>NW_005371843.1:1792315-1827651 GCF_000412655.1 Myotis brandtii | reverse complement strand
CCAGTTTAGATGTATAGATTTCGGATATGTTCCCATTCTAGGAAAGTCCTTGACAACCCAAGAACTTAATTTACTCTCTCAGGGGAACCTGTATTAAATAGACCAAAATTGTAGTAAGAGTTGGTTTTCTTTGAGGTATGGCATGAACTTTCCAACTTACTTAAGGTGAGCTGTATAGATTTTAAAATGTCATATTTTCATAAGAATCATAGAATCTTGGATTTATTAGAATCCTTAAAGATTCATTAGGTCCAATTTCCTCATTTAAGGAATTTCTTTTTCAATATTCCTTGCATATCATTCTTTACCTTGTACCTTATGGAAGGAGACTTTAGATGTGTTGTGTTGTATGAATTGGGCAGGGAAGATACAAGAATTAGGGAGTCTAGTTAAGAGGTTCCTGTACTAATCTAGGTCGTGGAAAGAAAACTGGGTAAAAGAATGTGGAACTGAATTGCTACAGTCTTGCTTTCTCTCATTGGTGTCAAGGCGAAAGTTGATATACACAGTTTCCTTATTCCTCCACCCATTCAATTTCCCCCTTTCCTTTTGCTAGCATTTCTTTTGGTCTGATCTAGACCTTCATTCTTGTAGGATTTGCATCCTTGCTTGTTCTGTGTTTGAGCTGTTGCAGTTTTCCATTGACTAGGAGGGTCAAGTGAGAGCTTAGAAGCAATCTGGTGAATGTCCTGGATTCCACATGTAATTTTTGTCCTATTGTATAGCAGAACCTCAATTCCTGTTTGATCATTGGGATTAGTCATGCCAGCCAGTACAGTGACCTCTTTCTCTGCCTCTTGGTTCAGTGGTATAAGGAGCCTGAAGTGGTCAAGGGACAGTCTCAGCTTCCAGGTTAATGGAACCATGACTATGTGCCCTGGTGGATGCATTTCTCCCTTGATCACTAGGACCTCTGAACACATTGAACCCAAGGTCACAAGGACAGGAAGCAAAAACCCCTTTTTCGTGCAATAGTGAAAATAGTCACTCTCACTTTACCCCTTGGTTCCCAGCTCTGTTTGAGCTGTGGAGAAGTGACCCTGTATATTGTCCACTAGCTTAAGACAGCATCCTGTTAGAGGCCTTTCAGTTGGTGCTGTAACTGAGCCTTTAGTAATTGATCATGCCAGCTGCTTCTGAATGGTAGGGCATAGCACAAAACCAATACATTTTGTGTGTTTTAAGAGTCCATTGCCACACTTCCCTATACACTTGATTGGAAGTATGTACGGGTTATTGAAACACAGGTTTAAACTGTGTGGGTCCACTCATGTGGGTTTCTGTGTATAAGTGGACTGGCATGTTCAGGGGTCAACTGTATTTTTCATCTGCAGCTGGAAATCTGCAGATGCAGAGGGCTGACTTAAGTGATACATGGATTTTTGACTGTGGATGGTTGGTGCCCCTAACCCCTGAGTTGTTTAAGGGTCAATTGTATATTGTAGTTAGGGAAGGAAAATCTAGAATACGTGTCTGTTCTTGTAAGGACAAATCACTGTCCCCCATGTATGATATGTACTCTCTAATGTTATTTTTCTACCAAGTGACTGGTCCTTTCTGGGAAAGTCCCATATTAGAAGCTTAATGTCATCTTCTGCTACTGGGAGGTGGCACTCAGCAGTGCCTTGGTGGGAGGAAGACCATGTCATTAGACCCATGCACAGCCTCCATTCTTGCCACCATGACCGCTTTGTATATTGAGCAAGGTGGGCAGGGAAAGTGTCTGTGACATCTACTGGATAGATGATCTTGCCAGTTGATTTTTGAGGGCTCCTTCTGCAGTGGGTGCCCTCTGATGGTCATTTATGTGATAACAACATGAATATTTTCTTATTATCCCTAGTCTAAGAAATGTATTCTTATACTTAACTTCTCACACCATTTTCTAATTTTCAGTGTTTTAATCTTGTGCTTTACAAGTCCCCGACCACTCAGCCAACCCATGAGTATCTAACTGCCTGTGGATCAGTGTAGACGTGTACTTGAGGTCATCTCTACTGCTACAAAGAATGTACAACCAGATGTTTTTTTCCCCAATGTTCTTTCCACTGTAGGATTTTCTTGCATTGTCTTTCAGGGTCACACTTCAGTGGTGCTAGAATTATTTATAATTCAGACTTGTGCTTTGTCCTATTCTGCTTGAACACGGGGAACTCTCCATGAGACTATAGGTGTAGAATGAGGGAGAGGTGGAGAAGCAGTGGGAGCAAGTCCCATTAGATTCTGAGTCACATTCATGCAGTTTGTTTGTGCTTTATAAATCTGCTTGGCCTAGTCCAGATGTGTTGTTTCCGTTTAAAAGTGGAAAGCTGCTGCACATGTCCAGTTTTATTCTTCAGAGCTTCATACTGTACTCAGTTCATGATAGTCATTTCAGGTAACATAGTCTTTCGGAGTCCCATGGTCATGTGTTCAGTCTCTGCTGCAGGGTCTAGTAGTAAACCAGTAGTTGCTTTGCAAATGGAAAATAGTTGTTGGCAGAAGAGGTCATGCCCATACTCCCTGGAATGTGCACCATCATTCTATTGGAAGCTAGATGTCTGTCTGGTATGGACATTTCCAGTACCATTGGATATGCTGAGTCATAAGGCCCAGGTGGCAGGGCAGCTTGAACCACAGCCTGCTTGAACCCTTTCTTACCTTGGACCCCTCTGTAAGCCTTATTGGTTATCTAGTAAGCATTATGCCCAGAATCTGAAGAAACCCACCAAGTTTCATGCCTCTTTTTTTCCCTTCTTAGTGGGCAGTGCAAAATGAAGCAACTTCTCTTCACTTTAGGTCTATTTTTATATGCCTCAGACCACTGGAACCTTAGAAGCTTCATTGATGTGACAAGTCCCTGAACTTTCACGTGATTTAACTCTTACCCTCTGCCATCTGTATTTTTTTATTAAGGTATTTAGAGAACTTGTTATTCCTTTCTCACCAGGTCCAGTTAGCATAATGTTGTTAAAAAGCAGTGTAGCTCTCCATGGGCTATCTGGCAATTATGGGACTTTTGGAGTATGCTTGACTGAGAAGGAGAGTTAACATTAATTGCTAGGTGACCGTGAAGGGCTTCTTCTATTTTGGAGGCAACTTGCCTCTGATTTTTTTTTTTTTTTTTTTTTTTTTAAGAATTGGGGGTGGGAGAGCATTTGCTTGATAATTAGCTGCACCACTAGTTACCAAAAGCTGTGCTGATTTCCTGCAGTAAAAATTCTCCATCTGCAAACATGGTTGGCAAGTTTGTGATACTTCATTATCATTCTCCAAAACCCACTTGACTTGTACTGGCCAAATAATTGAGTTAAATGAAGATGTAGTAGGCATCTTTCAAATATCTGGTCACTAATCTCTGCAGTTCCCCAGGCATGTTTAGTTGCTTTGATTTACTACCTTAGGGAAGTGAAACGAGTGGTCCAGTGGTGTTTTTAGTCCTATTGTAATCTTCATTCCTTGGTCAGAGAATGAATATGAGGATTTGCTGAGTACTGAAGTATGTACTGTATGTTCTGGGACTGGGAAAATAAGCACTAGTCCTACTCTGAGATAGACTTGAGCCATGACTTTAATACTTGACCTGCAAAGACTTCTAGTCTGACTAATAGAGTATGGTCTGGGAATCCAGGGATTAGTGTCAGTTTAGAAACAAGATATAATAACTCTAGGAAAAGAGCAAAAATTAATTCATTTGAGCTTGACATAGATTTCAAGATTTTAAAAGCAAGATATATGACATTTTAATGTGTTTGTAGGCAGGGGGGAAAATTCTATATCGAGGGGAGATTGCAGTTGTAGGAGAGGGTAATTAATAGAGCAGGATTTCTTTTCTTTTTTTTAAATATATTTTATTAATTTTTTACAGAGAAGAAGGGAGAGGGATAGAGAGCCAGAAACATCGATGAGAGAGATCGATCAGCTGCCTCCTGCACGCCCCCCAGTGGGGATGTGCCCGCAACCAAGGTACATGCCCTTGACCGGAATCGAACCTGGGACCCCTGAGTCTGCAGGCCGATGCTCTATCCACTGAGCCAAACCGGTTCGGCTAGAGCAGGATTTCTGAAGATATACGGAGAATCACCACTAGTAGAAGAATTCTTAAACAGGAGGGAATGTTAGGTACATGTAACAGAGGGGGAAGATAATTGATAGATGGTGGAAGAGGGGTTGAAGTTAAGGATCTTGGGAGAATGGAGAAGAAAGTAGCCCTAAAAGGATTGTAGTGAGAAACCGGAGGAGATTGAGGAGCAGGAGAATTTAATGTGGCTGAACAGGAAGACTAGGAGAGAAGTATTAAGGGCAAAAGGATAGAAATTGTAGGCATTCTGAGCAGTGATGAGGTGTCTTCAAGAGTGTGATCTTGATTGTTGTCCGTTAATGGAAGGGAAGATCATAGGAATTGAAGTAAAGGAATTTTGAAGCTGTTACTCAATGGATCAGATATACCTTCAGTCAGGTAACTTAGAGTGATGGCAGAGATGGGTTAGAAAGGGAGAGTCTGAACCTTCAGTGAATGTTGGGGAATTTGGGAGGATAATATAACTTGTATGGCATAAATACTGTTAACCTTAGTTTAGTTGACTGTTAACCAAATCCTGTTCTTATGTCTCACCCATATAGCTAGCTGTTGACAGCACTTTCCATAATCTTTTCTGGTTTACTTTTGACATTATCTTGGTTCTGCTTGCTGTCTTTCAACTGATCCAAACTGATTTGTGTAGATTGGTAAGTGCATTGCTGATGTGCTAATTAAGGGAATTTGAGTCTTCTTTCCTACAATTGCTCACAGTTTACACCTTTAAACACAGAGACTTCATCAACACTATTTGTGCATTTGCTCTTTCTGTTCTCATTGGCTTTCTCATAAGTCTGTCCAGATGGTTTAGTTAAGGATATATGGCTTTTCTCTTATTTTGGAAGGAGGGAAAAAAGCTACTGGATCTCTAGGTTTTTGAACAGTTGGGTTGGATGTTATCTAAAAATTCTTGCATGTATTTTAAAAGCTTTACACTGAGACATGGCATAATGGATGGAAATCAGTTGGAATCATTTAGAAGTGGATTTGAATCTTAATTTTCCATTTGTTAATATAATTTCTAAACTGTTATCTGTAAATGTATAACATAGTCCTTATCTTTTAAAGTTGTTATTGGAATTAAAACATAGAAAAGTAGTATATCTGGTGTATAGTAGTGCTCATTAAACAGTAGCCGTTATAATCTAGCCTTCTATGTTTATTGCCTGCATTTCATCTTAGCTATTCCTGTTGCAGCCTCTGAGATTTTTCTCTTCACTTTGCAGCCCCTGAAATGTTACTGTTATATGCCCTCCCATATTTTGTGTTTGAGAACATCAGTGTTCAACCCTAAGATATCTAAATTACTGGACAGATATTCCATGTTTCATTGGACCGTCTTTCCCATTTGAACACAAGAGGGTGGTGGTCAGTCAGTGTATTTAGCTGTCTCTCATGTCTTAGGTACATTTTTCAGATAGATTGCTCACCACACAGCTAACATGGTAGAACTACATGTGTATGGTCTCTGGGTCTACTTGGTTGGAACCCATCCAGCATCTTGAAGTATCTGCTGCTCTAAGAGGCAGCAACAGATTTCCCCTACTTTTCTGAGTATCCCTTGTAGCTCTTGCCTCTTCACATTTCTGATTTATCTCTCATTAGTAGTGACTCATACTTGTTAGCTTCATTGATGTAGTTTTTTTTTTATCCTATTTGGGGAGGGGGGAGAAGGTTTTTTCACTCACTGACATGGTTTTGATTCTCTTTCTGCTCTGTCATTCTTTTTTCCTTCCTCTCTGTTTGGGTTCCAGTCTGATTAGAAATTATTACATTTGAGAGTAGTGAGTTCTTTTACTTTTTTCCTAGCAGATGGTCTAATATTCACTGGTAGTGAATGTGAACCACCAGAAGATAAAGCATACATAATTTATTTCCACTCAGTCACTAGGACAGTGATGGCGAACCTTTTGAGCTCTGCGTGTCAGCATTTTGAAAAACCCTAACTTAACTCTGGTGCCGTGTCACATATAGAAATTTTTTTATCTTTGCAACCATAGTAAAACAAAGACTTATATTTTTGATATTTATTTTATATATTTAAATGCCATTTAATGAAGAAAAATCAACCAAAAAAATGAGTTCACGTGTCACCTCTGACACGCGTGTCATAGGTTCGCCATCACTTCACTAGGACATGTTTGAAATGAAGATAGTTGGAGAGCACTTGTATGTACTATATATAGCTATTTGGGATTATGGAGTGTACTGTGTGAAATCAAAGAAATATGTTCTAAAACATACCAATCTTAATTATAATGAAATTATTATTATTTATCTTTACAGGGATTTGTGGAACTGACTATATTTCCCACAGTTGCAAACTTCAACAGAATCAAGTTGAACAGCAAGCAGTGTAGAATATACCGAGTAAGGATCAATGATTTAGAAGCTGCTTTTATTTATAATGATCCGACATTGGAAGTTTGTCACAATGAATCAAAACAGTAAGTTATACACTATAAAAGTTGCTATTTCTAACAGTCCTTTTTTTCACATGATTTGATTAATTTTTTCAGTTTAGTTTTCCAAGATTATTATTAGACTCTGGTTCCCAGGTTTGTTTGCTTTTTTTCTAATTATAATTTCTGTTGCTTTTACCACTCTGCACATTCAGTTTAAAAAATTTTACTAGCTTTGCCCAACATAGTAAATTATTAAGTTTTCCTTCTTCAGTCTACAGTTTTAAAGAAGTACTATTGGAGAACTTTAAATAAGTTTTCTTAGCCATTTTTTTTTTTTTTTTACTTTTGATGTTTTAAAAAATATTTTACTTCATAAATATTAAATGTAATTTTTAATAAGTTAGATGGTCATCAATCTATAGACCAGAGACTACTTTAAAATATTCTATAAACTATTTTAACTACTTTAGAATATCATATAAAATACTGTGTCTGAAATATCTCATTCTTTATCTTAAATAAATATTGCATGTCTTGAAGCTACTTGTGATTTTTATCAGTAAACATATGTTGTGATCAATTTTTTATGTTCTGCTTTTTTCATTTAAATATTTTGTTTTCACTTTTCCATGTTTAATATGATAGGCTTCATTTTTTATTATTTTTATGGTCGGTTAACATTCCGCTTAGTCTACTGTAGTTTGAATGATTATTTTCTAGTTGTTTGGCATGTGTACAATTTCCAGTTGTTGTGATCATAAGTAATGTTGAGTAAGTATTTTGGAACAGATTAGTTTTTTTTGCATTTGAATTATAGGATTATCATTGTTAAGGCTCTTCTTAGCATTTTACTTGATTGTGTTCCAGTAAGATTTGTACTGATTTAAATACTGGCACTTTCGTTTTCAAAGCTTTGATAGTGTTGGCTTATATCATTTCTGTGATTCTCAATGTTTTGGGGTAGAATGTTCCAAACTATAAAATCTTATTTTTTTTATTATAAACTGTTAAGTACTCATCTAGATGTGTAATAAGTGCATTAAGGCAGCAGTTTCTCAAAGTAGGATTCCCAGACAAGCAGCATCAACATCAACTGGGAATTTGTTAGAAATGCAAATTCCCAAGCATTACCCCAGAACTACTGACTGAAAACTAGGGGTGGGGTCCTGCAGTTTGTGTTTTTATAGCCTGTCAGGTGATTCTGATACAAATTAAAGCTTGAGGATCACCATCTAAAGCAGTGATTCCCAACCTTTTTTGGCCATGCCCCGCCTAAGCATCTCTAAAATCCTGATGGCTTCCCCTGTGACATACAATTCTTATTATTCAAAAAGTAAACTATTCACGTGGAGGAAGCCTAAAAGGCCATTAACTTGGTCTAAATAAGCTTCCAAAGAACATGGCATCCATGAAAAAGAAAAATAAAAGAATGAAAGGACAGTTGAAGTACTGAGGAAGAAATCACTAAGAAATTATTTTTAAAAAATAATGTGAAGTGATACGAAAAAATAGCAAGTAAAGTTTCAAAACATATAATAGAGAACTGAAATGCATAAATATGTCACAATATATATTTATATACTGTATATGAGGCCCCTAGAACCACAAGAAAAGCTTAAAATTCACTGTTAATAACTCATTCTTGAATTGCCCCCCTTAAAAATCAAATTCGGGCGTGTGCCCCATGTTGGGAACCACTGATCTAAAGGGATTGGGAGGGTTGAGAAAGGAAGTTTATCTCTAGATACTTATGATCCAAGTAATCACTGGTTTAGAATCTTTCTAACTCAGAGAAGAGAAGAGAAAATGGTGCTGGGAAAATTCAGGGAATCTCTGAATTGCTCCTGTGCCTTCCCATTTCATAACGGTGATCGGTTGTTGAAATTACATTGCTTTTACAGCCATACTTGTAGAACTGACATAAAAGGACTTACTACAAAATCATCTGCATCCTCTTTTCCCCAGAAAAAAGCCATCTGCCTTTGGAGTAGTAACTATATATGGAAACTAATGAATGGAAAAGGCAGCTGTAACAGGGCAAGTGGATGAGCCATTGCCTTGCCAGAAGCCAAAGTGCTACCCTGTCGAGCCTAGAACTCTGAGTTTGATGACAGGGTTAAGAAGCCTCTCCATCTGCCAGTCAGGTCTCAAAGAAGATAACCTGTGGCATTACAGTGACAAGAACAATAACCCCAAATATGTTGAGGGAGCAAGCTTTACTTTGCTATGGTTATTGTGAGGTGTTGATATCCCTTAAAAATTTCCCCTAGTGATAGGGAAGGTGCCTCATCAATTTTAGTGTTATAAGTAAAGAGAAGGAAGTCATGAAGGAGAACCTTTTCCAAGGTTAGGAATTTGGGGAGGATAGAATATACCTAAAATTTTCTTTTCAGCAAGAGCCAAAGCTCAGTCATGGTCACTTAATAAATCTTTGCTTACTATATCTGTTTTTCTGCCTAGCTCTAGAATTTTTTATAAAAATTTTTATTAGAGTTTATTTGAGCCAAACTAACTGTATCCTGGGAAACAAGATCTCAGATGCTCCCTAGCTCTAGAATCGTGATTGCTTTTTTTAAAAATCCTCACCTGAGGATATGTTTTTTAGAGAGAGGGAGAGAGAGAAACAAACGTCGATGTGAGAGAAACATCAATCTGGATATGTGCCCTGACCAGGAATCAACCCATGACCCTTCAGTGCGTGGAATGATGGCTCCAACCAACTGAGCCATACCAGCCAGAGTTTGAGTACCTTTTTGGAATTTTATATATATATATATATATATGTCTTTATTGATTTCAGAGAGGAAGGAAGAGGGAGAGATACAAACATTAATGATGAGAGAGAATTATTGATCGGCTGCCTCCTGCACGCCCCCTACTGGGGATCGAGCCTGCAACCCAGGCATGTGCCCTTGGCCGGAATCAAACCTGGGACCCTTCAGGCCGCAGGCTGACGCTCTATCCACTGAGCCAAACTGGCTAGGGCTTGAATACCTTTTAAGAAAGATGACATTAATTATTTTTGCTGATGTCTGTTCTCTGACTGTTCATAAGAGATTTCAGATTCCTTTTAGAATTTTATTAGACAATAGTTTTTTTTAAGTTCCTAATGAAATTAGCCTGTAGACTTTTTTTTTTGGTTGTAGGATAAAAAAATATAGGATGGTATGTATACATTATTAAGTTACTGCACAATTCCTCAAACAAAGGATTATCATCCCAGAGAGGGAAGCACTATGACTTGTAAACACTATTATTTATTACTTGTAAGATTCATAAGATACAAGACAGAAACATACCAGTTATCCAGAAGAAATATTGCTGCTTTTTTTTTTTTTTTTGCAATTAGATATGAAAAATATTTCCATGGGTGACATTTTTGAAGGGAACTTTGAGAAAGGCAGATAGTTAAGGTAATTAGCATATCCTTAGATACTTCTGTTATCTTTCCTGTTTCTGAAATAACTTACTTTTTTCAATAAGCCAATAAAATTTTCACTATAGTTGAAACAAAAAAAATGTATGACAGTTTTGAAATTGAAAATTATATTTAAAATTATTGGTGGTAAATGTGATCTTTAATACATACAAGAATGTCCTAACATTCAAAGAAGTAATATACTACTTCGTCACATTTTCTTATTTGTTTTAAAGTTGAGATGCCAGGCCCTCCTATTTTTAATGGAAAGAATGTGCTTACTTACCTTGGTTGAGATTCAGCACCTTTGAACTATAGGAGGATTGTAAGAAAGGGAAACATAGAGACTAAAAGGCATTTCTGCCTATTTTAACCAACTGAATGTTAACTTACCCATACTAGCAACTAAAAACCCAATGGCTTATGTAACATCTTTAAGGCTTTTCTCTCTTTTTCTCTCCCCCCCCCCCAGCTTATTGTCTGCTAGAAAAATAAAATAATTGCAACACTTGAAGTTTCTTCAAATATATTTTGTGTTTGAACCTTATGTATTATAGATAGATTATAGTTTGCCTCCATAGGTGGTAGGACTCTTTGGTGTGTTCTTTTTCTTTTCTTTCTTTCTTTTTTTTTTTTCTGCTTTTTCTGTATTTCTTCTTAGAATAAAATAAATGTAGACTTTGTGTCAGATAACCTGTTTCTGTAGATAGATAGCCTACAGTAGCTGACTTCTTTCCTTCATCTGTGTTTCTTTTCCTTCCCTAGATAGGCATTGCCACTTTGAGAAGACCTTTTTTATTTTGCTTGAAAAGTCTCAACTTTTCAAAGTTTCAGTAATCAATTTCTGTTGGCTGGCATTTTTTCCCCCCTGTATGTAAACTGTCAAAACTAAAGGCAAGGAAAAAATTTGAATGTTGACACAGATGTAGAGTAATTAAAATTCTCAAACACTGCTAGTAGAAAAGTAAATTGAGTTTGAATATATGCATACTCTATGATTGACAGTCTCACTCCTAGGTATACACCCAATAGAAGCATGTTCATGTGTTCACCAACAAATTCACACAGCAACGTTCACAGCAACATTTATAATAGTCAACACTGGAAATTACTTAAAGATGTATCAGTGGTAGAATAGTAGATTCTGGTGTATTCTCACACTATTGGAATTCCAAACGGTAATAAGAATGAATGACCAATAACTAAATGTAATAATATGGGTGGATCTCTCAAACTTAACATCAAGTAAAAGAAGTCAGATACAAGAGAATGTATATTAAGCTGTTAATCTAGCACAGTAGATGTCATAATAATGAGTTTTCCTTGGCGGTGGGAAGTGGGGCTTGGCTAGTGATTATCAGAGGGCACAAGACGGCTTCTAGAGGCTGGCAAAGTTCTGTTCTTGTTCTGTATACTGGCTTTGGTTTTGTGAAAGTTCATCGAGCTATATACTTAGAGTATATATACTTTCCTGATGTAAATTGTGCTTCCATGAAATATTTTAAAAAAAGAGAAAAATAATCGAATCTTAAGGCTTGCAAAATCTGCACCTATAGTTTATGTTATTAATCCTCACCTGAGGATATTTTTTCCATTGGTTTTTAGAGAGAGTAAAAGAGAAGGAGGGGTGGGGGAGGGAGAGAGAGAGAGAGAGAGAGAGAGAGAGAGAGAGAGAGAGAAACATGGATGTGAGAGAGACACATTGATTGGTTGCCTCCCACACAAACCCCAACCAGACCTGGGGATCGAGCCTGCAACCCAGGTACATGCCCTTGACCAGGAATCGAACCTGAGACTCTTTGGTCTGTGGGCCAATGCTCTAACCTCTGAGCAAACCAGCCAGGACTGCACCTATAGTTTTAAGAAGCACACGTTCTTTATTTGACAAAGAATTAACGGGTTATTTTAATATAATGTGAGTGATTATAATAGACTAGAGGCCTAATGCACAAAATTCATGCAAGGGGCTCCACTCTCGCAGCCCCGGCTGCCTGGGCCCTCACAGCCCTGGCTTCGTCCGGAAGATCATCCGGAAGGTCGTCTGGATGGTCATTCTGCTGTTCAATCTAATTAGCATATTAGCTCTTTATTATATAGGATTCCATCACCTTAATTTTCCAGTTTTTCAGTATCCCCTACAGCATTACTCATCTTTTAGCTTTATTTCTTTGACGAGGACTGGGAGTTGGTGGGGTAGGGTGGGCTGGTTATAGGGCAAGAGCACATTAATATTTTGTAGTCATTATTCTGAAAATTGAAAACATTTATTATAATCTTGCCTTGTAGTTTTTGGCTTTTATGAGGTTATTATGAAAGAAAACATTTGATTCTTATTATGAAAGCAAACACTGAAATCCAAACCATGAGAAAAGTATTTCTTATAACTGACTTCCTATTAGATTTCATTTCTAATGACTCACCATTTTATTTGGATCACTTTACCTTTTCTGAAGAAATGAGGACATTAAGAGAATAATTTCCCATAAAGAAACTGAGCAGCCTAATATGTGATGTTTAAATTTGGCATTTTGTGTAACAATTATTTTTTAATTTTGCATTTCACAGATAATGGGGAAATTACAAGTTCCTTAACTGTCTTTCAAATTTCTTATTTTTGAAATTTTATTGAAAATAAATTGTAATCTATAGATGTATTAAGTAGTCTTTAAAATTAGATGTTACATTAAGTAAGTGCTGGCAAAGATGAGGAGCAACTGGCAGTTTCATATTCTGCTCAGAGGAACACAGAGGAACACAGTTCGGCAGATTCTTATAAACTTAACGTATATTTACCATATCACTCGAGCCCCACTCCTGGGTATTTGTACTCCTGAAATGAAAATTAAAGTCACAAAGAAACTGATACTCATTTGTTAATAACAGCTTTATTTGTGATAACCACAAGCTGGAAACAACCCAGATGCCTATCAGTGGGTGAATGAATAAAGAATCTGTGGCACAATCTATGCAGTGGAATACTATTCAATGTAAAAAGCAACAGTGGTGATACATGTAACACTTTTCTCGAATTTCAGAAACATAGTGGGACAAGCCAGCCTCAAGAGGTTACATTCTGTTGTTTCATTAAAAAAAAAAGAAACTTAAAAAAATATATAAATATTTGTATTGATTTCAGAGAGGAAGGGAGAGGGAGAGAGAAAAACATCACTGATAAGAGAGAATCATGATTGGCTTATTTGTACTCCTGAAATGAAAATTAAAGTCACAAAGAAACTGATACTCATTTGTTAATAACAGCTTTATTTGTGATAACCACAAGCTGGAAACAACCCAGATGCCTATCAGTGGGTGAATGAATAAAGAATCTGTGGCACAATCTATGCAGTGGAATACTATTCAATGTAAAAAGCAACAGTGGTGATACATGTAACACTTTTCTCGAATTTCAGAAACATAGTGGGACAAGCCAGCCTCAAGAGGTTACATTCTGTTGTTTCATTAAAAAAAAAAGAAACTTAAAAAAATATATAAATATTTGTATTGATTTCAGAGAGGAAGGGAGAGGGAGAGAGAAAAACATCACTGATAAGAGAGAATCATTGATTGGCTTCTTCCTGCATACCCCACACTGGGGATCAAGCCCACAACCCGGGCATGTGCCCTGACCAGGAATCAAACCCTGACCACCTGGTTCATAGGTCGACCCTTAATCACTGAGCCACGCTGGCTGGGCTGTTGTTCCATTTTTTTTACACAAGGCATAGCACAAGAGACCTTTTGGGATGATGAAGCTGTTCTCTATCCTGATTGTGGTGATAGTTACACATGTGTTAAAATTTATAGAGTTGTAGCCCGGCGAGTGTAGCTCAGTTGGTTGAACATAGTCCTATGCATCAAGAGGTCCACAGTTCAATTCCTGGTCAGGGCACATGCCCAGGTTGCGGGGGTGCAAGAGGTAGCCGATCAGTGTTGATGCATTAATGTTTCTATCTCTCTCTCCCTTTCTCTCTCTAAAATTAATAAAAACATATTTTAAAAAAACATTTATAGAGTTGCATACCAAAGAAGAAGGTTACTTTTACTGTCTGATAATTCTAAGAATGGGTAGTATGTGAGAACCGAGTTTTTATTGTGATCCTGGAGTTTTTACACCTTTTATTTTATATATTTATCTAATAGAAATTATTAAAATTATTGAGCAGTCTGTTTAATTCCAGAGCTTTAAGTTATGTACTTGTTAAAAGCATAGTTAATACTGCATCTTTCCTAGTTAGTAGAGAAGTGAAGATGGGGGAAGAATGGCCTCTGTCAAGTTAAGAATGTATAACTGAATGTTTTCTTTAATGGCTTTTCCTTGTAATCATTTTGTAGATTAAAAATTTACCACACTAGTGAAAATGTCACTAACTTTACCTTGTGCATTCATCTAATAGCAGGTGAGAGACATAAAGGTGACAGGGAGAATATGGCTCATGGTGTTGCTCTATCATTTTGTTTTCTTGCTCTTGCCATTCATTGTCTGTCTTTTTTCTATTTCTTCCATATTCCTTTAAGTGATTTCAGGGAGGAAGTGTAATATGTGTACATGTAAGTTGTTTTTTTATGGATTAAAATTAGAAAATCAGATGAGAACAATGTTTTCATATTTCCACAAGACTTCTGTGTATTGTTTTCATCCAATGGGAGGTAAAATCAAGTAACTGTTGGACAAATAAATTTATCAAGTACCCCTGGCATATAGGGGATATAACAGTGAACCAGCCCAGAGTTCTCCTTACTCATTAAGCTTACATTGTCATCCACTGGGGAGTGATGAGGAGCAGTATTACATTTTGAGGAATTGATTCCCATCCTCAGGTTTTGTGTATCAAGACCATCAGGTGGTTTGATTTTTTAAAAAATATTGTGCCCTTGACCGGAATTGAATCCAGGACCCTTCAGTCCCCAGGCCAATGCTCTATCCACTGACCCAAACCAGCTGGGCTCTCTCATATGTTTTAATCACTTCAATACCTGTCAGATTATAAGGCCTGTTTAATCTATTCAAATTTTTACCAGATTGATAAAGAATAATTATTTCTTAAATTCTACATATACTGGTATTCTCTACATTTATATCAGGAAAGTGTATTGGCTTTGGCATTCCAAAATTATTGGATAATGTGATAATCATAATCATATAGCATTGGTGAGTGGACTATATGTGTCACTGAATTTGTAGTTCAGTAGTTTTTGTCTTGGTGAGTAGAGTAATAATTACATGGCTAAAAAGCGTTCTTATGAATTATGTAAGACTATATAATGCTTACAAACAAATGCTATCAAATATTTAAGAAAATGCTTGGTGAACTATATGGCGTATTGTTAAAATTCCTTTCTTTTTTTTTACCCCCAGGAGAAATCTCAATTATTTTTCCAATGCTTATGCAGCTGCGGTGAGTGCTGTGGATCCTGATGCAGGAAATGGAGAACTTTGCATTAAGGTTCCATCAGAGTTATGGAAACACGTTGATGGTAAAATACCAAGACGATATTGACTGTGCAATACAATCATGTTAGGTTCAGTGACTAGAACCTTGATATGAAAACAACATCAAAATTATAAATTTAAATAATCACAAGTTGGAATCTTTTTTTTTCCTTAAGGATCACAGGCTAACAGGAAAATAGCAATGAAGGGGTGTGACAGAAATCAACTAATTTCACTGTTGTTTTTAAAGTGAAAGTTATAAAAAAAAATCAGATGACTGGAACAGTTTGTTGAGATTTGAGATTCCACACAATATCAAATCAGTTTAGGATTTTAGCATTTTATAGCAGGAAGAATCCTAAAAAATCATCATTCCTTCCTTTTACAGAAGAGTCATCTGAAGTTGAAAGAGAGTAAGTGACCTGCTGAAGGTCATTAATTAATAGTAGAGTCAAGGCTAGAACATAGGGTTTATAACACCCACTCTGCATACTTTTGAGCATAGTTTTATTTCTAAATTTTTATTTTCTTGAATATATTTATAGCCATTATAATTATTATATATAACTTTTTGCCTATCTTTATTTGGCCTTATAAAAATTAAACATAAGGAAGTAAAAGACATTTTGTTTTGATTTTGCATATTGCTAGTTTTTGTGTGTGTGTGGGATTATTTTGAGGGGAGAGTTTTGCCTAATTTAGGGTACAGACATGGAAAGTCATCATTGTGTGTTCAGAGATTGGGGATAGTGCATATGGTTATAATGTTCTGGGGAAATGAAAAGAAACAACTTTTAAACTTAATATGAAAGCAACACATTCTGTAGAAATCAAGTGAGACAAAAAAAACCACGTAATAAATAATGCATAATGTAAATTCTTGGGTAAGCTTTCCCATCTACCCTACCCTTCACTTCTTCATCTACTCCCAAAGTCAACTATGGTTAACTATCTGTGGGGAAATGTAATAATAGAACAAACTTTTTTTTTTGCCTACTTTTTGTATTTTTTTTTTTAAGTTTTTGCGGGGGGTTTCTATGTATTTTAACTTTTATTAAATTTATTAGGCTGACATTAGTTAATAAAATTACATAGGTTTCAAGTGTACAATTCTATGATACATCATCTGTATGTTGCATTGTATGCCCAGCACCCAGAGTCAAATCTTCCATCACCATATATTTAACCTGAAAAGTATGTCTTCAATTGGATCTAGAAGAGGAGGACTTAAGTGTCCGATGTGGGAGTTGTGAAGTTTTTTCTTTAGGCAGTGTAGCATTGCCAGGAATGTTGACATGAGGACATGGCATAGCCAAAGCTACATTTCCAAGAACACAGCAGTGACTAGAATTGAGTGGAGCCAAGGACACCTGTGAAGGCAGGCTATGGAATTAACCTAGGTGGAGAGATGGTGAAACCTGAACTTGGTTAAGGAGTGTGGTTTTTCATGAGCCTTTTTATGTTCAGTGTAAGTTTGCTCTTATTATAGACCACTAATTTACATATTTATGTATCAATGCATGTGTGTATTTATTTGTTGCAGAATTAAAGGTCCTAAAGATACACATCAATTTTTCTTTGGATCAGCCAAAAGGAGGTCTTCATTTTGTGGTACCCAGTGTAGAGGGAAGTATGGCAGAGAGAGGTGCTCATGTTTTCTCTTGTGGGTATCAGAATTCCACAAGGTAGATTACTCATTCTTATATGTTTTAGTTAATTTCATTTTCAATGTAAATACAATACATGTATTTAGTATAAAATGAGAAGTACCAGCTTGATTCCCCCAATCTCTTCTACCTCTTTCTTGTTCAATTAGTCATTCCTCCTCAATATGTCTTCTCTCTCATTTGTAAGTATATTGTTCTAAAATCATCTCAGTTCTTTTATTTTTTAACTATATATTGAAGTAAACAAAAAATTACACAAGTTGTATATAAAAAGTTCAATAAATTTGCCCAGGTGAACAAACCTATGTAATCCACACTCACATCAAGAAAAAGAACATTACCAGCATCTCAGAGTCTCTTTCCCACCCATTTCCATTCACTGCTTCCCTACCTGATATTCTCCTGCCGAAGGGTAATCACTGTTTTGATTTCTAAAATACCACGATTAATTACACCTGCTTTTGAACTTGATATACATGGAAGCATATGCATTATGCTCTTTATATCTGGCTTTTTTTGTTGAACACTATGATAGTGAGATTTAGTTTGATTGTGTGTAATTGTAGTTCTGTAGTTCACTACATGTTGTTGAAATACTACTTTATGGTATGCATTTTCTTCTGAGATTATTAACTCCTCCAAACCAGGGATGATATCTTATATTTCTTTGTGTTTCAGTGCTACTTACAAACCCTGGCACATAATAAAACCTGACCTGAATTGATAGAAAGTCAACTAGAAATTTATGTATGGCTTTACCAGCACTGTTTGAATTTATACAATGCATCAGATACTCCAAAAAAGCGATTTTCTAACTTGTGAAATAGATTCTGAATATTGTATTTTTAAAAATTTATTATCAGTATTTTTAGTTTTTGGAAATGAGTGCTACATCAAAACTAACTTATATGAATATACAAACGAAATTTATTTTCATTTTTAAAATTGCAAACTAAGAATTGCTTACCTCTTATTAGGGTTTAAACTGAAGGTACCACAAGATACATTTACTTAATATTTCCCGAAAATATTTGGAGACAAGTTTCTGTCTTTAATAAAATTCTTCCACATTACACAGTAAAAAAAAAACCACTTCAGTATTCAAATAGCTAAAGTTTCTTATTGTAGATATTCTATGAATGTAAAAGTAATTTATACGTGGGTAAAGCAATTTAGGTTACACTTTCAACATATTTTTTATACTGTTGATCTTTTTTCTAGATTTTGGTTCCCATGTGTTGACTCATACTCTGAATTATGTACATAGAAATTAGAGTTGACAGTAGATGCTGCGATGGTGGCTGTTTCCAATGGCGATTTGGTGGAGACAGTGTATACCCATGATATGAGGAAGAAGACCTTCCATTACATGCTTACCATTCCAACAGCTGCGTCAAATATCGCCTTGGCCATTGGACCTTTTGAAATACTTGTAGATCCATATATGCATGAGGTATGGCTTCTTGCTCCTTTCTCCCCTTTTGCCCTTTCACTCCTGAGAAAAAGAAGGATATTAATGAAACACTAAGTTTTTCTTAACTCTTCTTTTAACTGTCAAGAATATCATTCTAGAGAAAAGGTTTCCTTGTTTGATATATATTTAATGATGTGAATTCCTTTCAAAATATTGTCATAATAAAATTTCAGATTTTTTCCAACAGAGGTCTTCACATTCAAAAGAGCTTCAACTATATATTGATTAGAGTATATAGGCTAATTTTGGTAACTAATTGTGTGCATTAATAATGTCATCTTTTTGTTTGGCATATGTTTATGAATGTTATAAACATCTCTGGACCTGAAAAATTGCAATTCAAAATTAAAGAGCAAGATTTGGTTCTCACTTCAGTATATAGAGGAAAAGAGAAAAGGATGAGACAGGGTTAGAATTCTGCTCAACAGACTCATGAAGGCTTCTTCCAGTTTTCCCCCACCCCATATTTTGTAACAAATCATTTGTCAATTGAGAGGCCAGATAGTGCTTTTAGGTCTCCCCAAGCATGAGACTGCTTGTAGTTAGAAAGTAATTCACTGGCTATTGATCCTCTGGCTATGGTACACTTTTAAAGTAACATTTGAATGAATCTATTATTTACCAAAATCCAAAATCTATTAGTTCTTTATGTTTTTAATTTTAGTTGTTATTATTTTTAATATAAGGCTTATACTGTGACCATGTATATCTCAACAGCATTTCTTTGAGTTATGTGAGCAAAAATGAGGGCAATTAGAGTTAGACTGTTAGCTCCTTGCTCTGCTCTTGTTTGCTTTCCTGAAATTCACAGCATTTTTGAAATCACGCACATCTCCCACTGGGGATGTGCCCGCAACCCAGGTACATGCCCTTGACCGGAATCGAACCTGGGACCTTTCAGTTCCCAGGCCGATGCTCTATCCACTGAGCCAAACCGGTTTCGGCAATAGTTTTACTTTTAAAAACTGTCTTGACAATGTCTCTTAAAAGCGTATTTGCTGATTAGATTGGCAATGAATTTTATTATCGTTGGTAAATTATCAACTTTAGAATCAACATTTGATTGGTACCTACTTTGTATTTTGGAAGAATTTTTTCCCACGCTGAGACATTGGATGAGAGAAAGGAAAATGACAGTCCGGTATTTTTCTCAAATACTTAGAGCTCATGTCTTAGTCTTTTTATCTCAAATAGTGTGTGTGTGTGTGTGTGTGTGTGTGTGTGTGTGTGTTATTGATTTTAGAGGAAGGGAAAGGGAGAGAGAAACATCAATGATGAGAGAGAATCATTGATTGGCTGCCTCCTGCATGCCCCCTACTGGGAATCGAACCCTGACCTCCTGGTTCAAGGGTTGATGCTCAAATAGTTTTAATTTTTGCCTCAATATCAGTAGATTTGCTATCATGTACATTTGTCTGAAAGTGAATTCTTTTTTTGGTGAGTAGTATTTTTTTGTTTGTGTACCAATAGGAGTGTTGATCAGGATGCAGTTTGGGCCCTGTCCATTAATAATGTATAGATATTCATCCCTCATTATTATGGTAGTCTCTACTCTATTTTTTTATAATGCTATCAGAAGAAGAATTTTTATCACACATTGAAACTTTCCTTACCTCCACATTCCTGCAATAATCAGAACTCGTTAGCATGGCTTTCAAAATCTTCTAAAATTTGACCTTAATATTCCTTTCTAGCTTTTTTCTAATACGTTCCTATTGTGTTTGTTATATTCAATATAGGTAGTTTACTTAGATTTTCCTAATCATACCCTATTTCTGACACTATCTGGAATGTCCTCTTTTCCTCTCCTTACCTATCAGACTTTTGTCCAATTCAAAAAGGTTAGCTTATATTCAGTCTTCTGCCTGAATCATTGCCAGCTCGTTCTATCAAGGGTGATCTCTGTCACTGTTGATGCCATTCATTTGGCACAGAATCATAAATTGAGACAAGATGGAATGTGATATTTGTGTGCCATGTCCAAGGTGTGATGTAGCCTAATAAGGAAATCATAATTTATATTGCAGGCATTTCTTATTTCCTAGCAAGCAATAAGCTCCCTGCAGCTTTCAATATGTAGTTGAGATAGTCAAGGAGGACATTCTATGTGCAGTAAAGATAGTATGATTAACATTGACTATTAATTATTAAGATAATACTATGACATGTCCAATGTTCACTGGGTTGGGTATTTCTGAATTACTGGTAGATCTGTAAGTCTTTGAAATGCACATCTTTTTTGTTTTGTATGCAGGAGAATTTTTTACTTAATTTAAAAACAAAGTTATATTTTCATTGGTTCTAAGCATTTTATAGACTTATAATCCATCATGAATTTGATTTTTAAGTACAGTAAATATTTTATACATATAGTAAAAGTAATCTCTAATTTCACACAAGCATTTTCTTTCAGTACCATGAATTTGTAAAAAAGAAAAAAGGACCTGTATGAACATCTATATATATAAAAGCCTAAGCGACTGTTATGACTGAATGACCAAAATGACTGGTCGACCAGTTGCTATGACATGCACTGACCACCAGGGGGCAGACGCTCAGCACAGCAGCTGCCCCCTGGTGGTTAGTGCGCCCCCACAGCCAACCTCCCACGGCACCTCCCCCTGGCTGGCCAGCCCCCATCTGCCCCTGGTGCTAAACCATTCGTAGAGACGTGCTTCTGGGTCAGGGTTTCATACATAGCAGAGCAGTTCCCTCACTGCAATCTATTGAAAGTCAGCCCTCGACACAAGGGTTTGTCTTGCTCCCGTCCTCTGTCTTCTCTCTTCCCCGGGGGCTGCCTGCTTGCCACGGTGGCGCGGTTGCAAGGGAAGAAGGAGCGGGGGAGGCAGGGAACCACACTGTGGCAGGGTACCGATGGTGACATCAGCATCTGGTGTCTGTTCCTTCCACGTCTGGCAACCATTGCCTCCTCTCCCAACCCGTCGGGGTCTTCGGGCTGGGCTGGGACAGGAAAGCAGGGGTGGGTGGCAGCAGACGCAGCCCCTTTCCCAGGGGGGCCGAGGGCCAGCTCCCTCCTTGGGGCCAGCAGCCAACCTCCCGCAGTCCCTCCCCCCCAGCTGACCAACCTCCCACAGCCCCCCCCCCACTCCGTGCACGAATTCGTGAACCAGGCCTCTAGTTTATCTATAATTGAGATATTTAGGAAATTTAAATATAAAATTAACTTATTTAGGATATTATTTCTTGCTTTTATTTTCAGGTTGCTCATTTTTGTTTACCCCAACTTCTTCCATTGCTTAAACATACCACATCATATCTTCATGAGGTTTTTGAATTTTATGAAGAAATTCTTACATATCGATACCCATACTCCTGCTTTAAGACTGTATTCATCGATGAGGCTTATGTTGAAGTGGCTGCTTATGCTTCTATGAGCATTTTTAGGTTGGTATTTCTTTAAATTTGAAATGGTTATTTATTATATGATCATTTTTAAGATGTGTTTTGTATTTTTTCTTTAAACATGATTGGCTTTGTAGAAAATCTAGTGTTTTTAAAATTAAAGAACGTAAAAAAGCATAAAGAAAACTTTTAGAATAACCCAAAAGACTCATACTGTTTTCATCCAGAATTAACTGATAATAATGTTTACATATATTTTTTTAGTTTCTACAATTTTTAAAAATATTTATTTATTTATTTATTTTTGAATATATTTTTATTGATTTCAGAGAGGAAGGGAGAGGGAGAGAGAGATAGAAACATCAATGATGAGAGAGAATCATTGATTGGCTGCCTCCTGCATTCCCCCTACTGGGGATTGAGCTTGCAACCCAGGCATATACCCTTGACTGGAATCAAATCCGAGACCCTTCAGTCCTCAGGTCGACGCTCTATCCACTGAGCCAAGCTGGCTAGGGAAAAATATATTATTTATTGATTTCAAAGAGGAAGGGAGAGGAATAGAGAGATAGAAACCTCAATGATGAGAGAGAATCATTGATCGGCTGCCTCCTACACGCTCCACACTGGGGATCAAGCCCGCAACCCAGGCATGTGCCCTGACCAGGAATCGAACCCTGAACTCCTGGTTCATAGGTCGATGCTCAACCACTGAGCTGGGAGCTGGGCAGTTTCTACAATTTTTATTGCATGTATGAGAAAAGAATGTATGAGATTTCAATTATAAAAATTCCTTTTATATGAAAAATCACTATTAAAAATATAGAAAGTATAAGCCATGAATAGCATAAAACCAAATGATATTAGAAAACTAGCTTGAAAATTTCTATTAGATATCAGAGGAAAAGGCTAAAGAGATGAGGGAAAGCATAAGAGACAGAGAATATAAGTGATACAACATTTGTATAACAGGAAGATGAAGAGAACAAAAAGAGAAGGAGCAAAAAAGATTCATTCATTCATTCATTCATTACTCTACATATGTTTACTGAGCCCATTATGAGCCAACCACTAATGAACATTTTATATACTCATTTAAAGTTTCTAGTTAAGCCAAAGAAAGACAAAGGCTGTATTTCACTTAGATGTGGAATCTATAACAAAATAAAACTTATGGAAAAAGACATCAGACTTGTGGTTATCAGAGGTGGGGTGGGAAGTGGGGGCATTGGATAAAGGTGGTTAAAAGGTATAAACTTTCTGTTATAAGTATTGGGGATATAATGTATACTTGAAAGTTGTGAAGGTAGTAGATATTAAAAGTTCTTATCACAAGGAAAATAACATTTTTTCTCTCTTTTTTTTCTTGTAACCCTATCTACCAGGTAATAAATGTTAACTAAAGTTATTGTGATAATCATTTTGGAATTATGTAAATCAAGTCATTATGCTATACACTTTAAACTTATACAGTGCTGTATATCAGTTCTATCTCAATAAAACCGAATGAAAAATTTTTTTAAAGATTCTAATTAAAGATTTTGTTTAACTATTTTCTGTAATCTACTACTTCTAAGATCAAAGAAATAATAGAAGAACATTTCTCTGACATGAAGGAAACTGCAAGCCAGCAGATTTAAGGGATAAAATGAATATAAAGGGACTGTACATCTTTATGAAATCTCAAGTTTCAAGGATAAAGGAAAAACATTTCAGTATCTAAATAGGAAGGAAACAAGTTACACACAAAGAAAAAAGTGGACTTTTCCCAAACTTTATTATGTAACTAAATTCTACAATGAAGCAATGCCTATTGAATTTTTAGGAGCAATAATTACAAAGAATTCTGTACATAGTTACGATATTATTCATATACTAGAGGCCCAGTGCACGAAATTCGTGCATGGGGGGGTGGTCCCTCAGCCCGGCCTGCACCCTCTCTAATCTGGGACCCCTCTCACAATCCGGGACCCCTAGCTCCTAACCACTCACCTGCCTGCCTGCCTGATCGCCCCTAACCACTCTGCCTGCCTGACCTGATGCCCCTAACTGCTCCTCTGTTGGCCTGATCGCCCCAACTGCTCCCCTGCCTGCCTGGTTGCCCTTAACCGCCTCCGCCTGCTGGCCTGGTCACCCTTAACCGCCTCTTCCTGCTGGCCTGGTTGCCCCTAACTGCCCTCCCCTGCTGGTCTGGTTACCCCTAACTGCCCACCCCTGTCAGCCTGGTCACCCCTAACCACCTCTGCCTTGGCCCCTGCCACTGTGGCTCTGTCCGGAAGGACGTCCGGAAGATGTCTGGTCTAATTAGCATATAACCCTTTTATTAGTATAGATGGGTTAAGAGAAAGACCTTCTAGACATGTAAGAACTCACATAATCGGCCTGACAGACAATGCCCGCAAAGGTCCATCAGTCAATTGATGAGTCAAAAGGAAGAAACCAAAAATGGAAGAAAGGGTACAAAAGGAACAACCATTAACTATTAAAGAATAGTTAATGCCTATTTATTACCATTGATAAACAAGCCAGTAAAGAATAGTTAATGTCAAAAAAAAAAAAAAAGAACAGTTAATGTCTAAGTCATTTTTTGGAACATAATTATGAAACAAAATGCAAATGTCAGAGGTAATTCTTTAAGAGAAAAAAGTAAATCATAAAATATATAATTATTTGACAAAAATTTAAGATGAAGGAAAGGCAAAGAAGGAAATAAAAGTGTCCTAAATTTCTCAGTTAACTTCAATGCACTTATAGATGTTTAATTCTTGAAAATGGCAGATTTTTTTTCTGGCTTTAAATATTTTGTTTTATTCTATAGGCACATAATCTTGAAATTATTACAGAAGAGGGAATATTTTACATATTTTTTAAAAGTCTTTTCTGCTTATGCAGTTAAAAATCATGTAAGTTATTTTGTGAATAACTAGTGAGAGATTTTTCTTTGCACTATTCAAAATTCATTTATATTTTCAGAAATTATTTTGTAAGAAAAAAGGAAAAGAGAACTTTATTTTCATTTTCTTTCCTTTTGTATTCTCTTTACCTCTCTCCCTTCTCTGTTTCATTCTTTGAAAAGTTTCAAATTTAGAAGTTTTGTGTGTCAAGGTCAATCATTTTACCCTATCTGGACCTAAATTTTCTCATCTCTATAAAGGGGATTGCCCTAGCTCAGTGGTCGGCAAACTGCGGCCCCTTGAGTGTGGCTCTTCCACAAAATACCACGTGCGGGTGCGCAATTACAGTGCGATTGAAACTTTGTGGCCACACTCAAGGGGCCAAAGAGCCGCATGTGGCTCGCGAGCCACAGTTTTCCGACCACTGCCCTAGCTGGTTTGGCTCAGTGGATAGAGTGTTGGCTTGCGGACTAAAGGGTCCTAGTTTCGATTCTGGTCAAGGGCACATGCCCGGGTTGCAGGCTCAGTCTCCAGTGGGGGGCATGCAGGAAACATCCAATCAGTGATTTTCTCTCATCATTGATGTTTCTACCTCTCTCTCCCTCTGTATCAACAAAAATATTAAAAATAAAATAAAAAACAAAAAGGGGATAATAATACTGTCCTTGCATTTTCCAGAGGGTTGTTAGAAGGTTCCTATGGGTCAGTGTATATGAAAGTAAATAATAGAGCACAAAAAATTAATAGTTATTACTTGGAAAATATTACAAGAGCCCTTCATAGGAGGATTAGTTTTTTTATTAACATAATGATGCTTCCCTTCCCTTTACCCCTGCAAAAGGTATATATACTTTTCATGGAACTCATTGGGAAACGTAGTCCTTGCTTTAAGCAAAACATATCAAGATTATGGATTTCAGCTATATTTCGAAAAGATGCGAAAGCTCTTTGGGAGAATATTCTGATTTTTCTCTTTTTTGCCTAACTTCAATTCTATTATTTTAAACTAGAGGCCTGGTACACAAAAATTTGTGCACTCGGGAGGGTCCCTCAACCCGGCCTGTGCACTCTCGCAGTCTGGGACCCCTTGTGGGATGACCACCTGCTGGCTTAGGCCCGCTCCCCGGGGGATCGGGCCTAAGCTGGCAAACAGACATCCCTCTGGCAGCCTGGGAGCCCTCAGGGGATGTCCACTTGCCAGCAGGGAGCAGGTCTAAGCTGCAGTCGGACATCCTTAGCGCTGCTGAGGAGGCGGGAGAGGCTCCCACCACCATTGCTGTACTGGCAGCTGTCAGCCTGGCTTGTGGCTGAGCAGAGCTCCCCCTGTGGGAGCGCACTGACCACCAGGGGGCAGCTCCGGCTGGTTTGCCCTGAAGGGTGTCCCGGATCAGGGTGAGGGTCCCCCTGGGGTGCCTGGCCAGCCTGGGTGAGGGGCTGATGGCTGTTTTCAGGCTGGCCAAGCCCCACAGCAGGGACCCTCACCCCATGAGGGTGTGGCCATCCTGGGTGAGGGGCTGATGGCTGTTTGCAGGCTGGCCAAGCCCCCCAGTGGGGACCCTCATCCCATGAGGGTGTGGCCATCCTGGGTGAGGGGCTGATGGCTGTGTGCAGGCTGGCCATGGCCCCCAGCCACCCAGTGGAGTCTGGCTGGAAGCAGGTATCTGGGATTTATTTATCTTTTATAATTGAAATTTTGTTGCCTTGAGCGGAGGCCACAGCCGGCCAGGGCAGGCGGGAAGCTTGGCTTCCTCCATCGCTGGGACAACCAAGCCTCCTGCTTGCTCCAGCTCCATGGCTGCCGGCCGCCATCTTGGTTGGATTAATTTGCATATAGTTGCTCTGATTGGCTGGTGGGCATTTCTTGGGGCATAGGTGAGGTGTGGTCAATTTGCATGTTTCTCTTTTATTAGATTAGATGTGGGATTATTTTATTTTGACTCAATAATTGTTTTTTTCCTGGTTATAAATATCTGTCTTTTTAAAATTCCAGCACAAATCTATTACACAGTGCCATGATTATCGATGAGACACCTTTGACTAGAAGGTGTTTAGCCCAGTCCTTGGCCCAGCAGTTTTTTGGATGTTTCATATCTAGAATGTCTTGGTGAGTAATTTCAAAGTTTACAATACTGAAAAGAAGAATTGAGAAACTTTGTTTTTATTTTATTTTCTTGCAATGTAAACTCACCTTTGTGCTAACTGCAGTAGTTAAATTTAAAGACAGTATTCTATATGTATATATATTTAAAGAAAAAGAATGAATGTAAATTTCATCCTAAATTTTTGGCCATGAATTCAATATAATTAGTTTTGCAATTTGCGATAAGAATAAGGCAAGAATTTTGATAGCAACAATTTCTTAAACTGAATGAATACTGTAGATAAAGGGACTTGAATGTACAGCGAACTATAGTTAGAATTCTAATGTCAGTGCTCAGTGCAATTGGTAATGTTCAAGATAATGTGTAAGGCAAAATAATGCTCTTCTACTATAGTGATAATGATGTAGGAATTTTCCTGCTGGTGCCTTTCTCTGTGCTAATTTATTTGAATGATGTAAGAGACACCACTTTTTATTTTCTTTTTGATTAAGATGCATTTGAAGAAACACAGGAAACTCCCTTAAGATTGTAATTTATAAGTGACCATTCTGTGCTATAAATATTATTTTTCCCCCCTTGTTGGAGAAGAGAGGGCAGAGGGTAAAGCCTCTTGACTTTCTTAAATTACATAGTTTCACTAAAGAATAGGGCCTGGAACATGGTAAACCAAATGTTTGAATGAACAAATGAATGAATGAATGATATCAATTGCCTTTCCTCTTGAGAAACTAAAAAATTAAGTAATTAAACTTCAGGTCTTGGAATCCCATCGATAATTATGCATGGGTTGCTAATAACTGAATGCGGCTGTTATTTTAGAGGCTGACTGTGTGGACAGAGTTGGGCGAGAGGGAGCAGCACTGCCAGAGAACACACATAGGCACATTGTACTTGAACTAAGACTGTGCAGCAGTCCTGCAGTTAAAGGTGAAGCCAGATATGAAAAGGCACAAGGAATGGTCAAGTAGAACTCAGCTGGCAGTGGAAAAAAACAAATAATTTATTAATAACTTTCATTTTCTTTAAGAAGGCAGAGAAGTAAACACTATACCTGTAATCTTCTGTTTTATCTGAAGAATTTCTATGATTAAAAGTTCATATTTTTACTTTTTGCTTAGGTCTGATGAATGGGTACTGAAGGGAATTTCAGGCTATATTTATGGACTTTGGATGAAAAAAACTTTTGGAGTTAATGAATACCGCCATTGGATTAAAGAGGTAAAAATACCTAGATCCATTATCCACTTAGAAGTCAGTAAGGCATGTTTTCCCGATTTCAAAGTTGCATGTCCTTTATTTTTTATTTTATTTTATTTTTATTGATTTTAGAGAAAAAGAAAGGGAGTTGGAGACCGATAAAGAAATATGGATGAGAGAAACATCCTGTACATCCCCTGCTGGGGATTGAGCCCACAACCTAGGCATGTGCTCTGACCAGGAATCGGCGACCTCCTGGTGCATGGGTCAGTGCTCAACCGTTGAGCCACACTGGCCAGACACATTTCCATTTTTATTTTTTAAAATATATTTTATTGATTTTTTACAGAGAGGAAGGGAGAGGGATAGAGAGTTAGAAACATCGATCAGCTGCCTCCTGCACACTCCCCACTGGGGATGTGCCCAAAACCAAGGTATATGCCCCTGACGGGAATCGAACCTCGGACTCCTGAGTCCACAGGCTTACGCTCTATCCAATGAGCCAAACCAGTTAGGGCCACATTTCCATTTTTAGAAAAATAATTGTAAAATACTTATTGTCATTCAAAAGTCTCTAATTTTCTTCCAGTAAACTGAGAATGACTATAATGGGAAAGACTAATGGTCTATTTTATCCCATTTCCATTATCAGTGTTGGCCTCTAAAGACTTTTTTTCCTAAGGAAGAGAATATTTAAGCTCCTTAAACATCAAGTTAGTTATCAGATATATTCCAAATTCTCATAGTAGTCATTTTTAATGTATCTCGCTGCTTCCTAAATTTGTTTAGACTTAGAGTCCAGGTTCTGGAGTCAGATTGCTTTGCAGTTGGCCTCATACATTTACAAGCTTTGTTACTTTGGTTAATCTTTCCAAGCCTCATCTCTATAAGGAGAATAGTATTAGTATCTACCCCATGGATGGGGAATATGAGACATCATACATGTAATATGCATGGTGCCTTGTACGTAGTAAGTGCTTATTATATGCTGGCTAGCCCTTCAGTGCATTTATGCTCCTGTCATTGTTAGTCTTTTTTCTATAATTTAGATTTGACCCAAAAGACAAAAATCAACTGTACTAGTATTTTGCCTAGCACATTCATGTAAATATACATTTAAATCATATCATGCTTAGCTTATTTCTTCTAAGGTGGAAGAAGATTAGCCTTTAATATCCTTATTAAATAGAGCCCTTCATTTCCCCCCTTTTCTCATTTTATCTATTTTCATCACCCCAACTAGAACTTAAGTAAGCCAAAAGGTAATTGTAAAAGATTTCAGACATTTAGAACTATAGAATAATTCCTGCATCTAGAACTGAAGAGTCCTTTCTTCATTTCAGAAACTAATGAAGGGGAAATGACATGCAGCACTTACCATGTTTTGGGCACAGTTATAAGCATTTTATAAATGTTAACCATCTTAATCTTCCTAACTATGTTATTATCCCCATTTTATAAATGAGGAAACTGAGGCACAGAGAGGTTAAGTTATTTGGCCAAAGTTACACAGCTAGTAAGTAGTAGAGCCAGGATTTAGACCTGGCTTTTAACCATTTCATTATGATTTTTACCACTTCTCTATTCTGCTTGTATATTATTTAACTAGTTATGAATTGCTAGCACAGTTATGTTGTCCTTTTTTCACTTAAGCTTTTATTTTTTTACTTTGATGTATGTCATATTGGAGAAGACAAGGAGTTTTAAAGTGTTGATTCCTGACGTCATTTTATCCCCATTTGTTTTTACTTTCCTAAATTCTCCATCAAAGCCAAATACAGAGAAAGAAAACGTAAGCTTGGAAAACCAGCTAGAAAGGTTGGGAAGAGCCATTAGGAAAGTTACCAGGATACTGGCCAGCTCTAAAGTCACAAAGTAGACAAGGCTTTTAGGTGCTGTCTTTTAGCCAGCGGTATAATTTGCTTTTTTTATAAGAACATAAATTACTTTTCAAATTCATTTAATTTATTTAAGAAATTTACATTCTAATTCTAGGAAATGAGAAATCACAGTTCAATTTTAAATTTATATGTAAAAAAATTTTCACTGGCTCCGATTTTCATATTTTTTTTTAGGAGCTGGACAAAATCGTGGCGTATGAGCTGAAAACTGGTGGAGTTTTACTACATCCCATATTTGGTGGAGGAAAAGAGAAGGATAAGTATGTTTATTGTTCAGATATGATATTATAAAACTTCTTTTATGGGATCACTCTTTAAGGATCATTTGTATGGGTGTTTAGGCCCACACAGACCAAAGGGTAATATTAACAGGTAATAATATTGAGGCCACAAACCCTGGTAACCACATTACTCTTTTCATTACTATTTTTATTACATATGATGGCTACAAATGGATTTAAACATTTAAAACAGACTTAAAAATGTAATGCTTTTCTTTTTTTCCATGTTAATTTTCTACTGCTACTATAGCATACTGCTTTCTTTTTTTTTTTTTTAATATATTTTATTGATTTTTTACAGAGAGAAAGGGAGAGGGATAGAGAGCTAGAAACATGGATGAGAGAGAAACATCAATTCAGCTGCCTCCTGCACACTCCCCACTGAGGACGTGCCCGCAACCAAGGTACATGCCCTTGACCGGAATCGAACCCGGGACCCCTCAGTCCGCAGGCCGACACTCTATCCACGGAGCCAAACCAGTTTGGGCTATAGCATACTGTTTTCGTAGAAGTTTTAAAATAATGGAAACACTAATAATTATTTGAATTGAATTGGATGGGAATTTTTAAATATTTTCACTAACCATAAAGTGAAATTTTACATTTTCTTTAATTATGAATGTAGGCAACAGACAATTATGTGACTTTGCCTACAAGATATTTTCCTGTCACATTATAATAGCTGCTAATTTGAGATATTCTTTGCACTTATAACTCAAAATTACTAGAGTAGACCACTGCTAGATCTTATTATTTAATGCATTGATAAGCTCACTCACATATTGGTATATCATAATTTTTTATATTTTGATCATTTCACTATAATTGGTTTTCTTTATAATTCTGTAAATTTTATTTTGTGCATTTTGAACTCGTTTCTTATATGGGGCCCATAGAATTAACCGAACTGCCCAAGTGCCTGAAAACACAACAAAAGTTAAGAAACTTGAAATTGTATAACCAGGAGCCCTTTTTTGTTATGGTCACTGAGACAAGATTAGGTCAGTGGAAAAGCATAGAAATTTTGAAGTAAGACAAACTTGGATTTTCTTTTTTATCATTGTTGGTGATCTAAGAAAATTTTGCATATTGTTCCAGAGAAAGTGTGTGTGTGTTTTAATGTGTAAAGTGACAGTGATGATTCATAATCTATCTTAACCAGGTTGGTTGTGAAATTATTTGAGATAAATACATACATAGTGCACATTCACTCATTAAGTCTTTGACTTTCTTCTCTTGGCTGCCTGCCATATGGCTGTTTCCCAGTATATAATTAGAGCATTCCCACTGTGTGAAAATACCTTGGTTTTGCCCATTTATTTAGTTCTTGTTGTATGTTTAATTTTAAAAATTTGTATATAAAAGCAGCACATGAATACATTCTCTTTTAAGAAATATAAAACAGGACAGTGTAAAAGTGTGTGGAGTAAAACATAAAGATCCTTTTTAGCCCCCCCTTTTTTTTATCACCCCTCACTCCTACAAAACCTCTCCGTGGAAATATAACCACGATTATAAATTTGCTATATTTTCTTTCAAATATATTTGAAACTTTTATTTTTTTTGCCTTTATTTATGTATATATGACATTTACAAAATTGTATTCAATAATTCTACTAGACTGTACCTTTCTTTTAATTTACTCCTGATCTCTTAAATTTTCACTTAGTCAATCTGGTCTTACTGTCCTCTGGATTTTATATTTTTCTTTTGGAAGATTTTTCCCACCTGGCTGGCATGGCTCAGTGGTTGAGCATCAACCTATGAACCAGGAGGTCACGGTTCGATTCCTGGTCAGGGCATTTACTGGTTTGTAGGCTTGATCCCGTGTGGGGTGTGCAGGAGGCAGCTGATCAATAATTTTCTGTCATCATTGATGTTTCTATCTCTCACTTCCTCTCTGAAATCAGTAAATATATATATATTTGATATATATATGATTTTTTCCACCCCTAAATTATGGAAATAAATGTTTTCCTTTATTTTATTTTAGTACTTTTATAATTGTTTTTGTTTTAGATATGCAGTTCATCTTGAATTTTTAAAAATATTTTTTATTGATTTCAGAGAGGAAGGGAGAAGGAAAGAGAGACAGAAACATCAATGATGAGAGAGAATCATTGATTGGCTGCCTCCTGCATGGGATTGAGCCCATACCCGGGCATGTGCCCTGACCAGGAATCAAACCCTTAGCTCATGGATCATAGGTGGACACTCAACCATGAGCCACACAGGCCGGGCTTAAAATTTTTTTGTGAGTGTATGTATCCTAGTCTTTGTTGCTCTCATACTAAGGTATTCCCAAGAAGTTTTATATTTATTGTCTTGATGTGGCCATGAAATGTACTGTTTACTAAATATTTAAAATTGTTATGTTAAGTAAATCTGTTTATTTGTTTAGTCCGGCATCCCATCTATACTTTTCAATAAAGCATCCACATACGCTGTCTTGGGAGTACTACACTATGTTCCAGTGTAAAGCTCACCTTGTAATGAGATTGATTGAAAATAGGATCAGTATGGAATTTATGCTACAAGTAAGTATTAAACTTAAGAATTGACCAATTATAAAGAAAGATCTGTATAGCTATAATATGAATACTATTCTGTAAATAGGGTCAGGATATCTGGGTTTATGAAGTGGAGTTCTATTAGTTGTTAGCTGTTAGCCCACTTATACCTATGCTTTTTGTTTGTGTTTCCTCAGTATAGAATGGGTATCAATACTTGACACTTAGTGCAGGATTATTGTGAAGATAAAATTAGAATGTGAGGATGAAAGTAAAACCAATTTATACATATGGTTTTGTATAAGCCCCACGGCCTGAGGTTTCCCGGCCTGGTGCTGGGGTGGGGGTGCGGCCTGAGGTCCCCCGTCAAGCCCCGCCGGGCAAGGGGCACAGCCTGAGGTCCCTCACCCTGGCCAGGTGCCATAAAGCCTCAGGTCCCTGCTGTCCGGTCGTGATATTACGGCATCCAGGATAATTTGCATATTCCTCTATTATATAGATAGATAGTAGTTGAGGAAGTAGAAACCAGATGTATTATAATGAGGAAAAAAATGTATTTTTTCCTCACTAATAACATTCTTAGAGGTAAGTAAAAAATAACTTTTTAGTAATCTTTTTAAAAAAACTTTTAAAGTTTGCCCTAAAATTAAGTTTCTTTAATGCTTCTGTTCTTCAGCTTGCCTTTAGAGTAAAGAACACAGGTATTAAATGAAAGGTGGTCCATCAAGAGCCATTTAGCTTTTTGGAGTATTATAAAACCTATTGAGTGTTCTCAACTTCTTAAGTAATGTTTAGTTTCTATGTAAAGCTCATAGCATAACAAATTATAGATATTATATATTATTATAAATCTTAAAAACAATATTCAGTGTTGGCCAAGACATTAAAATTCAATTTTATTTAAAAGAAAAATGGTTTTTATTCTGGCTGTTTAATTCTTTGCATAACTTCTATTGATAGTCTTTAACTAGAATAATTTATAGAGTAAGATGTGAAATTACTGTCTTATATAATTGACTGTAATAAAGTTCTGTTGCAAAGTGGTTTCGTAGATAATTGAAAGCGATGTATATTATGTTACTAAATGATACTTTTATCCTTACAGGTTTTCAATAAACTGCTAAGTTTGGCTAGTACTGCTTCATCTCAGAAGTTCCAGTCCCATATGTGGAGTCAAATGTTGGTTTCCACATTTGGGTTTTTGAAATCCATCTCGAATGTCTCTGGCAAAGACATTCAACCTTTAATAAAGCAGTGGGTGTATCCTTTTAAATAGCAGTTCAACAAGTGGTGGTGGGGGCAGGGGGAGAAGATTGTATGTGTGAGGGGAGGGAGGAAGAAGAGGGATTTGGGGGATGAAAGGAGAGATAAAAACTATATTTCTAAAGAATAGTAAAAATAACCAAGAACTATAAATCATACCTCTCTCTCTCTCTCTCTTTCTCTTTCTCTCTTTCTCTCTCTCTCATACACACATCTGTACTATTTGTAAAATTTGGTTTATTTTGAAGTAGTTTTTAGTGTGAGTACAGCAACAGGCTTGATGGTAGGGGAGGTAAATAATTCAGACAGGCCTCTACAGTTACTTGTAAGATGCAATGTTCTGGTGACTTATGGATGTGGTTAGAAGTTGGCACAACTTGAGTAGTATCTTGGAACTTTTTAGTTTTTACATTTTCTCATTGATTTTATTAGCAACCCAGTAGAGTGGTTTTACTTCTTTCAAAAAACAAATTTCTTAATGTTTCAGAAATTCTGTTTAAATCTGGGGAAACATTTTCCACAAGAATTCTGAATACTTTACCACCTGCTTTACAATGAAGCATGCTCTCAAGCTTTGAACTGGTGGTAATGCATTTGAAAATTATTATTACCACAGTGAATAATTTGTTTAGTACATATTCATTTTAGTATGCAAAAATTCCTTTACAATTCTTCAGAGACCAGAGTGGAGTGGTAAAATTTTATGGAAGTTTTGCATTTAATAGAAAACGAAATGTCTTGGAATTGGAAATAAAACAAGATTATACATCACCTGGAACTCAGAAATATGTGGTAAGTTTTTTTTCTAAAATGAGCTTCTGTATTACTTTCTCCCCAGTTACAATATAGGAAGGACTTTTGAGTGGGGATCTGATTCGAAGTTTCATAATGTGATTTTGTTTACAAAGAATGAAATTGAGCAAAAACCAAGTGTTGCTGAATGGAAGACAGATTACAAATGGAGATTTCAGGGGATACAAATTCTCCCCTCTGGCACTAATTGCTTTTCTTGGTCTTCAGATACACATCTTGGATAGTATTATTTTATATTTTGATACATGTACCTACACATGAAAGAGTACATATTGGTAATTTTCTAGCACTATGTATGAACATTATGTTTCTTTAATTTAAAGGGACCACTTAAAGTGACAGTGCAGGAGTTAGATGGATCCTTCAATCATACATTGCAAATTGAAGAAAACAGCCTTAAACATGATATACCCTGCCATTCCAAAAGCAGAAGGTAGGCATTGAATCATACTTATAAGTTGAAGTTTATAATTAAATTGTAAGTTTCACAGATTAAAATGACAAAATAAAAATCCTAATGTGTACTTATTTTTTAGGTAGAGAACATGTTTAGTATCTTC
>NW_005371843.1:1789728-1792274 GCF_000412655.1 Myotis brandtii | reverse complement strand
TTACTTCAAGTTAGTATTACCAAACATTCTTTATCTGCTTTTTGTTTTTGACAACATTTTTTTACCTTAGAATTAAATAATTAATTTTCCAATTTAGGTTTGAGAATCCTTATTTTTGTAGGGACAGGAGGAGGTGGAATAGAAGTTTGAGTTTTTGGAGCAAGGAAAAATTCAAGATAAATTGCTTAGTTTTATTCTTATTAGTTTCATTGGATTAATATCTACAGGAAATATTGGGGAAATGATCATTGGGTATAAAGGAAGGAGCTGAATACATATGTCATGAAAGCCCCTACATCATCTACACTATGTGGCTTTCTCCCCTGTCCCTGTATCACCATGCCCTTACAGAACAATCTTACTGTCTCAAAGGTACAATACCAGTTTACTTAGAGATGTCCAACAGTTCATGTTTTATTTAATGTATTTTTCTTTATCACTTTTTTTAAGCTCAGCCAGTAGCATGTACTCTGAACAGTGAAAGAAGAGCATACTTTTGTGCTTTGCTGTAGTAATGTGTAGTAATATCAAAATTCCAGGAACAGAAGTCTATACTCATGTCTACATTTAGGTCATCTCAGACATGAGTGTGTCGTTGATTTTGACAACTTTCAGGGAACTTGATTCAGGAATTTCCCCCCAATCATTTCCTTGAATCTGTAATTATTCTTTCTCTGAAAATTCTTTCTTAGTTCAAAGGGAAATTTCCCCCCTTTTAAAAAAATATGTTTTGTTTTTTTTTTATTTCAGAGAGAGAGAGAGAGAGAGAGAGAGAGAGAGAGAGAGAGAAAGAAATATCAATGATAAGAGAAAAACATTGATCTGCTGCCTCTTGCATGCCAGAGGATCAAGCCCACAACCCGGGCATGTACCCTGACTGGGAATTGAATTGTGACCTCCTGGTTCATAGGTCAATGCTCAATCATTGAGCCACACTGGCCAGGCCCTCTTTCTTTTTATGCTCTCTACCTTTGACATCAATCAGTTGCCTCCCATATACATCTCCACTGGAGATTGAACCCACAACCTTGGCATGTGCCCTAAAGGGGAATCAACTGACCTTGCTGTGCATGGGATGGCACTCAACCAACTAAACCACACTAGCCAGTGCTGTATTTTCTTTCTTTTTTTTTTTCTTTTTTTAAAATTTTAAACAAAGGATTTCTTTATTGATAGCTTTCTTATCTTTTCTACATAAAACTGTAGCTACCAGTTCTTGGGAATATGTTTAAAGTTGACATTTAATTATATTTCTTCTTTTCATTAAACTTTGATCACAGTGACATCTCAGTTTCATTTACTTCATTCCTTCAGCTTTAAAATCAGTTTTGTTGTGATTAAATTCCATTACATTTACTATTCCTTCTTCCTTAGGCTATCTTTCAATGTTGCATGAAATCCTTAACTTGGTTTTCGGCTGCTCTTTATCTCTTCTCAGAACTGGAAATGTCACAATTTCAAAATTAATTTTTCTTAAATGTAGGAATAAGAAGAAGAAAATTCCACTGATGAATGGAGAGGAAGTTGATATGGATCTTTCTGCAATGGAGTAAGTTAGTTACTTAAGTTTAAGGATATATTTTCTGCATTCTCATTTGTCTTGTTATATACATCTTAAAGTATATAAATGTCCTGAAACTAGTGCTTTGAAAACTTTTGAAAGGCAATGGAACCTTATGCTAAAACAAATCTTAGGTAAAATCATATACAGTGGGATACTTCTCAGCCATAAAAAAAAGATGAAATATTGCCATTTGTGTCAATACAGAAGGATCTTGAGAGTATCATGCTAAGTGAAATAAATCAGGTGAAAAAGGACAAGAATCATATGATTTCACTCATGAGATATAAAACAAAAAGTAACAAGTGAACAAACAAAACAAACTCATAGACACAATCAATATGGTCATTACTAGAGGGGAAGAGGATGAAGAGGGTAAAGGGGGTCAACTATATGGCGGCAGAAGGAGATTAGACTTTAGGTAGTGAAACTTATGTTATTAACCAACTAGAGGCCCAGTGCACAAAAATTTGTGCACTCGGGGGTAGGGGGTCCCTCAGCCTGGCCTGTGCCCTCTTGCAGTCTGGGACCCCTCGGGGGATGACCACCTGCTGGCTTAGGCCTGCTCCCCGGGGGATTGGGCCTAAGATGGCAATCAGACATCCCTCTGGCAGCCCAGGAGCCTTCGGGGGATGTCCACTTGCCAGCGGGGAGCAGACCTAAGCTGCAGTCGGACATCCTAGCGCTGCTGAGGAGGCAGAGGCTCCCACCACCACCGCTGTACTGGCAGCCATCAGCCTGGCTTGTGGCTGAGCAGAGCTCCCCCATGTGGGAGTGCACTGACCACCAGAGGGCAGCTCCTGCACTGAGCGTCTGCCCCCTGGTGGTCAGTGTGTGTCATAGTGACCAGTCATTCCCAGTCTTTCTGCTGTTAGGGTCAGTTTGCATATTACCCTTTTACTATATAGGATGGAGGCCTGGTGCACGGGTGGGGGCAGGCTGGTTTGCCCTGAAGGGTGTCCCGGATCAGGGTGGGGGTCCCGCT
>NW_005371843.1:1773602-1789563 GCF_000412655.1 Myotis brandtii | reverse complement strand
TTTTTTTTTTTATTCTGGGATTTATTTACCTTCTATAATTGAAACATTGTTGCCGTCACTAGCGCTCCCAGCTCTGAGGCCGCGGCTGGCTTAAAGCAGGTATCTGGGGTTTGTTTAACTTCTATAATTGAAACATTGTTGCTTTCGGGCTCAGAGCCTGGCCGCGGCAGGCCGGGAACCTTGGCTTCCTCCATCACTGTAGCAAGCAAGCCTCATGTTTGCTTCAGCTGCGTGGCTGCCGGCCGCCATCATTGTTGGCAGTTAATTTGCATATCGCCCTGATTAGCCCATGGGAAGCCTAGCGGAGGTAGGGTTAATTGCCCTTTTTGTCTTTTATTAGATAGGATGTTATCCCAATAAATTTAATTTTAAAAATAAAATTTAAAAAATAATGAAAGAGGGAAAAGTAAATCTAGCCTGGGGAAATACAGGGTGGTGGTGAGGTGGGCACAGTCTTGGTTTAGGCAGCTTCCTTGCTCTCCTCCTGGCCTTGAGACCAGTGCTTCTCAAGCTATAACATGCATGTCAATACTTCTGGGGATCTTCTGGAAATGCAGTTTCTGACTGAGCGCTGTGCTAGTGGGTTCTGAGTGTTTGTATTCTTAATGAGCTCTCAGGTGGTATTGATTCTATGTCTTTGGACAAGGCTTCAGGGTACTTTAAGGATCTCTGTGCTTGCAAAACACAATTTAAATATCATTATTTTAAAATTTTAAACTTTTTGTCCATCCATATTGTGCCTGTATATTTTTTTATAAAACATCTGCAGTTATTTACTAACTTGGTTGCCAAATATCACTGCTCTTTATATACTGTTTTTTTTTTTTTTAGGAATTTTTTTTTTAAATATATTTTATTGATTTTTTACAGAGAGGAAGGGAGAGGGATAGAGAGCTAGAAACATCGATGAGAGAGAAACATCGATCAGCTGCCTCCTGCACGCCCCCCAGTGGGGATGTGCCCACAACCAAGGTACATGCCCTTGACCGGAATCGAACCCGGGACCCTTGAGTCCGCAGGCCGACGCCAAACCGGTTCGGCTATATACTGTTTTTATATTTTTTCGTTATCACATGCCTTGGCTATAGTAAGCAATCAGTGGTATTGGATGAATTTCCAAACTATGATTTTATAACTTACTGTTTGAAAAAGGTGATTATGAGTCTAGCATTTAAAAAAAAAATACTAAAAGTCAGTTAAACAAATAACTTAGTAAAATAATTCATTTCTTAGTCACAGATTGATTTCTAGTAAGGGGTAGCCCTTAAAGCTATAGTCAATTATTTGGCAACAGGAAGTGAAATGAAAAAACTTGTTCTTATTCCCCTTTTTACATTATGTAATCACAAATCAAAGTCCCAAATTAATAATTTCAGATGGAATTTCTTTGTGACAGCTAACTGTCTTACTATTCTTGGAGATCTTTTCAACATGATTGATATAGATAGACATTGTGTTGAAGTTAAACATAATGGGAAAGCTGTCAATGTGATTTTTAAAAAATGGATACATTAAACTCCAGGCAGACTTGAATACTGCATGTAGAAGAGAATCTGATTAATAAACGCTTTGTTTCTATTTTATGAATATGTAAAATTAAAAAATAAATAAAAAGGAAAGTTGTGTTTTCTTTCAGTGCTGATTCCCCTTTGCTGTGGATAAGGATAGACCCAGATATGTCAGTCCTGAGGAAAGTAGAATTTGAGCAAGCGGATTTCATGTGGCAGTACCAGCTCCGCTACGAGAGGGATGTGGTTGCACAGCAAGAGTCCATCTTGGCCTTGGAAAAGTTCCCCACACCAGCATCGCGGCTTGCCCTCACTGACATTCTAGAACAAGAGCAGTGTTTCTACCGAGTAAGAATGTCAGCTTGCTTCTGCCTTGCAAAGGTGAGATTACATACAATAGAAAGAAAACAAGATTGAATACTGCATATTAAAAAAAATAGAACTCTGCCCTGGCCAGTGTGGATCAGTGGTTGGTGTGTACATAAGAATTTGGGGGGTAAGTTTGTATATTTTCTTAGAAATGATAATGGAAGGCTAAAATGTATTAAATTTCTAAGAATTGAAGTTATTAAAAACTAATCCAATTGCATTGCTAACTTTTGAAAAGCTGTTTTATTTATTTAAAAATATGTTTGCTGTGGTGATGGAAATTACTTTGTTTTCTAATTATTTGCAGATTGCAAATTCAATGGTGAGCACATGGACAGGACCACCAGCCATGAAGTCACTCTTTACTAGAATGTTTTGTTGTAAAACTTGTCCAAACATTGTGAAAACAAACAACTTTATGAGCTTTCAAAGTTATTTTCTACAAAAGGTACAGTTTACTTTCCAAATTTCCTATGATTGTTTTATGCCACTATCTGTATATCTCAGTTTAACTTGGAGACTATTCAAATAATAGATGTGTTTACTTTATTCTAAAAGGTTTTGCCTTTGTTCTTTTTCTTTCTAAAATTTTTTCCAAAATTTTAATTAAGTGATTGCTCATTGATTTTATGAGCGGTGGAAAGTAACTCACAATCCACATTAATACTAAAATTAAATAGAAATGGTTAGTTTGAATTTGGGGCTGGTTACGTTGTGAATGGAGGAATGGGTAAGCCCTAGGATGTGGACAGTATATCTGAGTAAGAGACAAGCAGCACACCACACTAGCGTCAGTCCCAGCCCTGTTACTCACTGACAGTTTGTCTGTGGACAAGTTCCTTAACCCTCTAAGCCTCAGTCTACTCAATTGTAAAATTTATCTTTTTTAGAATTAATTAAGATCAAGCATGTGAAATGTTTTAGATTATATTTATCACACAGTAAGTCTTTTATAAATGGTAATTTAGAAAGTGGGGATGTGATGGAGTCACTGTTTTGGGAGGGAATGTGAGGATGGCAGGGTGGTCAACATTTGGGCAATTTGGAAATCATTTGTAAAATTTTTTGAGTAATTTAATAATGAAGGCAGAGATTAGATGAACTAGATTGGACTAGAAGGAAAAGTGAAGTTGAAATAGAAAAATCTTTCTTGGTTTGGGGGTGAAGAGTATGAGAATGGAGACATGTTGAGGATAAAGCAGGCCTGAGTAAAGGACATTATGGGTTTGGTTTATTTTGGATAGAGGGATGAAATATTCAGTGGGAGCCAGTAAATGTTAGAGAGATGGAGAGAATTCTGAAGGTGTTAAGGTGTGGGACACAGTTGGGAGGTTAATTTAAGAAAAGGTAAGAAGCTCCCTCTTTTCTGAGACAGGTGGAAAGCAGATTAAAAGTAAGTGAAATGAGCCAGGCCGGTGTGGTTCAGTGGTTAATTGCCAACCATGAATTAAGGAGTCACGGTTCGATTCCCTGTCTGGCTCATTCCCTAGTAGGGGATGTGCAGGAGGTAGCCGATCAATGATTTTCATCATTGATGTTTCTATCTCTCTCTCCCTCCCTCTGCCTGTTTCTGAAATAAAAAACATATCTTTAAAAAATATTTTTTAAAAAGTATGTGAAATGATAGCTGTTGAAGGAGATGTTAAGCATTATATATGATAGAGGGAAAAGTAAAAGGATTACTTGGAAACATTGAGAGACCTGCTAAGAGTGGAAGTCATAATATATTATTTACAGTGAATTTCATCAGTAAAACAGATTCAGGACAGTTTGGGGAAAGCCTATAGTGGTGTGATCAGAGAAGTCGGTGGCATCCAGTTATTTTATTTTATTATTGATTTATTTATTTTTACTGTGTGAGTCAGGCTTCCACCTTCTTAGAAAAGTTGCCTGTGAAAATTTGGGAAGGAGAATGTTAGGCTGGATTTCAGATAATTTACCTTTTTTCCTTAAGCTGAGTTGGGGTGGTATTGGAGAATCAATGTCTGTCTTCTCAGACTGATGATTGAAAAGTATGCCTCAGTCACTATTTCATTTAATCCTGAAAATAGTTGTGTGGTTGTGAGGCTTTTTAGTAAGCAACTCGCTAAAATAACCCATCTTAGTAGGCAGTAGAGTAGGAGTTGAACAATGGTTTATCTAATGTTAAAACCCATACCTTTTCGACTGTAAAACCCAGAGCTGAATATATCATTTACATGACGTATATTTCCTCTGACAAATGAAGACAGAGGCATATGGGCTAGAGAGTGCATCCAGTTACTCAGCTCCCTTGGTTTCCTGCTCAGCTCTTTTGTTAGAATGTTTGGCACATGTTCTTAGTGGGAAGGGCTGGGAGTTACGGGGGTTTAGGCTCCATCCAGAAACCTGTGTCTGCACTAAAATAGCCCCTTTTTAACATGCACTGAATTCAATGAATTATAATAATGAATTGAGTTATAATACTTAAAAATATTATTTTTTGTAGACTATGCCAGTTGCAATGGCTCTATTGAGAGATGTTCACAACCTTTGTCCCAAAGAAGTCTTAACATTTATTTTAGACTTAATCAAGTACAATGACAACAGAAAAAATAAGGTAAGAAATCTTAATGATTATTATAAAACTATCCAGTGATATTTTGTTTTTAAAGAAATATTTAGACTGTGAAATCATTGTTGACTCCCTGGTACTTGAAATTTCTAGCATTAGAAGCATGTAAACATGATTTATTATATAACCAGTGGATGAAAACCAAGATTAGTTGGTTTTTAAATGTTTCTCATAACTGTTGTAATGTGGAGATAGTAGTGCCTCAAATTTTGGAGAGCCATTTAAAACTTGTTTTGGTAAAGTCTGACAGCCCAACTTTATTTTTGCTCCTTTTTTATTTTACTAGAAAACAGTTTCCTTTTGGGATAATTTGTTCATTGATGAATTTGATTTTTTAAAAACCATCATGTGTGTTCATTTATTTAGCAAAAAGCTATTGGATGCCATGGTTCAAGTTATTTCACCTTAGTTGTTACCAGATAATCTAGCTTGTCCAATTAGGATTCTAGTATCTGTGAGAATTGGATGTGGTCTGAGGGATAAATTTTTTTTTATTATTATTATTTTTAAATATATTTTATTGATTTTTTACAGAGAGGAAGGGAGAGGGATAGAGAGTTAGAAACATCGATGAGAGAGAAACACCGATCAGCTGGGTCTGAGGGATAAATTTAAAGTCTTGGTTTTCGTACTTTTCCTACACCCCCCTCCTCATTTTTAATTTGTGGGTTCATTCTGTGATCTAAACACTTAAGTCAGAAATAGTGGTTATATAAATGGGCTTTGTGGGCAAAGTAGTTCCCAGAGGTAACAATGAAACTATAAAAATACTTGAAGAAAATAATCTGTAAATGGTTTGAAAACAAAACTTTTCCCATAGTGTACACTTGGTTCTGTTTGTTTGTTGTTGTGTGCCATATTCTTTTTTCTGCTCAGTATCTGAACATAGGACTCTTTAGAGACTCTGTTGTCATGTGTATACATGTGAGGTTCTGCCTCCACAATGTAAGTCAAGGGGGTAGGTATTCCTCTTCCGACCCTGGCAGTTTGTGGTAGAATTAACTCACTTGCTCCATGTTCAGATTCCCAGGCTAGAGTATCTGATTTCCTGAGTTTAAATCAAGTCACACCCAGATTGCCTTTCAATCAATTGTTTCTCTGGGAATTGACTGCGATATGGGTTTAGGAATTAGCTTTTTTTATGGTTTCCTCTTCCATTTTCTCTGTTTTTGCTAGAAACTCCTATTATTCCTGTGCTATGTCTTCTGCACCAACCCTCCAATTTCCTTATGCTTTCCTTCCTATTTTTTTCTCACTTTACTTCTGCTCAAAAACTTTAGTTTTTTAAAAAAACTTAATATTTCAGTTTAATTTTGATCCTGATTCTCTGCATATTTCTTTCTTTTTAAAATGTTTTACTATTAGGAGGCATCTCTTTGGTTATTTCTCAGACAGTATTAATGATAGTTTTGGATTTTTTTCCACCTGCATGTTTTTTCCCCCTTGAATACTCTATTTCCTTCAAGTTGCATTTTCCCCTTTGTTTGTCACGATTTTTGTCCAGTTTCTTCCCGCATCTCCCATTCCCCTTTCCCCCCCAAGAATAGTCAGTCCATTCCCTTTCTATGTCCCTGATTCATTATAATCACCAGTTCATTCTGTACATCAGATTATTTATTCACTTGGTTCTTAGATTCACTTGTTGATAGATGCATGTTTGTTGTTCACAATTTGTATCTTTACCTTTTTCTTCTTCCTCTTCTTAAAGGATACCTTTCAGCATTTCGTATAATACTGGTTTAGTGGTGATGAACTCCTTTAGCTTTTCCTTATCTGTGAAGCTCTTTATCTGACCTTCAATTCTGAATGATAGCTTTGCTGGATAAAGTAATCTTGGTTGTAGGTTCTTGGTATTCATCACTTTGAATATTTCTTGCCATTCCCTTCTGGCCTGCCAAGTTTCTGTTGAGAAATCAGCTGACAGTCGTATGGGTATTCCCTTGTAGGTAATTGAGTCTCTTTCTCTTGCTGCTTTTAAGATTCTCTCTTTGTCTTTTGCTCTTGGCATTTTAATTATGATGTGTCTTGGTGTGGTCCTCTTTGGATTCCTTTTGTTTGGGGTTCTCTGCGCTTCTTGGACCTGTAAGTCCATTTCTTTCACCAGGTGGGGGAAGTTTTCTGCCATTATTTCTTCAAATAGGTTTTCAATATCTTGCTGTCTCTCATCTTCTGGCACCCCTATTATTCTGATGTTGGTACGCTTGAAGCTGTCCCAGAGGCTCCTTACACTATCTTCGTATTTTCGGATTCTTTTTTCATTTTGCTTTTCCGGTTGGGTGTTTTTTGCTTCTTCGCATTTCAAATCTTTGACTTGATTCTTGCGCTCCTCTGGTCTGCTATTGGGTGTCTGTATAATATTCTTTATTTCAGTCCGTGTATGCTTAATTTCTAGTTGGTTCTTTATCATAGCATCGAGGGTCTCATTAGTTTTCGTGACTCTCTCCTCAAGTTTATTGACAGCTTCTAGCACATTTTTGCAAGCCCTCAAAATTGCGATTTTTAGCTCTATATCCTCCATTTCTGTCATGTTTTTTTGTCTCCGCATTTTTTATGCTTTCTTGGTGCACCCCCTAGTGGTCTTTGTGCGCAGTCTTGTTCTAGTTGAGCCTTGATTGTTGTAGTTAATACTAGAGGGATTTGACCACCAGGCCGACTGGCTGTGTGAATCAGCTGTGTCTGCCGCGGAAAACTTCTGTCCTCTGGGGAGGTGCTAATCTAGCCTTTGCCTGAGGCGATCCGGCAAATGGCTCTGCGCAGGGCTTGGGCGGGGCGGGCTCAACAGGGCGGGCGGAGGGAGCCGTTATGGTGCCCTCAGTCCTGTTCCCAGAGGCTCTGCTTCTCAGAACCCCCGGAACCGCTGCAAACCTCGGAGGGAAAGCTGCCTTCCAACTGATGCCAGACACTCCCGCTTCTCCCGTTTGGGTCCGAGTCCCCAGCGATTCGCCCGTATCTGGAGCTCAGAGTCTGAGACTCCCCCCTGACCGAAAACGACAACCGCGCTCTCAGCCACCAGCCCGCTTTGCGCGCGCACCTCCGCACCTGAGTATTTTCCACACTGCGCCTCCTCTGAGCCTCGGTGTGCTGTTATTTTTCCTTCTAGTTGAAGAGTCTCTCCTCAGCCAGCCTTCCTGTGGCTCTGGGTGATGTCCGTTCTGTCTTTTAGTTGTATTTTTGAAGTGGTTGTTTGCGGCAGCAATCTCCGGTGTTTACCTATGCCGCCATCTTGGTTTCTCCTTATCATAAAACCTTTCTGTTCTGGTCTTCTTTATGCTGATACTTTTCTGAAATATCTGGTGATCTTTGGTTATATGTTTATATGTGAGAGGAAAGCACTAAGTAGCTGATTTGAAGCTCTGTATTACCAGCAGGATTTATGGACTTTGGTCTTCCTTTTAGAGAAATCTGGCTAGGTTACTATAAGAGTGCCTTTCATATAGTAAGTATTTATTGAGTTAACTACTATATTACTAGTTAATGAATCTCACTTTTTTTTTCTATGTGTGACTCTATGCAAAACACAGAGTTGAGTACTTACCAATTTATGTTTTTAGATAAATTATGGTCTTATGTTGTAAATATTTTATTTTATTAATTTTTTAATAGAAGCGTGAATTTTATCTTTATATAATAATTTTTTTGGCTTAGTTTTCAGATAACTATTATCGTGCAGAAATGATTGATGCCCTTGCCAACTCTGTTACACCTGCAGTCAGTGTGAATAATGAAGTTCGAACTTTAGATAATTTAAATCCAGATGTGCGACTCATTCTTGAAGAAATCACCAGGTTTTTGAATATGGAAAAACTTCTTCCAAGTTATAGACACACCATCACTGTGAGGTATGATGATTCTTTACATTTTCTTTATTCTTTAAAGTTATTTGTTTTATAATTACAAGCAAATTTATTTTCATTATAGAAAACTGGGAAATACAGTAAAGATAAAGGAGAAGATTAAAATCCTGTGGTTCTATCATCCACAGATAAATTATTACTATACTGTTTTGGAGAGTAGCCTTCTAATTTTTTTCCTCTTGTAACAATATAAATGTTTAATTACTGGACGTATATTGTATATATAATTTTTGCATTCTGCTTATATCATAAATACTTTCTCATGTCATCAGGAATTCTTCAAAAGCATTATTTTTTATGTCTGCAAAATATTTTATCTCATTGGATATAATATAAGCATTTTTCTATTAGACTCTTTTAAGATGACTTTTTGCTTTTTTCAACTTTTTTGTATATAATTATCAAAAAGTTCTATTTCCTTAGGAGTTTGTTAAAAAAAGTTGATTCACTTTTTCAAACATTGTGAACAATTTAACCTTTCACATTTATTATTTATTAAACTATATAACTACTAAAACTTTTGGTGAAAATAATAAGTATATTAATACCTGAAATTGGATTTACAAATAAGTTTTAAAATTTATTTTCCTTTCATAGGATTTAGATGTTTAAAATTGTTATGATTGTTGCAAAAACTTAATGTTATGGCATTAAAAGGTGGATTCAAATCAGGTCAATTTTTTTAGTTCACTGTTACAGATAAATTTCTAATGCCTAGCAAACAAATTTGATTCAGACTACTTTAACAAAGAATTTCACTGTAAATACTATTTTCCTAGTTGTTTGAGAGCCATACGAGTGCTTCAGAAGAATGGTCATGTTCCGAGCAATCCAACTCTTTTTAAATCCTACGCAGAATATGGCCACTTTGTGGACATTAGGATAGCAGCTCTGGAAGCAGTTGTTGATTATACTAAAGGTAATGCTTTAGAAATATTTGTTCATATTATTTTAGAAAGAAATGTTTACTATTTAAAGTCAGTTGTAGATATTGTGGTTTTATTATTATGTAAAATACAATTTTAACTTTAAATTCTTAATTCACTGATTTTGTGGTCAATGTAGAATTCTTATAAGAATTAGTAAGTGAGGGAAAAGAATAAAATTATAAGTAGATATCTTTGGTCTTTCCAAGAAGTCAGTATACCATTCTTATAATTTTAATTATGAGTTATTTTAAGAAATAGGAGATTTTTGTAAATTTTTAACTATATAAGAAGGATTCAAGAAGACATCATGCTCCTATCTCAGATTTATATCTGAAAGTAGAGCAAGAGACATCATCAGGCGCTTCAGTACAGGGATTAAGCAAGGCTTTATAAAGTTGGGGGAAAATAAGGCCAAAAATAATTAAGAGAAAACAACAGAGTCAAAACATTTTCAGAAATACAGAGGAGAAATATAAAGAGATGAAATGTAAGTCATGAAGAAAGGAGCAGGTAGCAGAAAAGAAATAATCCAAGAAGTAATAGAATACTGTGATAGGGTGTCAGTGAAATTGAACTAAGCTATTGAGAGGTGTCTAAATGTGATCCATGAATTGAAGATCATTTGAAAATGCAAACTATTAGAAATAAAATTATTAAAATAAAGCTTTTCAAGTCATAATAGCAAAACTTGTTGAAAAGGTGAATGGGAATAGCTAATGAGTCATTTTATTGGTTAATATAGTTACAGCACTTTTCTTTGTAATTGCTTTTTATGTTATGTTGAAAAGTTAAGGCTGCTCTTTAGTCTTAGATGAAAGAAACCACTTGGGCAAAAACAGTTCACTATTTAAAAAAAATAATATAGTTGAGATACTATTGAGTATCAGACTTCTCTATAATTTGATTTATGCTTCTAGAAACACAATTTTATTTAAGTACATTCTGTCCATTTAGAGTTTAGGGCTCACTAAATTATAATTTAGGGCTAATTTAGGGCTCAATAAATTATAATTTGCTTTATGTTGTATTTGCCATTGATTTGAGCTATAATGAAAAATATACACTTGGTCCTGTTTTATGTTTTGGCTGCATAGAGCACAATACTTAGAAAATTTACAAAGTGGTCTATTACATGGGGAAAAAATGTAAAGAAGTTGTCTGCAGCTTTCAACTCTGATTTAAATCCAGCCAAGGAAGAGTCCTAATACTAAGTGTGAACTCCTTGCCTGTCACTTGTTTAATTGGTTATAATTGCAACAAATATATTTCTTTATTTTTGTTTTCAGTGGACAGGAGTTATGAAGAACTGCAGTGGCTCCTTAATATGATTCAGAATGACCCTGTACCCTATGTAAGGTTAGTTTTTGTGCTATAATTATTTTTTAAAGTCCTAAAGTAAATTGAATAATTTCAGAAGATTATACATGCAAAAGTCTTTGTTATTTTTGAAAACATAGGAATATGTTAGGCTTTTATCACGCTCTTTCTAAATTTATTAATTTGATGTGGCTTTGAGAAGATGTTTAAAAATACGTTGTTAATAAATAAAACTTATTTTATGTAACTTTACATATGATTTCTATTGTAACTTAAAGGAAAGCTTTTGTAGTGCATCTAGAGGATCCCTTATGTACCCAAAATTATGAAACCTCTACTGATTGGCTGAACTCACTTTAAAAATAATTAAGAGCAACTTTTTGGTATATTCCATTTGTTCTTTTCTATCTCATATAAAATCTTAATTTTTCTTAAGTAGGCGGGATTATTTGTGTTTTTGTATTTCCTTCTAATCTTCTGCTTTCTTTTGCAAAGTAGGATGTTTATGGTTTAATCAAATAGGATTTTTTTTTATCATTTTTGTCTTTCTTTGCACTTATTAAACACTTAAAATTTTTATTCATTTTAACATGATTTCATAAAATAAATTTTGGCAGCTGGAAAGTCACTTAGGTTGTAGCCATTCCAACTGGAAACAAGAACATAGAGCTAGATATTAATTGTGTGGCTCAACTTTACACACCAGTTGGCAGGTAGTTATTTTCTTCTAAAAAGTCAAACAAACTCTGCCTTCTAACCTCACTGAAATGTATCTGAGCATGAGGAATTCACATAAGACATTTCAGCTCTTTGGTTAAGTCACCTTATATTTAAGTGTTTTAAATGATGCTTATTACATAAGTCTTCTCTATACAAAGTTTTGCTGTTAATATTTTATAGTTCTTCATTTGTGATCTAAATTGTATTTTAAATAATTTGTCGTGTGATTGTTTTATAATAAGGATAAAGGTTACATGGACAAAAATCTTATAATCATTCATTCTAAAATACATATTTATATAAAAGATGATATGCAAAAGACCTGTCTATATCTCTTATCTGACAGAGCTCATGCATTTGAAAGTTTATATCCTACTGACAGCAAGTAGGAACAGAAAGTATAAATACAGAATAAATGAAACTTACCATGTATTCATTTGTTTTCAATACACATCAATAGAATTAACATTAAGATGCATATTTCTGCCCTAGCCGGTTTGCTCAGTGGATAGAGTATCAGCCTGCGGACTAAAAGGTCCTGGGTTTGATTCCAGTCAAGGGCACATGCCTGGGTTGCTGGTTTGATCCCCAGTAGAGGGCGTGCAGGAGGCAGCCGATCAATGATTCTCATCATTGATGTTTCTATCTCTCTCTCTCCCTCTCCATTCCTCTCTGAAATAAATAAAAATATTTTTTAAAAAAAGATTCATATTTCTGAGATCTTAGAATTGTGTTTTGAAAACCATTTTAAGCAGGTTTTGAATTCTGTAATATTTGAAATCTTTATATTTCTGAATTATATGCTGTACAGTCTAAATAATTGCTTTTGAAATACTGTTGTAGAACTGTTAATATCATTCAAATTTCAAGAGCTCTAATATTTATAATCTGAGATGAAAATCTCTTTAAGGATATATTTCATGATTATTTTTGACATGTTTTCTTTTTAATTCATGTGGTTCACTTAGAGCACCAATAGGCTTTACTTAAAATCATCTAACGCATAGTTTACTCATAGTTTAAAAAATTCAACATGTTGCCCAGCCAGGGTGGCTCAGTGGTTGAGCTTCGACCCATGAACCAAGAGGTTGCCAGTTTGATTCCCGGTCAGGGCATGTGCCAGGGTTGCTCGGTCCCCAGTAGAGGGCTTGCAGGAGGCAGATGATCAATGTTTCTCTGTCATCAATGTTTCTATCTCCCTACCCTCTTCCTTCCCCTCTCTCTAAAATCAATTTAAAAACTCAACACATCTTTAAAAATATTTAATGGCAGTAAGTGTTAACATAGCAGTTACTTTATGTGTACTTTTTGGTGTCTTGGGACATCTATCTCTATTTTTGTTTCTCTGCATTTTATACTTTCAATAGGAACTCAAGTCTTGTTTCCTTTGTTCCATCTTTTCTTTTTTTCTTTCTCTATTGAGGTATAATTGACAAATAACATAGTATCTATTAGTTATATTGCATTAGGTTAAGTAGGCTATTTTTAAAGATGACATGGAATTATCTTCTCATTTTGGAATCAAGCATGCATATGATCACAGTGTATCAATTCAAGGGACATACATCCTATGCTTTTTTTCATGGGAGTTTTTGAATATTTTTTTGGTTTTGGTTTGACTCCATTTCTATAGATAGTGATTGACAATGGTATTTGACTAGCCCACCAAAAAACTGTTCAATTGTCCAGGGAAATAATACGTTGTTTTGGCTGCTGTCAATATGACATAAACCCATGACTTTCTTAGGATTTGCTTCTGGTTTGTTCCAGATGTCTGAAACATATGGTGAGTTTTGATATTTAATCTCTGCAAAAATTAAACATAAGATTCTCATTGTCTTTCCTTAAATTTTATCTCCTTTTGAGTATTTAAAGAAAGGTTTAATTTTTAAAAGTAATACATATATTAATCATTACTGCTCTTTTAGTAATAATTTCAAAGTTATCCCCAGAGTACCCTTTACAATTCTTTGGCATGGCTTTAAAGAGTGCACTGATCTGCATAAATACCATAAAGTTTTATTTGTTCTCATAGCCTTTCAGTAGTCTTTCATATGGTCTTAAAATTTCAAAGCACAAAAGGATGTTAACAGTGAGAGTCCACATATTTCAGTTTTACAGACATAAAATTAAATCCGAAAGGGATTAAGTGACTTAACTACAACCTACTAGTCCATTTTTCTCCCATCTCTTTCTCAAGTACTAATCTGATTTGATATCTTTCCACCAACAATTAAATATAAAAATTCCCCAGGTTCACCACCTTTTTTAAAGTTTTGCTAGCATCAATAAAAAATATAACCTCAGTTTCTTTTTTCCTCCATTATATCCAAGCATGCCATTACTCTGAGATTTGAATTTCTCAGACCTCGTCATAGGCCTGGCTTTTATCCCTTCGCTAAATGTTAAATTACTGTCAGAGCCTCCTTGCTTCTTTTCTTTCTCTATCCTCTTTTTATGGTGTTTTTCAGAAGACTCCATATGTTCAGGTAAAAACTCCCAATAGCAGAGTATAACTGTTGCCATCTGTATGGATCTTTGTTATAACTGACTCTTCTAAATCTCAGCTTATTTTGAGGAAACGTTTTGCAATCTCCATATTTGAAATGCTTCTGCACATTTCCATGCTTGACAAAGAAACTATATTAACAAAGTTTATATTCATTTGTATTATCTCAAATGTAGACTTCTTGGCCTATATGTGATTTTTTTTGGTCCCATTTTAAGATTTTTATATTTTCTGATCAGTTCTTTCTTAAAACTTTTCTAAGGAGAGTAATACATTCATTTTAGAAGCAGGCAGGGAATGATTGGTTAAGAATACACAGAGTCAGGTTTTAGAAGATCTCATTGTACATTAAGGCAATTTTAGAAAGAAAACCCACCAGAATTTAGCGGGGGAAAAAAACAAAAAACAGTATAAAAGGTATATAGTAATATACACCTTTTGAAATGAAACTCAGGCACAAAACTAGATCTAAAGAAGGTAGATGATAAAATAGGAAGAAGGAACTACATGTAATTTTCAAATTTTTTAATTTAATGATAGGCAAAATTTTATTTTTTTTCCTCCAGACATAAGATTCTACACATGTTGACTAAGAACCCACCATTTACTAAGAATATGGAGTCTCCCTTATGCAATGAAGCCCTGGTAGATCAACTTTGGAAACTTATGAATTCGGGTAAGAAAATAGTAGCTTTCAAAAAAACAAAATTATGACTGGATTATTTTCATTTTATAACAGGTTTTCAATACTTTTTTCTTTTCTTTTCTTTTTTTTTTTTTTTTAAGTAGGTTACTTAACACATCTACCTTCACAGTGGTGGATGTGATAAGGTTTGCTAAGGATATATTTACTCACTTTGCCCCAAAGGGTAATTGAAGAAACAAAAATATTAATTTATGTGAAAGTGTCTCAGATGTTTAAAGAGCTTTAAATATTAACCTGCAAAGTATTATTGTTGTTTTTATTTCATAAGGTTACAAAGGGTTGAAAATAAGTCTTTTCCCTTTATTCTTAGGAAATTATATATGTATACAAATAAAAATGAAATTTGCTGTTTTTTACTTAGTGTAAGATGGACAGAAAGATGGGACAGAACTGCCCTTTGGTCCCACTTCGTACACATTTTCAAGCTTCTATCTATAAGGACATTATTGAAAAATGGCTTGAAAAAGTGACTTTCAAAGTGAACTTTCTTCTTAGCAGCTTTTTTACTTGATCAGCTTTAATACCAATTACTTCAGAAAATGAAGAGATGATCTTTTTTAGGACTGGATTTGCTACTTAGTGGTTTGTCTTCATATTCTTTCTGATTTGAATAGAGAACATCAATACTGGGTTTTCTCCTTTCTTCTTGAGTGCTGTTGTATTCCAGGTAAGCAGGGTTGGTCCCTAAGTTTCACTGCCAATGAAGACAGAATGGATGCATTAAGAAAGTGATGACTGTTTTGTCAATATACTAGAGGCCTGGTGCACGAAATTCATGTAGGGTAGGGTCCCTAGGCCTGGCCTCCCCACCTCCTCCTTCCCTCGCTCCCTCAGTGCCCTGCCATCGCTGCAGGTAGCCTGCTATGTTCCACGCTGCCCCTTGGTGGTCAGTGCATGTCATAGCAAGTGATCGAACTCCCGCTCTCCGTGGTCAAACTCCCAAGTGGACAATTTGCATATTAGCCTTTTATATTTATAGACTAGAGGCCCGGTGCACAAAAATTTGTGCACTCGGGGGGCAGGGGGAGGGGGGTCCCCCAGCCCGGCCTGTGCCCTCTCGCAGTCTGGGACCCCTCGGGAGATAACGACCTGCTGGCTTAGGCCTGCTCCCGGGTGGCAGAGGGCAGGCCCAATCCCTAAGTGCAGCCCCTGGTCAGGCTCAGAGCAGGGCCGATTGGGGAGTTGGGGCGCCGCCCCGTCATGCACAGAGCAGGGCGGATCGGGAGGTTGCAATGCCACCCTCAGTCACGCTCAGGGTAGGGCCGATTGGGGGGTTGGGGCACCGCCCCCTGTCACACTCAAGGCAGGGTCGATGGGGAGGTTGCGGCGCCACCCCCTGTCACGCACAGAGCAGGGCCAATCAGGGGGTTGGGCGCTGCCCCCTGTCACGCACAGAGCAGGGCCCATCAGGGGGGTTGGGGCGCCACCACTGTCACACTCGGGGCAGGGCCGATGG
>NW_005371843.1:1751916-1773270 GCF_000412655.1 Myotis brandtii | reverse complement strand
CTGAAGGGTGTCCCAGATCAGGGTGGGGGTCCCGCTGGGGTGCCTGGCCAGCCTGGGCGAGGGGCTGATGGCTGTTTGCAGCTGGTCACACCCCCTTCAGGGTGGGGGTCCCCACTGGGGTACCTGGCCTGTCTGGGTGAGGGGCTGAGGGCTGTTTTCAGGCTCTGTGGGTGACTGAAGCTCCCAACCGCTCCTTTTTTTCTTTTTTTTTTTTTTTTTGGCCAGCTTTAGCTCTGGGGCCTTGCTGCTGAAAACATAGATACAATGTTGCGGTCCGAGCCCGGCTGAATGGAAGCCCTTTTCTGGGGTTTTGTTTAGCTTCTTATTTGCAACATAGTATATAGTTGCTTAGAGTTGCAACTGAGAGGCTGGCAAGTTAGGCGGGGAACGTTGGAGTCTGCAGCAAGCAAGCCTCCCTGCTCGCTTCAGTGCCTGGCTGCCGGCCGCCATCTTGGCTGACAGTTAATTTGCATATACTCACTGGTTAGCCAATGAAAAGGGTAGCGGTCGTACGCCAATTACCATGTTTCTCTTTTATTAGTGTAGATGAGCATTCCTTGCCATGTCAGTGATTGGGGTGAGAGGGTCTTCAAAATGCTGTCACAGACATTGGCAGCTGTTCCAGGGCCTCTGTCTAGTGCAGTGGTCGGCAAACTCATTAGTCAACAGAGCCAAATATCAACAGTACGATGACTGAAATTTATTTTGAGAGCCAAATTTTTTAAACTTAAACTATATAGGTAGGTACATTGTTATTAACTTAATTAGGGTACTCCTAAGGCTTAGGAAGAGCCACACTCAAGGGGCCAAAGAGCCGCATGTGGCTCGTGAGCCGCAGTTTGCCGACCACGGATCTAGTGAAATTGATTGATTTGGAATCCTAGCATTTTAGATCTTGGAGGATCTAACGACCAGCTAAGTTAACTGCTCTCATTTAGGGCCCAGACAATTGACTTGCCCAAGATCACACAGCTAACTGGAATTAAGCAGAAGTGATTTTTCCCACCATGCTGTTCAACTTAAATTCCAATATAATGACAACCATTTTAAGATTTTATTCCATGGTTTTAAATACAGGGCAGTTCTGACTTTTTATCTTTTTTTTTTTTTTTGTAATTTTAACAGAAGCACCACTATTCCATTTTTTAGCTCTCTTGTAGCCTTAAATTTTAATATTTATAAATCAATTATTTGAAGGAAACACACCATAAGGAACTCCCTCAGAAACAAAACAATAATGTTTATTCCTCCATCCAAACTAAAGGTAAACCCAAACCAAAAAGCCCACATAGAAATAAAAAGTAAAAACCATAGCCCAGCCAATGTGGCTCAGTGGTTGAGTTTCGACCTATGAACTAAGAGGTTACTAGTTCGATTCCCAATCAGGGCACATTCCCAGGTTGTGGGCTTGATCCCTAGTAGGAGACGGAGGCAGCCGATCGATGTTTCTCTCTCTCATCGATGCTCCTGCCTATCTCTCTCCCTGCCTCTCTAAAAAAAAAAAAAAGAGTAGAATCATATAAAAAAAAGTAAAAAGCTGTAGTGTAGTGGCTTAGTGAAATTTAGCAGCCTTCACTATGCTGCCTAATTATCCTTAATCTGACTTTAAAACACAAAACTGAACATCCTAGCTTATGAAAACACATGTCCATTTGCTTTTAAAAATTAAAATAATAGTTTTTTAAATTTAAATAATTCAGTTGTTTAACTGGTTTCAATGACATCTGTAACAAAATGGTCAGGATGGCAGCAGAGATAAATAATAAGGTGATATTGTTCTTCAGGGTTTTCTTCCAGTACAAATGTACCCTAAACCATTCTTGTTTTTCTAACTGATACAATGTCTAAGATTTACTCCTTTTCTTGCTACACCCACGAATATATAGACACAGGGCTAGCTGCTCTGTCAGGATCCCTCCCTTCTTTTAGAGCAGCGGTTTTCAACCTGTGGGTCGCAACCCCTTTGGGGGTCAAACAACCTTTTCACAGGGGTCGCCTAAGACCATCGGGAAACACATATAATTACATATTGTTTTTGTGATTAGTCACTATGCTTTAATTATGTTCAATTTGTAACAATGAAATTGGGGGTTACCACAACATGAGGAACTGTATTAAAGGGTTGCGGGCATTAGAAAGGTTGAGAACCACTGTTTTAGAGGTTGAGCCCCTCCATCCTCTGTGTGAAAGGCCCAGGATTCTGATGCTTTGAGGAGAAGAATAATGAAGGCCTACAAAAATGAAGCAATGCCAGGCCAGTAAGGTGTCCAGATATGCATATTCCAGAGAAGGGAATGGATTTCCAGTGTAAATTCTTTCATTTTGTACTGTTCTTCCCATTTCTGTGTTTTGTTTTGTTTGTTTTTTTATAGTTTTTAGGGCATAAAAACCTTATCCTCCTACCTTTCTTTTGCTTCTAACAGTGCTATGTTTCTGCTACCTTTATACACAATGGCAGAATGAAGATGTCTCAGATGGGATTCACGGTAGCTCCTTCACAGCAGTGTGGCATGCAGAGTCCTCAGCACAGTGTAGTGTTGTATGAACTCCATAAAATTATAATTCCTTCTGTATGGATTACCTTTGCATATAACCTACACTAATAAAAGAGAAACATGCAAATTGGTGTCACTCCACTATGCCCACCAGCCAATCAGAGCGACTATGCAAATTAACCCAACAAAGATGTCAGTTAATTTGCATCCACGGGTGCAGAGCGAAGACTGAAGGCTCCGGCCAGAGTGAAGACTGAAGAGGCTTGGCTTCTCGCTGCGGCCGGAGGGGAGAAGCCAAGCCTCCGCTGCGGCCAGACCAAAGGCCTGGGTCCCAGGTGCTGGAGGAAAACCAGTGCTGGCAGCCAGGGGAAGGAAGGCCTATTGCACGAATCTTCATGCAACGGGCTTCTAGTTAATATAATATTTACTTATCTACTAGAGTAAATCTCATCAGAATCACTAGTCGATTATAATTTATTTTCTTATTCTAATATTTGTTCTTGAAAATCACAAAGCTTAATATTTATGCTGTCCAAAATTTGCTGTAACAGCTTCTTTCTTTTTTGTTTCTTCTTTTTAAATATTATGCTACTCTTTTGAAACCACAGTCTAATTTTAATATTTATAAGGTTTATTTTCTTATCTGGAAGAATTTATGTATTGCTTCTTCTCACTTGTTTTAAATTCTCTAGATTATTTTAACACATTGTTTTCGGGTAGTTTTTATCCCGCGCTCTACTACACTGGTAGAAGGTATAAATACGTAAAATGTATAAATACGTTTCCCGCATACAATGTATTAAATTTGGCCTGGAAACCATATAAATTACCTAATCCTAGGTGCAATTTTTATCTTTGTCAGTCAGGTCTATTTGATGGCAGTACCTAACTGGAGTGCTCTACTGGGGGGAAAAAAAGGAAAGTGAGAAAGAACTCTGGTATCTGGCCTGTCATTGATTTGGGCCAATCTGAGATCAAACCCCTTTTTTGGAGATAAAAAAACTAAGCCTCATCAGAGGAATTGAAAGAACTTGCCTCTAGTCTCTCAGCTACTTTAAGCTGAATTTCTACAAATGCAGTCTTCTCCTCCATACATGTTGTACTATCTGTAGCCACCTCTGGGGTTTGCTTAGTATTGTTATTATTATTGCTATTATTTATTTTTTTTTAAACGAACACCTAGTATAGCAACACTAATATAAAGGTGTTTAGCAAAATATTTTCCTCCTCTACAATAAGTCCAATTTTAGAATTACGTTATTTCAAGTAGTTGTAGGGTTTCTTATATTTAAAACCTGAACATAATAAATTTGAGAGTTAGGAGAATATGTTTCAAATGCTAGGGTTCATGAAGGCTCATGGAGCACTGTCTTTCTAACAGATTATTAAAGAAGAAAATCAGACAAGATGAACAGAGAATGAATGTGGAAGAAAATTTAAAGGCAGAAAACAATACTTTTTAAAAATTCATTTTGTAAAGAAGAATGGTGTGACGATAAAAACATTTTTCCAATTATAACATTCACTCGTTCATTCACAAACATTGATTGTTCCTTTAACAATTTATAAGTATCTGTGTTAGGATAAGATGCATCTTTAGGGTAGAGGGTTTGCCAGTGGGGCCTAGGTCAAGTGATGGCTCTTTTTAAGCATGATAATCCTTTCATCCCTCTGCACAAGTTCTGCAACAGATAAAAATGTACAGTTAAATGTGTATATTTTCATTTCTTTATTTACTCTTTAGGTACTTCACATGACTGGAGGCTACGGTGTGGTGCTGTGGACTTGTACTTCACACTTTTTGGACTCAGTAGGCCTTCCTGCTTACCCTTGCCAGAGCTTGGGTTGGTTCTTAATCTAAAAGAGAAAAAAGCTGTCTTGAATCCAACCATAATTCCAGAGGTCATCACAGGCAACCAAGAAACTGCAATTAATCCAAGTGGCCACGCACAGCTAGTTGGATTTCAGAACCCTGTAAGAATTGCATGTGTTACAGATGTAATTTTATTATATTTAGCTCTCTAGAGAAGAGAATTGTTTCTTTTGAACTGGCAAGTTTTAAAGCCTCAGACAGTTTTTTTGTACCTTTTGAGAAACTGCTGGCATTCATATAGTACTGTGTAGTTTACAAAGTGCTACTGACAACTACATAGTGCTGCCAGTCCCTTTACTCCTTTTATGATGACATAATGATTGTTTATACTGAGCATAGAATTTCTTCGTTGAGTAGTAGAAAATTGACATGAATATTTAGCCTGTTATATGTTAACCTTCTTGTCCATATATGGTACTGGAACACTGAACACAAGGGGCCCTGACTTTTTTTTCCCTACTCTGTGTAATACCTAGCATAGTTCTAAACATAATGAGTGCCTGGCAAATGAAAAGCTTCTTGAATTAAATAAGTAGAAAGATAATAAATGATCACGTAAATGAGTAATCTGATTTGGGAGGAGATTATGCATTACATTTTAAAATTTTATATATATTATGCTTGCCTTTTGAAAAGTTTTATTTCTAGCTATGTATTATAAAATTACCAGAATTTTGTAGAAAGACCTTTAGGATACATATCAACCATTTTACTATAATTTAAAGGACATTTTTCAGAAATGATTTTCTTATTGATGACAAAATGTTCCCAATACTTCAAGCTTCATTTTTCACCAATATTTAGACCAGATTACTTGCCTAGCAATTCCCTACTGGTGTTTTGGCACTTTAACATTCAGATTCTGTCTATGCCAGTTATAACTAGTCATTTCAAATTACTTATCACCGAGATTTTCTTAAATACAATTTTACTTATTGTAAATTTAAAATGTATCCTAGAGTTTGGGTTATGAAAAAGTAAGACATAGGGCTAAAAAGTCTCATTAAAGAGCTCTTTCAGATCTGAATAGTTATAAATCTATGGAAATGAATATGTTTATAATTCTTGCACATATATGTTAATTTATCCACATTCACACTTTGAGTCTTTAGGATAAGAGGAGAAAATGACACCAAAAGATATATTCTTTTGGGAAAACTCTGAAAGTTCACTTAAATAACTTCTTTCTTCCCCCCAAAAAACTAGCAGACAAGAAAAGATGAAATTTATTTTAAGCCCATTGCTGCTAACTTACAGGCACTGGGCATGCTCTGATCTGCATGGTTGCAATAGCTATTAGTTTTCAGCTATAATATGAGCTACTTGTCTTCAGAAACTAATTTTGATCTTAAATATTGCCGCAGGAAGTTGATCATCTTGCCAAGGAAGCATCATGTAATATATCAGCTCATCAGTGGGGAGTGAAGAGGAAGTCTGATACAAAACTGGGTTCTCCACTAGAACCTGGTCAAATACTGGAGAAGAATGAGGATAGCAGTAAAGTCAAACTCAAAATCAGAGTAAGAAATACAGGTTAAACCTGTATTAACAGTGTAGGATATTCACCTTCTTGTAAATCTTTATGAATACTTGGTTTTTCCTTAGGAACAGATGGGACAGACTGAATTATAAAAGAACCCAAATGTCCATCTCTAAAACATTCCAACCGATTGTTTAATTTCTGTTGTCACATACTTCTTCTCTGTTTGGAGAGGAACTATGTGTGCACGATCTACCTCAGCTCACTACTCTCCCATAACATAGGAATAGATTTTAGTTGCTGTTAAATTTCCAGTAATTTCCATTCAGCTCCTTTTGGAGGCTGGACCACGTAATCTTTTCTCTCTCTTATACTTTTTGAGAAAAAGAGCCTACTTTTCCTTTTAAGATTATTTGGGGGTATATCCTGTGGCCTCTCTGCTACTTTTCCTAAGAGCTAAGATCCAAACATAAAGTGATATAATGGCCCCTTTTCTCTTTTGTTCCATATGTGTGTTTTAGTTTTCAAGTTCTCAAGATGAAGAGGAGATTGATATGGATACTGTACATGACAGCCAGGCGTTCATTTCTCATCACTTGAACATGCTTGAAAGGCCGTCTACTCCAGGTAAGATTAGTGTATTGCAGTTACTGAGCCGATCGAGAGAGTTCACAATGTACCACTGTTCTAGGGTGTGTTGCTTTATCTTCAAGTGAACAACTGTAAAGCTTGAAAGTAGCCAGTATAAAATGAAATATTACATTGTATCAGATTTAACACATGATTAAAATAATAAATACAAAAAGTCTTCTTTTTCCATTTTATTTTTTTAAATATTTGGCATGCTTATACTTCTAGATTTGTTATTTATTTATTTATTTTTACTTAAAAATATACATATATCTTTAATATATTTTTATTGATTTCAGAGAGGAAGGGAGAGGGAGAGAGAGATAGAAGCACAGTGATGAGAGAGAATCATTGATTGGCTGCCCCCTGCACGCTCTAGATTGGGGATCGAGCCTGCAATCTAGGCATGTGCCCTGACCAGGAATCAAATCTTGACTTCTTGGTTCATGGGTCAATGCTCAGCCACTGAGCCACACCGGCAGGGCAAAAATGTATTATTTTTATTGTTAGAGTCTTCTGTTAAATTGCTTCTGGTTTAAAGGCTAGCTTATAAAAACCTGCCAGGCTTTTTTTTTTCTTTCTTTCTTTGGGGAAACAAAGGAATTAATTCATCTTCTCCTTCTCCTTTGGCATTTTAGGGCTCTCTAAATATCGGCCAGCTAGCTCGCGGGCTTTAATGCCCCAGCATTCACCAGGGGGTGATGGCACACCTCTCACAAAGCCCCAGTGGGGGATGGAACTTGCACGGAAGGGAACAGGTGAAATTATTGGGTTTTTTTTGCTTAAGAACAAATCTATAAATTTCATAAAATGTCTTTTTTTCTTTTTTGCATTAAATATTACATTTGTTTCAGGTATACAACATAAAATTTCTTTATTAACTTCAAAATACATAAAAAATATAGATCTGAGGACTTGCTTTTCTTGCAACACATTGCATTTATAGTATCTAACATAAATGAATGTACTACTATTTTGTAAGACTCAGAAATATCAGAAAAGTAGAAAGGAAGGAGGGAAATAATTTCATGTCATTTAAAGTTAACATTTTGCTCTTTTAGTGCTTTTTCTAAGAATATTATAATATGAAAATTCCAGCTTCAGTACAAATCATCAAATCTGAGCCTCTGTACTTTCATAAAATACACAAATCAACCACTTACTTCTCCTCTCTCCTTGCCCCTGAAAGTTTTACAATTGCTTCAATCATGAAACCCTTAATGCTATGCCTAGAGAACTCACATGTTTTGACTTTTAAATTATTTCATACTAATTGGGCTTAAGTTTATGAAAGGTAATTCAGTTCAGATATGTTTATTAACTATTCTACTATTTTACATTGTCTTCTGCTTACCCTGTTCTTCTGTTTCTTGCAAAGAGAAGATTATAATCCAAATAAGAGTAAACAGTCAAAACTGCTGAAAAAGTTCAGTCTTCAAGTTTTGGAGGAACAGAGAGTGAAAAACTAGATACATAAGCAAAATCACTTTTAATTAATAGTTTTTCCAAAAGTCATTAATCTGGCTTTAAAATGTCAAGGGATGGGTTTGCTTATATAAACCCTGCTTTTATGATATAAACAAAAGAGTTACTGTTTATTGATTTGAGGAGCGTAGGAAACCAACTGTGATTAAGGGGAGACTTCAAACAAAAGCAACACCTGAAAATATTTTGGTATTGTGACCCCAGGCTCTTGGGTGCTTATATCTCTTTGTGTGCTTTATGCATTCATTGTGGTAGGTTCATAAAATATATTTCAGAAGGAAACCAGTTGGAGACTTCAGCACAAGGGAATTTTGACATTTTTTGACCCTTGCTAGTTTTGTATTCTCTTGGTTTTTTAGGGGATTTGTTGTTGTTGTTATTTTGATGTAATTTTGCTTTATTATCATTATACTTATTAAAATTTTACTAGACATGAAAAATTTTCTGCATTTTTAAAAATTATAAAACTTAGTTTCAAATCTCTTGTTATGGTTTGAGAGTGATGCTTCTGCCGCCCTTTTATGCCTTTAAAAAATTAAATTCGTTCGGAATTCTAACGGTCAAATCAATTCCTGTTCCAGAAAATAATCTAAATATATTTGTTTGTTTTTTCTCAGTGATGTGGCACACTAATCTATTTAGAAACAAATCTTTTCTTTTAAAATTGATTTCAGAGAGGAAGAGAAAGGGAAAGAGAAATAGAAACATCAGCGATGAGAGAGGAATATCTATCGGCTACCTCCTGCACACCCCCTACTGGGGATCAAGCCTGCAACCCAGGCTTGTGCCTAGACTGGGAATTGAACCCTGATCTCCTGGTTCATAGGTTGACAACCACTGAGCCACACCGGCTAGGCTGAAGAAGCAAATCTTAATACCTTTTTGTGCCCACCAATGTGCTTTTGTATTATTGTGCCATATTTCTGGAACTCTCTCTTTGCAGTCTTGTAGTTCTCATAGCATCATATGGGAAGACTGGGGAGGAGATACAGGGCAAGTGGTAGGGATAGGGAAGCTTTAAAGTTTTAGCTTTGGTTGGTATCAGTGTAGCACCCTTTTGTGTCATGAGACAAAATGTATACCAGCATATTACATATAGACTGATGGATAAAAATTAATTTTGAATATAGTCTTTAATGTGCCTTTGTAATTTCTTCAAACATTTATGCTGTTCAGTGCCCTATGACCAATGAGTAAGTCTTACCATTTTACAAATGATAGTGTTCCAAAGGTTTATTTCTACATGTATTTATTTGGGGATCTAAATACCGTTTTCCTATAGATACATTATTATATTTGATACATAACTTTCCCAAACTACCCAACAAAAACCCTTTTAACTTATACCTGAAGAACAGAAGTATGGAACCTAAGCACTGTGTGTAACAATGTTTCTGAGAGAAGGGGCACTTTCAGCTCCATCTTTTGGAATGTCAGAAGCACAACTTTAACCTAACCTAGTAAAGCTGGCAGTGAAACAGGAACTTCCCTCTTCTTGCCGCCCCCCCCCCCCTCCGCGGGAGCCAGGGGTCTCCTTTTCTGATCTTGGCCTGGGATTGAGAGTGGGGGTTCAGAAAAGGAGGCATAGAACACAGTGGTAAGGGAAGCTGTGTTCTTAAGTCTCTAGGGATCCTCAGGTTCACAAATGGGTTTGGGGGCCTTACTCAGTTCACTCAACTGAGGCAACTTTTATTTGATCTCCAGAAGTCTTATAAGGTTTTTTGTAGTTGACTGAAAATGAAGAGATTGCACATAAAAATCTGGGTTTCCAGCTTCTCTTGAAGAACTGAGAGGCCCTTTCAGGCAGGGATGTGCTATTACACCGATTCCATTTGTTTGCACCTGGAAGTCTGTGCTCATTTATGCTGTCTCCTCAGGGCCAAGGCTTTTAAGTTTGGGACCCCTGTTTAGGTCCTTCAGAGCCAGCCAGATGGTAATTGAGAACTGCAATGTGTTGCAGATGTTAAGTGGGAGGAGGGAAAGAGAATGGGGGTTTAGGTCAGATAAAGAAGAACTGGAAACTGTTTAGAGCAGTGGTTCTCAACCTTCTGGCCCTTTAAATACAGTTGCTCATGTTGCGAACCAATCATAAAATTATTTTTGTTGCTATTTCATAACTGTAATGTTGCTACTGTTATGAATCGTAATGTAAATATCTGATATGCAGGATGGTCTTAGGCAACCACTGTGAAAGGGTTGCCAAAGGGGTCGCGATGCACAGGTTGAGAACCGCTGGTTTAGAGGAAAGGTCATGGTTTAACCTATTCCCCAATTTTCTTTCCTTGCATATGATAGTGAGAAGAATATTTTAGGGGTGGGGTGATACATATGTGGGAGGTTAAGCCATTTGGGGTAAGGAGAAGCAGCAGGGGTATTTTCAATACCTTCCTTACTTTATACTGTTCCCTCTCTCCTAAGGTCAGGAATGGGATTTGTAAAAGTAGGTTTATGGTTCCCATGGTGACTGGTTATGCATACCAGGCCCTCTCTCCCATCACTGCAGCCTGGTCTGCGGGCAGGCATTGCTGTGATGGAAGCAGAGAGGAGGGACAGGAGCAGGAGCCAAGGGAAACCCTAGTGGTTTCTGTGGGGAAGAAGAAGAGAGTTCCTAGTTAGGTCTGCTGTATTATGTGATTCCTTCTGGCATAACTTAGCAAAGCACTATTCTGATGCATGAAACCCTTTGAAACAAAAAAATCAAAAAGCTGAGAGCCCTGCAGTTCTTGCTTTTGAAACTCTAATATGAAAAACAGATTTTGGTCTTTTTCTTAAATTATAATGACATAATTCTGTATTTTTTTACAGTGATCTAAAGAAACCAAAGAACAGACTTTACAATTCTCCTAATAGAAACTGCAGGTTTTGTGTTAAATATAAACATATATCTAATGTGAATGAATTGAATAGAATTAGCAGGTTATTCACTGTCTGTTACCAGCACTTTTGTGATGGGCTGAAAAGCTTCCACATTAGGTTTTCTGTTTGTTTTGCATTTGTACCTCTTTCTGTTTGTTTTGCATTTGTTAAATTGACTGCAGCAAACTCCTACCCATAATGCATTTTATTTGGTCTCTAAGAAAGAGGTTATGTTGGGTAGAATAACAAAACTGAACATCTGTTTGGTTCTTTCTGTATAACATGAAGTAGAAAACCATAATGTAAATTTTATAGATAGATAGATATAGATATCCCCTTTTTCTGATATATCTGATACATCTGCTATTTTACAATAGAGACATATATTTCAGGTCACTAAAAGCATTCATTAACTTAAAAATGAGTGGTGCTCAGCTTTGGGTGGGCTTCAAGTTCCCAGCCATTTTATAAATGCCTGAAATAATGTGTGAAATGTGTGTGGTATGAGTGGTACTGTATGCATTTTTCTCAGTGGGAATTCTATAGATGATCTTCTTATACTAGTGTGAAAGTAATCTCATATGTGTCCCAAATCTGACTGTTATATATACAATTCCACATAGGAAGGAAATTGCATTTTCTTACCATGTTGGATTAGACCTGGTAAAAATTAGTCAGGAAAGATAGAGATTAAGTAAACAAAAAATATATTGTCTATAATAAATGAAACTTAAGAGCTAAAGGTTAAATAAAAGTGTAAATGTTAATGGTAGTGATAAGAGTAACATTAGTTTTATCAGATGTGCTGTTGTTCCAAATACTAGTCTGATAAATATTAGAATATGTCTTTGTACATTTGTGGGATAAATTTCTGGAAATGAACTATTTCAATCAAAGAGTAATGTTTTCTTGGATAAAGCCAAATTGCCTTAACTTCTCCTTTTTAAAAAACGCTTTGTATGGAAAACTGAAGTAGTCAGATGAATATAGTGAACCCCCAGGAATTCATTACTCAGCTTCAACAGTGATCAGCTCATGGTCAGTCTTATTTAATCCATACCCTTACCCATTTCCACCCTTCTGAGTTATTTTGAAACAAATCCCACATATTTTAAATAATTTAGTATGTATCGCTAAAAGATAAGGATTTTAAAAAGCTGTAGTCACAGTAATAGTCTTATACTTTAAAAAATTGAGTTTTTGTATTAATTAGTCACTGTTTAAATTTTAATTGATTCATAGCTGCCATTATTTTATTTTTAACAATTACTTTGTTTGAAACTGCATTCACATAAGGTCTGCACATTGCAATTGGCTGAATTGCCTTTTACATCTTTTTAAATTTAAGATTTTCAGTCGACCAGAAACCAGGTTTTTAATCTGTATTTTTAAGTCTGTGTCTACTAATTTTGCTCATTGTATATACCTCTGGTGTAATTAACATGTTAGAGTCCTCTGTGTTTCCTGTACATTTATATTTGTATCTAGAAGTTTAACTGGATTCAGGTTTATAGGTGGTGGTGTGTTCTTCAATCTGTAAGCATGCAGTCTCTGTCTGACTTTTTTTATGAGGTTCAAGGCTTAGATTCATTAACTCTGAGGGTTGTAGATGGTGATGTTCTAGTTTATCTTTCCATTGTTACTTAGAAACTGGATTATTCTTATAAAGCTAAATTCCCCCTCATCTCTTATTTCCCAGTAGTGTAGGTCATATAGGAATAAGATAAATGCTTGATTCTCTCTATTTATTTGCTTAATTTTCAAAACAGTGAATTGGCTATCTAGCACCCTTCAGTGTGGGGATCAATCAGTTCCGGTCCATTATCAGTACTCAGATTGCCCCATCTTTGGACGGTGAGAACCTCTTAAGTTGAGTCCATTGAGAAGGCTTCAACTTCCTTGCTGTGGTACTAGGTGTTTCATATTCATCTTGTGAATTATCTACCCAGACCTGCAATCAGCCATTTGTACTTAGGAGCCCTGGTTCCCAACACCTTTATCCTTGGATCTAGCTACTCCATTGTCTTCATAATAAGACTTAATACAAATCAAGAGAAATTTAAGATTTATAATTAATCATTATATTTTTAATGCAAAGTATAAGGCCCTTAGACAAGAAATCTGTACTTTTGAAGTGGTGATAAGTATTCCTTGGAAAAGAGTACACTCACATACACGCAGTTGTCTATTTGGCAGTTGCCTCTGCTGGGAAGTGCATTTTCCAATATAACTATTAGTTTTTCTGCAACCCAAGTAACTTGGCAAGTGTTTAGGATTACATGATGAGACTTCCCTCAGTGCAGAAAAGACCACAGACTCCCAGTATTGCAGACAGCCAATTGGAAAGCTGCAAAGTCTGTTAATAGAGACTGACTAAATAATGAGATAGATGCTAAAGGAATTTGCTCATGAGGTTTTCATGTTTCTTATTATACTCCTCATCACCTGACTGTGTATTCTGTTTGATATGCAACTACTTACTTATACTGCATTTATAGAATTGTGACCATATTCATGTAATTCATTTAAAGTCTAAATTAAAATCATAAAGTGCAGCGATTTCCAACCTTTTTCATCTCATGGCATACATAAACTAATAACTAAAATTCTGTAGCACACCAAAAATTGTATTCTATTTTTTGCTGATCTGAAAAAAACAGGTATAATTTTTATTCATTCACACTGGATGGCTATTGTTGTGTTGGCTGTTGTCATTTTTTTATTTGACAGTATAAGGGAAAACTTGCCCCTGACTAAATAATAGTCAGGTATTGCATGTTTTTAAAATTCTTGTGGCACATCAAGTGTGCTGCAGCATACCGGATGAAAATCACTGATATAGTGGCATATTTCGCTGATACTGTGAATCAGATATCTCTCAAATTTTTTTCTTTTTCTGAAGAATATCTGGATATCAATTATTAGAAAGGATACAGATCCCCAAACTTGCTTCTATATTTAAGTAATCTATTTAGCTTTTGCAATATTATTAGTGTTAGCTTTACTAAAAACTTAGGAATATAAAAAAAATGTCATGTTGTGGTATCAGGAACTTTATCTGACTTGTTCACTTGCTCTAAAAATTGGAACAGTGCCAGACACAAAGGAAGTACCGTAGTCAACACTAATTGGAGGATCTATCACAGTTTCTGCGCTTTATCCCTCTGCCTTCAAATTTAGTGACCTTCAGTTGCATTTAGTCGGACTAAGTTCATCTGACATTTTATTTAAAAAGAAACACAACAATTACATAATTCTGTTATATTCATTTGTTTAGTAAACTTCAGCAGGGGTGAGGAGGTGGCTGCTAGACACTGTGGACACACTGGGATACAAAAATTAAAAAGACAGGCTCTCTGTCTTCAAGAAGTGATGAGTCTAATGAAAGAGACCAAAGATAAAGGATGTGCTACATGTGCGCTATGCAACATGCAGAATGGTTAAGAGCAGGCTCTGGTTTTGTAGCTCAGTTCTGCCAGTACAACCTTGGGCAAATTATTTAATTTCCTCTGTGCCTTAAGCTTCTCATCTGTGTTATGTTGTGGGAATATAAAAGAACTAATTAGGATGGGGGGCATTTGGGGGAAAGGTTCCAAAGCAATAACATTTGAGCTGAATTTTAAATTATCAAAGAACCTAAAATGTTTTCTCTTTCCATTTCCCTTCCTGTATGTTAGCTTAAACGTTACTCGGTGGAGAATTTTGCCTCTGATTTCCTCCAACTTCCACCCCCAACTAATTTAAGCCTCTTGTTCTGCTCCTGCTCTATGTTTGGTCTTTTTACTACTCAGGTGTGGTTATTCCGTTGGTTATTCCGTTTCTTCTTTGCTATTTGTCAGCTCCAAGAAGACTTGGTCTGTCAGGTTCATTCCTGATATTGGTTAAATGAATGTGCAAGTTAGATAAGAAATAAGGGAAAGGCATTCGAAGCCCAGGGAGGAACATTTACAAATACACGGAATTGTGGAAGGCCTACCTTAGAGTATACAGAAAGGAACAGCGGCCGATAAGGCTGGAAAGGGAAGTTCAGGACACATTATAAACTGTAAACAAAATTAGTGCTGAAAGTGATTTTAGAAAATGTCTGTGGTGATGCCTGTTTTTTAAAAAAAAAACAATGGATTGGGACTGAAATCAGAATTAGTGCTGAGAACTTATCTTTTAAAAAAGAAAAGAAATGACTGCATTTCAGTCTGTTTTAGTGAAAAGCCTAGTTTTTTAGTTTGGATAAAAAATATTTTTCCAGAAACTGTTTCACTGGAGTTCAAGGACTTTGCCTTTTATTCTGTCGCTAGAACTGAGCTTTTCAGCAGATAATTATGATCAGCTTTGTTTTTAGGAAGATCTCTATGTAGCAGGTTCTCCCAACCTGATCACCATTGGCATTTGGGCCGTGAGATTTCTTTGTTGTAGGGGCTGTCCTGTGCATTGTATGCTGTTTGACAGGATCCTTAGCCTCTACCCACAGGATGCCAGTCACACTTCCTCCCCCAAACCCATCCCAGTGGTGACAACCAAAATGTGTCCAGCCATTGCCAAATAACCCCTTGGGGCAACAGTGCCCCAGGTTGAGAACCATGGCTGTGCAGCTTTGTCAAGTATGGATCTGAGTATAAGACACTGTAGGCCAAGAAACTAGGTAATAGGAGGCTACACTAGTACTGTGTAATCCAGGTGAGGTGAGGTGGTCGGAATTAATACACTTGCAGACAAGGTTAGGGGGCAGATTTAAGAGACACTGTGAGAATCAACAAGACTTGGCAACCAACTAGATCTCAAAGGGAGGGGATCTGAGATGATTCTTAGGCTTTTTTCTTAGTTGGCTGCATGTAAGCAGTAATATTAACCTAGAATAACACAGAAAGAATTTTTCCTTAGGGCTTGGCCCAAGGAGTATCTGGCCTGGAGGAAGCAATTTTTGGACACTGGAGTCTGAAAACTACTGTTGATTCCTAGACTGATAGAATGTAGAAATGGAAAGAAGTTTTAAAGACATTTGATCCATTTTTTAGGTGAGATAGAGAAGGATAAACACATGCTGAAGGTTAACAGCAGAGCCTGCTCTGGAGCACAGGTCTCCTGATTCTCAGGTTGTGTTTTGTTTTTAATTACAAGACTCTTATCTTCAAGTAGACACATCCTCTTTATACACTCCCTACCTTTTCTGGGTTTCTTAAGCTAAGGATGCTGAATATACTTAAAGAGTTCACTTTGCTTATTCATTCCTAGAAATTAACTTACTGAACTGTAGAAATTTGGGGTCTTGGGGGATGTTGCTGTCAGTAACTTAGTATAATGTGGTAGGTGTATATAAGTGGTTCTCCCGATGTCATAGACACAGCGCTACCATCCCCCACCCCCAATAGCTTAGGGCACAGCTGTAGTTGAAGGAGCTATGTTTTCATTGACCAGTGTGGGTCTTAACCTATAACAGTGTAATCATTATTGTCTCTTCATAGTACTTTAAAATAGTAAATATTAATTTTTAGAAGATTGTTTGATAACACATTGGTATATGTCATAATTTGTATAGACTACAGGAGTTGAAATATTCAACTTCCTGGCCACAATGCTGAAAACTTGTTTGTGTGTACTTATTTGGATACTTCTGTTCCTAATTATTCCCATGAAAGTAATAAACACTTAGGAATCCCTCTCTTCTATACTCCCTCTTACTTTCGTTTCACTTTCCTTGTTATCAACAGGAATTCATTTGGGTGTTTTTAATCTTGAAGGTAAAGAGCAGTCACCTTTGGAGATGAGTATGCATCCAGTTGCAACAGCCCCACTCTCGGTGTTTTCTAAGGAATCGACGTCCTCCAAACACAGTGACCACCATCACCACCACCACCATGAGCACAAGAAGAAGAAGAAGAAGCACAAACATAAGCATAAGCACAAGCACAAGCATGAGAGCAAAGAGAAGGACAAGGAGCCTTTCACCTTCTCCAGCCCCGCCAGCGGCAGGTCTATTCGCTCTCCTTCTCTCTCCGACTGAGACCTTTGCCTCTGTCCGCAAGAGGTATAACTGAAGCTCTGGCCTCTGTAAAGAACGATAAAAGGAAAAAAATTGCCTCTCAGAGAAATTCAGAATTCATTTAAATTCTAAATATTTGATTTCTATTATTTACACAGTTGGGATGTGATAAGGAAAATGTGTTTATGTTCTGAATAAACCATTTCATCCCATTACCTCCTTAAAGCGTGCACACACACACGCACCCCACACACAGAGCAAACGCTTTTTCATACAGTCCCTCGTATCCACTGGCAGTCCCCATTCACACCACGGACTCCATGCGTGCTGCCACAAAGCATGTTTGAAAGCCTTTGATGGATGTTATCGAGCAAAGTTTTAAACAGAAGCTACTGCCAAGCCTGTGGTGGAACCACTGTTTCCAGTGACAGATTATATAACACCGTTTGGAACTACTGAAGAAAACAGAAGCTTTTCTATAGGAGTCTCTCTATTGCATGTTTTTTTGTGTGTGTGTTAACCATAGAGCCTAAGCATCAGAATTTATAAACAAGACTACATGGTATTTTCTTTTGCCCAAAAGTCCTGAAATTTTTGGAAGCAGCTTTACAAAAAAAGAAAGAAAAAAATTTAAAAACTCTTTTGATAATACATTTGGCAGTTATGATGTTGGAATTTAACAGAACCATCAGATCCAGTTCTTAAATCAAGATGTTTAAATTACGTTATTTTTTCATTAAGTATAAGTGAAAATGTCCATACTTAGAATATATTTGCTAAATGTGAACAATTTACACACCCAACACATTCTAAAGTTATTTCTCTGTGACACAAGCTATGATACGTTAAAATGGTATCAATAGACTGTTTACTAACTTCAACATAGACAATTTGGCCTTCATGTGAGTATACACAGGCATTTAAAAGACATGAATATTTTGGTTTCATACTTCAATAGTTTGTATGTTTTTGTTTTTATTTCTGAATTTACCATGTACTTTATTGTTTAAAAATTTTTAATATGGGTTGTATTTTTATCCTTTCCCTTAAGAAGTTTGGAAGATACTTCTTCCCAGAATAGATATTTCAAAGGGATCCAATAGTTAGACGTTTCAATATACTTTTATTTGTATTTAACTTGTTTAATAAATGACTTTTTAAATGGATCATTCTGCCTTTGTATCTTTTTATATCTTTTGTTTCCTTTCTGTCTGTGTACATAGAATACCTACCCACCAAGTTTGTGTAGAGCTTCGTGGATAGGTGGGATTTGCACTGGCCCTTTTAGGAAGAATGATTTTGGTAGTCAGAGATGGGGTACAGTTCTCTGAACAGAAGAAACAGTATTTTCAAAAGTATGGAAGAAAGCAAGGGCATGCTCAGGAATTGAAAACCAGCACAGTTGGCCAGGAGTGTTAAGTAAAAGGGAATGTGATCAGGCATCGAAGGACCTAAATGGCAGTGATTTAAAGATTCCAATTAATTACCTGTTGACTATTGAAATTATTCTTGGAAAAATGGAATATTACAGTGTGCACGAATACCATATATGGAATTCCCGACTTTGAAAATAGTAATGATATATTTCAAAATAATTAGTATTGTAGGAAGACAGTGACAAATAATAGCTACCTACATAATTTAAGTACCTCTTATGTATTGAGTACTGTATTGGGCACTATGTTATTTCTAAATAGCATATTGTATGTTTCTTATGAGCAACTTTTTTTTTTATTGTGAGCTTTCAGTTATGTTGATGACTAGGAGCAAACAATATTTTTGAAATAGGTAATTATGCATAATCAAAGTTCTGGTGTCAGTCTCTCTACTGTCATTTCCCAGAGGCAGTCACTGTTGCCGGTATTACACACATCTTTCCAAGTAAGTCTATATGGTATATACATTTTTAAAGCAAATGATACTTGGAGAAATTTTTTATTTTTGTACAGTTTATCTTTTATGACTACCACATTTTGTGTCAGTATGCTAACAAATGTCTTTCTCAATGCATAATTATAAAAGAATTCTCCCATTTTTTCTATTTTTAAAAGTTTTATGTTTTAGGTTTATATCCTTTATTCAACTGGAATTCATATGGAGTTTATTTTGACAGATGGTAGAGTACTTTCTTCCCCCCTTCTAGAATGCTACCCAATAACCCAATACTATGTATTTAAAACAACATCTTTTTTCTCTAGATTTCTAATGTTATGTACTAAATTTCCTAATATAGTTGGGTCCATTTCTGGACTTCGTAGCTGGTTTCATGAATCTGTGTGCTCAACTGCCAATGCCACACTGTTTAGATTACTGTAACTACCAGATACGGTAGAGCTAGCTTCCCCTAATCTCTTTGTCAATTTTTTTGGTTATTCTTGTGGGTTATTTTCTTTTTCTGGTTGACTTACTGATTTATATACAGTAATACTCATTCCTTATGCTGTACATTTCTATGGGTTTTGACAAATACTTGGACTTGTATATCCAACCACCGCTCCAGAATTCCCTCCTTGTAGTCAACTCTCTCACCACCCAGTTCCTGGCTTCCACTGATCAATTTCCCATCCCTATAACTTTTCATTTTTCTGGGTTTATTTTTCTATATAAGCATTGGAATTAGTTTTTCTACCTTCTTGAAGTTGTTTTTGTAGTAGGTATTGATTGTGTGTTAAATCAATGGCTAATGTGTTGTTGATGTTACTATCAATATAGTATTTCTTTTTAGTTACATTATAAGGTGATTTATTTTTTGGTTTGGCATTCTGTAAATGGTGTTTTTTTCATTATAATATTATGTATATTCCTTTAAGCTGATTTTGTACTTAGTTACTCCATTAATCAGGGTTCCCAGAGAAACAGAAACACACATCTTTGTTACAGAGTATTGACTCACATGATTATGATGGCTGAAAAGGTCTACAATCTGCTGTCTACAAGCTAGAGACCCCGGAAAGCTAGTGGTGTAATCGAAAGGCCTGAGGGTAAAAGCCCACAGAATAGATTTCAGTCTGGTTTTGCAGGTCTGAGAACCAAGACTGAGACAGAAGATTGATGTCCCAGCTCTCCTACAGTCAGGTACAGAGGGAATTTAGCTTTCCTCCATGTTTTTGTTCTATTCAGGCCTGGGGAGGGCCATCTGCTTTTACTGAGTTCACCAGTCCAAATGCTAATGTCTTCTTGGAACACCCCCACAGACACACCCAGAAATAATGTCTAACCAGCTATCTGGGCATCGCTTGACCAGCCAAGATGATATATAAAATTAACCATTACAGCTACATGACTCAATTCTCATTGCTTACAATATGGTTAATGCATTTCTTGGGTTTTACTTGAAAATAATCACATCTGCTAACGATGCTAATTTTATTACCTCTTTCCTAATTTTTGTACATTTAATTTTCTAATTTTGTCTTTTGTCTGACTTCCTTCTCTTGCTGAGTGTGCCTGGGAGCTGCAGGGATGGGCATCTCCTCTCATCTTCCTGCACCTCTTCTCTCTGCACTTGGCAACCCTTCCATGTGTGCTGAGGGTTTGCGTTTCAAATTTCTAGAATTTGAAGTTTACAATTTTTGTTTCTTGTTCTTATTTTTTTTGGACGATTCTTAAGGAGAGAATTTACTACCCATGTCTGGTAAATGTAAAAAGATACTTTGATCGAAGTACCATTCTTACATTGAAATCCTTGTGTGGTAAATAGCTAGAAAGCAACTTAGTTTTCCCATCTTCTAACCCATCACTACTGTTCCAACTTTTTACTGTAAACAAGTGAACTTTCTCCCTATCAAGTGTGCTGCAGCCCAAGCAGAACTGTCTCTCAAAGCTCTTGACCTCTGGCATCCCTGCCTTTGAGTGTGGGCTGGACTAAATGACTTCTAAAGAAGAGAGTATGGGAAGGGGTAAATAGTAACTTCACAGTTAAGGAAGACAGACACTACCTTAACCAAGTGATCATGGGAAACATCACCAGTGAGAAGTTCTGTCAATATCATGTCCTCCTCCATATGACAAGATGCAAAGGGCACCTCTGTAGCTATAAATAACCACAATCCCAGCCTACCCAGTCTAATCATGAGAAAAAACACCAGGCAAACCCAAACTGAGGGATATTCTGCAAAATATTCCTCAATACTATTAAATTGATGAAAATTAAAGAATGACTGAGGGAGCATCACAGACCAGAGGAGATCAAGGAAACATGGGTTTTCCTGGATTGAATCCAGCAACTGAAAAAGAACATTAGTGAAAAAAACTAGGGAAATCCAGATCCATCCTGGAGTTTAGTTAATGGACCAATGTGGATTTCTTAGATCTGTTCATGTACTGTGAGAATGTAACATGTTAACAGTAGGGAAAACTGGGTGAAGGACATACTTGCTGAGAAGGAAATTTACTAATAGAATTGTAATCCTTCTCAGCTATGAGTATATTTTGATTATTGCTGTAGCCTAAATTATTACTATGATAATATAGTCAATAAGAGACAGTCTCTGTCCTCAAAGTCACACCACTGAGAACTGGTGCTTTCTCTTTTTTTTTTTTTTTTTCTGGTAAATTT
>NW_005371843.1:1739036-1751027 GCF_000412655.1 Myotis brandtii | reverse complement strand
CGTGTATGCTTAATTTCTAGTTTCTTTATCATAGCATCGAGGGTCTCATTAGTTTTCGTGACTCTCTCCTCAAGTTTATTGACAGCTTCTAGCACATTTTTGCAAGCCCTCAAAATTGCGTTTTTTAGCTCTATATCCTCCATTTCTGTCATGTTTTTTTGTCTCCGCATTTTTTATGCTTTCTTGGTGCACCCCCTAGTGGTCTTTGTGCGCAGTCTTGTTCTAGTTAAGCCTTGATTGTTGTCGCTTTCTCTTTTCTTATGTCTCACTCACAGTGTTCACAGGATTCATCAGGTGGTATCCTTCAGTGTTTTATTATGATGGCCTTTGCTTGGAACATTGATTAGAGTAACACTGATGTGCACTAACTTAAGTGACATTCTTTTTTTCTTCCCTTTTTATTGAATTTATTGGGGTGACACTGGTTAACAAAATTATACAGGTTTCAGATCACAGTTCTACAACACATCACCTGTACACTGTACTGTGTGTTCGCACCCCAAGTCAAGTCTCCATCCATCACCATTTATCCCCCTACCCCCCTTCACCTCCGGCAATCACCATGCTGTTGTCTGTGTCCATGGGTTTTTTCTTTTTTACTTAATCCCTCCTCTCCCTTCCCCTTCCCACCCAGCTACCCCAGCCCCTGCCAACAACTGTTAGCCTGCCCTCTGTGAGCCTGTCATTAAGTGACATTCTTAATTGGATGGTGTAACAGTTACACATTTGCATGCCAGCGTAGACTGATGTGCAGGAGTTTGTACAAAGGAAAATTGCACAAAATATAGTATTTCATTTTCCTACTCTCAGACATCAAGGACCAGGCTCTAGAGCACTTTGCTTTTTCAACAGGTTTATCTAGCTGCCTGTACCAGATATTCTGTGTAATGTTAGATATTCCAAGTATAGTACAGGAGGAAAGGACTTGGCAAGTTGAGTGGGTTGAAAAGGTAGAAAATTTTTATGATTCCTCAAGATAAACTTTTACCCCAAAAACATGTTGCTTGGGTGTGAGAAGTCCTTCCCATTTGATTATGAGTCACTGCGGGTGGAGGTCATCCTGCTATCCTGTTTATGATGCTTATACTCCGTTAACCAGTGTCATTGCAAGTCACTGTTGGCACTTACAGGCTCTGTTTTTATTGAATTGAATATAAAAGCAGAAGGTGAATTTATCAGCCACAGAATAAATAATATTGTGGAGAGATCACCGTTCTGGGAATTAATAAACCTGGGTTCTCTGTCCCAATTTCACGGGTGTCTAGTGAATCAATCACCCAACCTCACTGGGCTATTTCTTTGAAAAATGAGAAGACTGGATAAGATTGTCTCAAAGTTTTCTTGCCAGACTCCTGTGATTATTCTGTTACCACTACACAGTAAATATGTAGAGAAGGTTGCACTTTGTGGAAGAAAATCTAGGTTATAAACTCTTTATTTCAGCTTTTAAATATAGACAGCCTTGATTGGTTTATTTGCATTTTCTAAAAAGAACGTATATTTCAGCCTCAGACCATCCATGTATGCTCAGAGCATGTGCATAAGACATTATGAAGTTAGATATATGAGGGTGAAAATTTTCAATGGACTGTACACTATTTTTTCTGATCTCTTTGGATAGACCCATCTCCTTCCCAGACCAGCTCACAGTGATGTTCATCAGCCACTAGGCTTGGCTTTTAGAGTTTTGACAGACTGCACACTCTTCAAGCTCTTACTGAGACAGGAGATATCCCTAGTTCGAGATTCCAAGGACAGTTTAAGGCCCCTGCCTTCAAGGTGTTTAGGTTCCAGTAGTAGACTTAAAATGAATACATGAGTAGCAATAATAGCAACTTGAATCTAAACTATTGAGATACTTTAAGGCAGGCCATGAGGTGAGTGGGGACAGCTTGTCAACTTCTCTGCTCCAATTACGTACAGATACACTCTAAAAATTTCTAGTGGAGATTGGTAGTTGCCCACATCCTGAAACTCCTGGGTCCTGCCTGTAATGCTATAGAAGAGCCCCCTGTCCTTGAGGTCCAATGTCCAAGAAGTCTATCCAGGACCGATAGAGTGAGGCTAGGATTGACACTGTGACTCCTGAATGTTAATCTCTGCATAGCAAACAAACACAATTCGGATAAAGGAGAGAAGTTTTAAAAAGCTCATTCCATTTAAAGCTCATTCCTTTTACTTTGAGAACATATATGGTACTATGGTTGCTTGGTGTTCAAAAGTCCTGTTTTGAAATAATGACATTGGTAGGTGGTTGGTTGGTTGGTTGTTATGACTGTCATTTTAATGTTCCTACTTGGCAAGGTCATAGTTGATAAGTCTTGAATTCCCCAGGTCTGGCAAACACTGCTATCAGTCCTTTGTCAGCATAGCTGGTGTCTTCATGGAATGTGTCTTCTGCTCTCTCACCCTGTGGGGGGAACTCAAGGCGGTAATCCTCTGCTCATTTTATGGTTGAGCAACCAGACTTGGAACCATGTGTTCTACATTTTCCATTAATGTACTACAGGCTGGTCCTGGCATTGATTAAAAATCTGCTCCCCAGAACCCCTGTGCACAGTAATTACATGCATAGAGTTATTATATATGAGGTCACCAGACCTTACATGTTCCTTCCACCTTGCAAATATGGAGCCAAGTCCTTTCATGCGGGAGGGGAGACATTATCCTTTACGTGTTGTGGTTTTAATTAGCAATGGTAAATGTTTTCAACTGCAAAATAGAGATGTCTGTTTTCCTGGCAGAAGCTCCTAACATCTTTTGACTGTCTCTCTTTGAGGGGGTCACTTCACACATCAGGTTTGACTCTCCTGCGGTTGTTGTCCATTCCAAGAGGAGCCAACCATTATCTGAGGAGACCATCATTTGGTTTCCATGCTTAGTCAAACAGTCGAGTTTCACAGCTACTTTTCCAGGAAATACCGAGTTTTCTGTTAAATACAGATGTCCTTGTGCTGCCTCTTAGGTGATTGCCAGGTGATCCGAAGCCTGAACAGAAGAGCTGGCTGCTTCTCACTTCTTTTTCCACTGCTCCCCACAGGGGTCCAGCTGAGGCGTACCTCAGCATGTCTATGAAAGGGGGAAGTGTTAATCTTACATAGAATACAAAAAGTGATTCAGGAGCAGTGGGACCCCTTATCTACCCAGTTGTCCTCTAGACCCTTTACATTGTTACTGCTTAGGCGTTGGAGTCCAAAGCTGCCCTTGAACCTCATCTCTTGTATAGAAACGGTGTGTTGGGGTAAACTGTTTAACCTTTCCAGTGAACAAGAAAACAGTGGGCATCTGTTGGCCCTGGATGAGGACTCCAGACTGTGTTAAGAGCTTAGCATGGATTCTTTCAATTCTTCCAGTGTGGTAAGCACAGCTTAGGTGCTCACCCTCTAACATTCATTCTCCCCTCCCTGCTTATAAATCTCAATTTTGTGTGGACAAAAATGTGTCTCCTACATATTTTCAAGCTTCCTTGTAGCTCAAGTGGCCACATATGACAGAGTTCTGGCTATGGGGACATAGGCAGGAATCTTCTGGGGTTCTGCCTCATCTTTCCTGATCAAGAGGACCCCTGTGGCTGGTACCCTCTTCTGTTGTCTTTTTACCCGAAACACTGATGTGATATCTGGAGCTGCAGCAGCCATCTTGTGCTCCTGAAGAAAATGCTGAAAGAATCACAGATACCAGCCCTGGCATCGTTGAAATGCTAAACCAACATGTGTGGATACATTTATGAGACTTTCCATTATGTAGAAGAAAAAACCCTTAGTTTAAAGCCACCGGGGTCAGATATACTTGCAGTTGTTATACCTTCCTGACTGCTACAGGAAATATCATAGTTATCTCCAGTCTCCAGATGAGGAAACTGAGGGCCAGAGATGTTAAATAATTTGCCTGATTTACACAGCTAGCTATCGGTGGGACTGGAATTCAGACCCCACAAGGCTGACTTAGAGCCTGAGTTCATTACCACTTACCTTGTGATTTTTGGAAAAATGCAGGAGGCAGCTGAGCAATGATTCTCTCATCGTTGATGTTTCTCTCTTTCTCTCTCTCTTCCTCTCCCTTCCTCTTTAAAATCAATAAAAATATATTAAAAAAAGAAAGAAAGAAAGAAAAGAAAGAAAGAAAGAAAGAAAGAAAGAAAGAAAGAAAGAAAGAAAGAAAGAAAGAAAGAAAGAAAGAAAGAAAGAAAGAAAGAAAGAAAGAAAGAAAGAAAGAAAGAAAGAAAGAAAGAAAGAGAAAGAAAGAAAGAATGAGTTCCCAGAAAGAAAGAAAGAAAGAAAGAAAGAAAGAAAGAAAGAAAGAATGAGTTCCTAGTCCTGTCAGTTCCTAATCGAAGGATATGGTATTTTGCCAAGGGACAGGCCAACAACATTCCTAATCCCCTCCAACTTTAAGTGACAGAGGGAAGTCCCTAGTGAGTGCAGCCAAGAGCTTGGGTATTCTCTCCTCCATCCAGCCCCCCTCATAGGGTGGAGGCTCTGAGAATAACGGGCCCTGACCCCCCTCACCCCAGCTGACTCAGAGGCTGAAGATTTCTGCTGGGAGAGGCAAGCTGAGAAGGCCAGGGGCTACTATCCCTCCCTAGGTCTCTTATTTTTGATGCCGAAATGCAGCCATTTGGAATCATTGCTGGCTTAGATTGCTATTGTACCTGACCTTGCTTTTCACCTCAAGGAGAGAAACTGCTAGAAGTTTACAACCGCAAACCATGTTTATATAAATATGAATCAGAATTCTTTTTAAAAAAAATCCTTTGATACAATATAAATTTTATCATTATAAATCAAGCTTTATCTACTAAAGCATATTCCAATAATTTGATCTTTGTTGCAACTGATTTAAAATTAAAGACATTGGTTTGCTATTTAGGGGGTGCTTTTTTCTTAGAAACCTTTCAGCACTTCCTGTTTTTGAGAATTTTATTCTAAGTGAGTCAGCTGAGCAGTAGCTGGACTTCCATTTATTACTTTAGTTTTATGGTTTCCATTTCCAAGGTGACTTCATTTACTTGAGTGATATATCCCAAAGAAAATGAAGAGTAATTTAGACCCTCTACCACGAGGTGGTGATAAAAAGTTGTGTGTATATATTTGCAAGACGAGGTTTAATATAATCATTACTATACACCCAGAGATATGAAGATGTAAGCGTGATTAAGAGAGGACAGTCCCTTGTCCTCAAGGAAATTGTCATTTCAAGGGACAGGTTGTCCTAGAAACAAGGAATTTCGATGCAGTGTGTTGAGTATTGTATTAGACAGAAGCCTGGGCATTCTGTGATGAGGAGGAGGGCACCGCACAGGCAACGTGGGCAGAGAGCATGGCAGGAGATCTCAGTCAGGGAGAGCTTCTCGGAGGAGGCAGCCCAGACTTCAAAAATGTGTGTTTGAGGCAGAAGCATACAAACTTTGTGTGCTTTTTACATCCTAAATTGATCTTTACTAAACAGTAAAGAGCATTTGAGAACAATTTTTAAAGAAAACATGCTGATGATGCACATTTTATTCAGGAATTTCAAATTCAAGGGACAGAGATCCAATGAAAACCAATGTAAGCGAAAGAGGGAATTTACTGAGACATCAGGCTTCAGGCGGACTTGCATTAGAGAACTCCAGTGATGTCACCGCTCCGCCCTCGGGGTTTGCTTGTCTTTGTATGTTGGCCTCCTTTGCTCCTATTGCAAGTAGAACTTACTACCTGCAGCTGCAGTGAAATGGATGCCATAGCCCTGATGCACTAACTCTCAGCTTAGTAAGGAAGCTTTTCTCTTCTACCGTTTATATGTAAGTCTCAAAGGAAGTTTCCTCTGGCCATGCTTGCCCATTCTGGGACTTGCTTGGCCGTGTGCTCATCTTTGGACCAAGCAATAGGCCAAGAGCATAGAATATGATGATTTACCCAGCCCAAGTCACATCCCACATCTTGTAGAGGAAGTACTGTGTAGACCACATCACCAGCACTACAAGTGATGGTGTAGGTTGAGGAAGAGTTTTTTCCCCCCTAATCTTTAAAAAAACATCTTTATTGTTGAAAGAATTACATATCCCTTTCTTTTCTCCCATTGACCCCTTCTAGCCTTCCCCTGCCCCCCTTCAGGCCTTCACAACCCCTATTATCTGTGTCCATGGGTTATGCATATATGCATATAAGTTCTTGGGTTGATCTTTTCCCACCCAACCCCACCCTCCCCACTTCCCCACCCACCTTGAGTTTAATTGCCAGAGGAAAAGGGCAGACTAAAACAATAGCTACCTACAGCAGAGAATGCCAGTGGTCCCTCTCTATTTATTTTTTCTTTTTAAGTAACCACCCCCAGTATCTTAGCTATGTATGTGTCCACCAAGGACAAAGGCATATATATATTTCAGGCTCACTTGCAACCAGATGTGGCCATTTGACTAAATCTGGTAAATGAATTCATGTAGGATTGCTGTGTGACAGTTTCTGAAAATCTCTCTTTAAAACGAGCTGGTATGCACCCTTTGCATCACTTTTCTTCTTAGTTTTTTCCTCACTTTTTTTTGAAAGTGAAGAGATGATGGTTGGCTTTGTACCTGCCATATTGGACCAAGAAGCAAAGGCCACACCAGAGAGTCCCTGAGGACTTTGTAAAGTCGAGCTGCCATACCTCCCTGGACTGCCTAGTTCCAAACTTTTCAGTGAAAGAGAAATAAATACCTATCTTGCTAAAAGCACTATTTTGACATACACATCACAGTCCACTTCTGGGAAATTCACTGCTTTCTTCTAGTAACTTTGCTTCTTCAAACCTTACTTATGTCTGTGAGCCTATATACATAGTGGAATGTATTTATTCATTTAGTCAACAAATACTTATTGAGACTTACCATGTGCCAGTTCTAGGCACTGGGACTGCAACAGTGAACTCAACTGTTCAATAGTCAAAGCTTACATTTTAGTGGGACAAGAAGAAATAAAAGAAGAGATATATAATTTATAAAGGGTGATGCATGCATGGTTCAGGAGATACAGATGATATGGGATTGTTAGTATGATTTTATATGGGGCGATAGAGGAAACCTTTTTTGATAAAATATTTGAGCAGGGACGTGAATGAATGGAAGGAGTGATGGTTAATTTTATGTCAGCCGGGCTGGGCCACAGAATGCCCAGATGTTTGGTTAATCATTATGTGTGTGTCTGTGAAGGTGTTTCTGGAGGGGATTCACATTTGAATCAGTAGACTGAATAGAGCAGATTGCTTGCCCCAATGTGGGCGGGCTCCATCCAATTCATTGAAGGCGTGAATCGAACAAAAGCCTAAGTAAGAATTCTCTCTCTCTTCCTGGCTTTCTTCTAGTGGGAACCTCGGTTTTCTCTCAGCTGTGGACTTGGCCTGGAACTGATGCCATCAGCTTTCCTGAGTCTCTGGCTTGCCCACTGTGGATCCTGGACCTCTCAGCCTCCATAATCACGTGAGCCAATTCCTTAGAGTAACTCTCTTTTGGGCATGGGAAGGCAAGTAGTGGTTGTCAAACTGTTTGGTCGCAGGGCCCCTTTGCACTCTTAAAAAAATTATTGAGGATCCCCAAGAACCTTGATTATAAGGATTCTATTGATATCTGTCACATTAGAAGTTATAAATTGAAAAAATTTAAAAATATTTATTGATTCATTAAAAAGTATAATAATAAACATATTGCATATTAATAAAAGTAATATTTTTATGAAAAATACCTATTTCCCAAAACAAAACAAAACAAACTTAACGAGAAGAGTAACATTATTTTGCATTTTTACAAATTTCTTCAATGTCTGGCTTGCTAGAGGTCAGCTGGATTCTCATAGCTGCTTTTGCATCCAATCCATTATAGTATGTTGTTTTGGTTTTAGTATATGAAGAAAATCTGGCCTCACTCAGATGCATGGTTGAAAAATGGGAGAGTGTTTTAATAGCTTTTTCAGACATTTGCAGTTGTTATTCTTTGATATTACATCAAAACTCACCAACTGGGAGTCTTTTAAAGGGTAGTTGCAATGTGGAATCAGAAACTATATCAAAAAAGTATTCTCTGTACTCTCATGAGAAAATGGGCATGAAAACATTAGAACATTAGCATAATTAGAATATTAGAATAAAAATTAATTTTGATCTTTAGACTCCTGAAAGCGTGTCAGAGACCACACTTTGAGAACCATTGCTTCCAAATAAGTGAGGAAAGAATGGATGAAGAAGTGCATGTAGGAACTTGCAGGTTGTGATGAAAACTTGGAAATTTATTCTGAGTAAAATGAGAAGTCATTGTAGGATTTTGAGTGGAGAAATGAATTGGTCTAACATTTGAAAGGTCCACTCTCTCTCTATATGGACTATGGAGGATGAAGGTGAAGGAGACAGGTCATCCAGGAGGCGGTTGCAATAATCCAGGTGAGAGATGATGGCAGCTTAGACCACAGAGGGCATGAGGGAGGTGGTCTGGCTTGCCAGATGAATGGTCAGACTGACCTGTGTGTCCTGGGACCACCATTGCTAGATGTATGATCTATAAGCCTCCATGTCTTCATGTACACATCCATCCACAGGAAGCACTTGGCCTAGGGCCTGGTGCATTTAGTGCTTAACATTTAGTGCATTTAGTGTTTGTGTTGCTATTGGATAGGGTCACTCACAACTAGTTTGGTGCAAAGCTGGAAGACTCCCCATCATCCCGAGGGGCTTAGGAGTGTTTCTTTTATTAAAGTTTACCTTTGATAGGTAAATAAGCATATGTTCTGCTGGCAAATTGAAAATCAGCCTGAAAAAGGCAAAGCATTACAATTTTCCATTCACTCAGGATTTCATTGTTTGATGAAGATGGTGATTTTCCCATTTTTGGCACTAATCTCTGTTAACCACCCCTGACTGTTTTGTTTATTAAGTCCTTAGTTACAGCCTGGAGTTGACGTAGAATGTCTTCCTCTGGAAATGTGTACACGTTGTACAAGCTCTAAAAGGAAAAAACATGATACTGTGCTGGCATCAGCTGAGTTTTAGTATAAAGAAGGATTGCAAGGGTGTCAAAAGAGGGGATAGATGATGCTGAACAACTTTATTCCAAAGAACAGAGATGAATTATTTAGATGTGGACAAGAGAAAAAAATTTGACTTGGCATCAAGGGAAATAACATGATATTAAGATTGTGGTTATGCTTATCAACAAGAAACTCTGAGCTTTTTAAAGATACCTCTGTTTCCATAGAGGACATTTTCATTTATGACCATAATCATGACCTACAAGAGCCTATGTGAAATAATGAAAGATAATGCAAAATTCCATCTCTGAGCCAATATTATTATTACCACAAGGTGGTAACTTTTTTTCTTTTAACTATCCTTATTCTATGCATGGAACACTAGAATGGGGCTATTCTGTTTTTTTTTTCCTTTTTATAGTTTCATTTTTATTTATTATTATTATTTGTTAATCCTTCACCCGAAGATATTTTTCCATTGATCTTTTAGCGAGAGGGAAAGACAGAGAGAAACATTGATGTGAGAGAAACACATTGATTGGTTGCCTCCTGCACGTGCCCTGACTAGGGCCTGGCTGAGGACAAGCCTGCAACCAAGGTACATGCCCTTGACCGGAACGGAACCTGGGACCCTTTGGTCCACAGGCCAACGCTCTATCCACTGAACCAAAACGGCTAGGGCTAGATTGGGGCTGTTTTGAATAGTACAATCTATAGATTTAAAATCTAATAATGTTATTAACTTGATTTGTTTCCATCAAGAAAGAATAATTTTGCATAAAGCATACATAGAATAGTTGAGTTCTATGAGATATTATAAGGCATTTTTTCAACTCCCTTATCTTATAGGTGAAGAACCCGAGGTTAGCCCATGTATATCTCTCTTGTGGTCATCAACACAAATGAATTCAACATTCTCCAATTTTCTATTTAGGGCTTATTCTAGCCATAGATTCACAGAGCATTTGTGCTAAATAGGACTTTAGAGGATGTTGAATCCAACTCTCTTGTTATACTTAAGTAATTAGTTAGTTAATTTATTATTATTATTATTATTATTATTATTTATTAAGGACTTTGCAGCTCACAAATGTGAGACAGTCTGCTGAGGTCACAGGAAATTGAAGCCAGAGCCAGGAACTGGAACCCTTCACATAACTAAGAGAAGGGAACTAAAAACACATCTGTCATATTAATAGATTTAAATGGGGTTCAAATGACCTGTTAAAAGACACAAAGAATGAATAATAAAATGAAATCCACATCTGATACCTTATAGCAAAATAAACTCATTATTGATTGAAAATATAAACATAAAATAGGAAGTCTTGAAAGTATGAGAGAAAGCATGGGTTCATTTAAAAATAACATTGGAGTGGAAGAGACATCTCTAACAACTGGCCAGGGCCCAGAAGTCATAAATGAAATCGTGGTCGGCTCACCTATTTTCTTAATATATAAAGAGCTCTTATAAATGAGCAAGGAAAAGACCGAAAACTAATAGAAAAGTTGGCAAGGAAAATAAAAAAGCTGTTCTCAGAGAAAGAAGTACAAATGGTTTATTAATAGTCACTTTTCTTCACTTAGTTATAGGAATGTAAGTCAAGACAAGGGAATTTTAAAAGGTTAACTTATATTGGCTAAGATTTCATAGTTTGATAACAGAGTAATGTCAAGGGTATGTGGAAACAGATACAGTCATACTCTGGTGCTGGGAATATATAGGCACTTTTTTTTTAATGGACAAGTTGAAAATAGCTCTCGGATTTTAAAAGCACATATCCTTTGATTCAGCAATTCTGCTTTTAGTCTTTCTTTTTCTATAGGAATATTCTCACATATTTGCAAAGATATGATTCCAAGGATGGCGGGAAGCCTTGTTTGTAATAATAAACAATTGGGAAGGATTTAAATATGTATCAACTAAGAATTAAGAATTTAAAGGATGATGCGACAATCTAACGTGTGGCATGCCATATACTATTTAAAATATTGAGGTGACTATATTTGCTGAAGTGGAAAGATCTCTGAGATGCATTGTAAAGCAAGAAAGAAGCACTTACAGTTGAGTGTATAAATATTCATTTACAGGAAGATTTATAAGAACATTCATATGTAAAATTTCTGGAGGAAAAGGGGATAAAGGTTTACTACTGAGGAGTAGACCCAGTAGTCTAGGTCTAGGATAAGGAAAGGGATTCATGGTTTTGTTATACCCTTTTGTACTGTTTGAATATTTTTTTTACTATGTGTGTGGTTTTCATAATAACAATAGAAAACACTAAAAACAAAATACAGATGGTCCCCAACTTAAAAATTTTCTTTTACTTTATGATGGTGCAAAAGGAATAGAAACTAGAAAGTCCCCAATTGGAAACCAAATCCAGTAGAAACTGTACTTCAAATTTTGATTTTTGATCTTTTCCCAAGCTAGCCATAGGCTGATACTCTATCATGATGCCGGGTAGCGGTGGAGCGCCCCAGCTCCCAGCCAGCCACGAGACCTTGAGGGTAAACCACCACTGTCTACAGTGCACCATGTTGCCAACATATTTTGGATATTGTGTTCTGAGCAAGTTTAAGTAGGTTAGATATATTAAATGCACTTTCAACTTAGGATATTTTCAACTTACAGTGGGTTTATTAGATGTAACCTCATCATAAGCCTAGGAGTATTTGTACAATAAAATACAAAAGAGGAATTTTCAAATTGCTTTAATGAACCTGTAATTTACAGGATTAAATCCAGAGCTCTGCCTCGTATGGCAAACTCTTGGGAAACTAACCCAGTTGACCTGGCCATCCGTCTCCCAGCATTTCTCTCATTTGCCTTTCCTCTAGCCATGCCTAACCAATTATTGTTTCTTTTTTTAATTTATTTTATTTTTATTGCTTAAAGTATTACAAAGGGTATTACATATGTGTCCTTTTTTCCCCCCCACCCTTGACAATCCCCTGGCCTCCCCTACCCCCCAGTGTCTTATGTCCATTGGTTATGCTTATATGCATGCATACAAGT
>NW_005371843.1:1699255-1738727 GCF_000412655.1 Myotis brandtii | reverse complement strand
TTGGAATATATTCCTAGAAGTGGGATCACAGGGTCAAATGGGAGTTCCATTTTTAGTTTTTTGAGGAAAATCCATACTGTCTTCCATAGTGGCTGCATCAGTCTGCATTCCCACCAGCAGTGCACGAGTGTTCCTTTAATTATTGTTTCTTGTGTACATCCTGGCCTCAGTGTCTTTATTCACTTACCCCTTTTGCATGAAATATCCCTGAATCCCTCCTAGAAAATGTTATGTATCCATTAAGGGCAGTTCAAATGATGCCTCATCTATGAGATCTAACATGACTGTTCGGGCAGAATTAGCTCTTCCATCCCTGCTCTTGTAGCACTGTAATCTGAGGGAGGCCAGATTTGTTGTGGTCTCACCTACCCAGTGACAGGAGGGTGAGGTGACTCTATCTGAGCCCTTCACAGAGCACCCTGATCAGGTCTCCAGTTGTGGGTGAATCAGACCCATTCCTTTGGAACTCCTGAGAGTGGGGATTGTGTGCAGTGACAGTTTGGGCTCCACGCTTGCTCAAGCAGGTCATCCTACAGAGGGAAGGGGGCACGAAGGGTCCATGCATGTCTGCTAACATCACACACATGTATGTGTTTCTACACATTACCTCAGCTGGTCTTCACCCTTCAAAGTAGGTCTTATTATTCTTGTTTTGTAAATGAAGACATCTGAGGCTTCAAGAGGTGAAATAAATTACTCAAAGTAAGTGGTGGAGTTTGGTTTCCAATTTGGAACTTTCTGGCACGAAAGCCTGTGCCTATTCCATTCTGAAATCTGTGTTCTGGGAAGGGAGGGAGAGAGGGGAGGTTCTGAGTGAAGCAACAGTGTTCTCACTTGAGAGGCTCATCCCCTAACTCTCTTCTTTTGGGATGTGGAGTTGGACATGGACTGGGCTGAGGGTGGGGGCATGGAGGGTTGGGGAAGATGGGGAAAGTTGGGTGTGGCAGACCCTCCTCTGCATGGCACTGACTTGCTAACTCTCGGGCTATGGAAGTCCTGGACTTGCAGATGTTCTCCTGACCCAGGTCCTGTCCTTTCAAAGGCCAGCTGGAGTGATTCTGTTTTCTGGAATAACAGAGGGAGGAGGAGGATTAATCCTTGGCAAACTTTGGGGCAGGAAATGTGAAACACGTGCCTGCCTGGGGTTCCTTCAAATGTTTCTAATCAATGAACCAGATTGCACTTGAATCTTTTATGGCTCCTCTGAAATTTATAGTGAAATTGAAAGCCAAGTGTAGCCCTGGACCAATTTGTGGTTGCTCTAATAACTAGCCCCTTTCCTGACTCCTTCCACTGCGTAGTGAAAATTATTATTGCAGTAAAATTACTTAGTCATACTTTCCAGGGGGTTGAAATTTCTTAGCTTGTCGTACGGATAAATCGTATGTTAATACTAGAGCAGTATAGCTTGTATGGGTCTTTGCATGGAATTTGACAGAAGACACAGTTGAAATTAGATATTGAAAATTCTATAGGTAGGATGTACCTATAGAATTCAGTTCAGTTCAAGAAACATTTTGAGCACCTACTATAGGGATGCCAGAGACTGGGCATACAGAGATGGTCTCTGCCTTTATTTCTTAAAGTCTATAACTTAAACTGGACATGTCTTAAAGTGAACTTACTATCTTTACAGTCCTGAACTCAGATGATGGCACCATCAGCAATCCAGTTGCTGATGCCAGAAACCCTGGAATCATCCCTGATTTCTTCTTCCTCCTTTACAACCATGTCTGAACAAATGCACCACTAGTCTTGCACTTTGGGGCCATTATTAAGTCAAATAAGGGTGACTTGGACACAAGTACTGGGATGCTTCAACAGTAGATCTGATAACCTGCATGGCTACTAAGTTACTAGTGGGTGGGAAGGGTATACAGCCTGGATATGCTGGGGGGAAGAGGGGAATGAATGCCTCTTGCCCAGGGGAAGAGGGGAATGAAAAGAAATTCAAGTGGAGTAGAACGTGGGTCAAGCATCGGAAGCAGGACAGAGGGAGAATTTTGAGCTGCCAATACGGTGGGATTGTAGTGCTTAGGTTAGGATGGAAGCAGGTATAGGGGGATTAGATATGAGCTTACAGCAGGAAGTGATAGGCCCTCCAGGATATACCCGTAGCCTTTTTGGGGTCTGAGGCAGAAGTGGACCCATGCTAGGTTTCATGGCTTGGCATGTGGAACATGGACTGGGTTCCAGCTCATGCAACTCCTTAGCTGTGGACCTTTGTCTTGACCAGGTTAATGCTAAACTATTTGAAGGAGTTAATGCTTTATCTTCTGGACAATCGGGAAACCCTGCAGGGTATTAAGCAGACGAAGTGGATGGTCAGGTTAGCATTTTTGGACAATCTCTGTGGTTGAAGCATGGAAAATGTGTTAGAAGACTTCAAATTGGAGTCAAGAAGGATGGTTGGGTGACTTTCTCAGTGGTCCAGATGAGAGATGATGTTGGCCTGACCTGTGGCATTTGTTGGCATTAGTGCCATCAGGAGGAATTAAGAGAAACTCAGCAGTAGCCTTCAAGGAGCTAGGCAGGAATCATAGTCTTGCTCTTTCTTACCAAAAGTCTGCCTTTGTGAGAGACACAGAACACTGAGGCTTGCTGGACTGTAGTTTTGACTCAATGAGGAAACTGTGTTTTTTTTTAACACACACACACACACACACACGTTTGCATTGATTTCATATAGAGGAAGGGAGAGGGAAAGAGAGATAGAAACATTAATGATGAGAGAGAAACATCTATCGGCTATGTCCTGCACTCCCCCTACTGGGGATTGAGCCTGCAACCTGGTATGTGCCCTGATGGGGAATCGAACCTCGATCTCCTGGTTCATGGGTTGATACTCAACCACTGAGCCACACCAGCTGAGTGAAACTGTTTCTTTTTTTTTTAAAAAAACCCCACACATATTGAGGTATAATTAAGATTTTAAAAAGTCACACACATCTGATGTATCTAATTTGATGAAGTGGGCACATGCATATACCAATCAATGTAACAAATAGCCATCACCTCCAAAAGGTTTTTAATAATAGATATTCAACAAAGGAGTAAGGACAAAAATGGAACAAGATTTTGTTTGTGCCCCAACCTGGCCCAAATAAGTGTCCCATAGGTCCTTTATTTGTATCATAACCTCACCTGAGCCTGATGGGAACATCCATGTTTGTGACAACTTGTTCTGTTTTCCCTCCCACTGGAAATGTTCTTACAAGGCAATTGAAGAATCTCATTCATTACCCCAAGAAGCAACTCAAGCTTTCCATGGTTGTGCAATTGCACCAAGTTAATTTTTTACAGGCCCTTGCTTGACCTGGCGTGGGCAAGATGTGAGCCAGCGCACGGGGATGTAATTAGTACAGACAGTCAGACAACAGTGGAATTAGCCACATTGCAGATTTGGGTTGGTCTGTATTTATATCTTCAGTCATCAACTCAGGACGCCTTCAAGGGCTAGAGCTTGAGCTGGAAAACCATTAATGAACAAAATACTCGTTCACATTTTCTCTAGTTTTCTAACCATGTTAAAAAAACATCTGTTCTTTCAACCAAAAGAAAAACCCCTGCCATAAAAGAATAAGATGTCAGGAGAGTTGGATTCTAACCCCAATATTTTCCCTTCTCAGGCCTTGTGGAACTTGATAATAAATCTTCTCTGGGCCTCATTTCCTCTCTCAAAATTCATTTCAGACATAAAAATCCCATGCTTCTGAAGTGTCAGCACACAGTAGGCTCTCAATATATGTCTGTAAAATTGGAGCAATGAGCATTGTGTGCTAGCCCAGGGCTATTACTGGGAGACACAAAAGTAAATGAAGGAGCCCTTATGTTTGACTTGTTCACAGTCCGGCAGAGGAGCTGGTCATATATACAGGTGACAACTGGATACTGTCTCACAGAAATGTACAGGGAACTGTGGGATTGCAGAAGTGAGGAAGCAAAGAAAGAGAGACAGCTGAGCTAACTCTAAACCGGGGTTTGCTGGATGTGCAGGAAAGTCCTTTCAAAGCAGTGGAAATCAGATGCGGGCCCACTAATTACCCCCCATTACTCAAAATAGACACTCCGTGCTTCCATGCAAGAACAGCTCCCCTAGAACTGGCAGGATAACTGTCTGATCAGTTAGTAGCAAAATCGGTATTTCCTGTGGCCACTTGCTAGCAATGGTGTGTCTGATCATTGAATTGTCTTCCCAAGTTCTGAATTCAGATGTGCTTAAGAGACACCACAGGTGGACTTAGCAGAGGATGCTCCAGGCCGGTCTGCCAGATAAGAATAGTAGAAGGAAAAGAAAGAAATTATTGGAGAGAAGTGCAGGCGAACAGATGAGACCCAAGGTCCATAGAGCCAACATTTTCTTCCTATTAGTCACACTGATGAGCATTTTAAAAATATATGTATATTTTTATTGATTTCAGAGAGCAAGGGATAGGGAGAGAGAGAAACATCAACGATGAGAGAATCATTGATTGGCTGCCTCCTGCATGCCTCCTCCACTGGGGATCAAGTCTGCAATCTGGGCATGTGCCCTTGACCATAATTGAACCTGGGACCCTTCAGTCCACAGGTCGATGCTCTATTCTCTGAGCCAAACCGGCTAGGGCGGCAGTGATGAGCATTGGGTGGGAAACTAGGTGCTTTCCATCAGCTTTTATGCCAGGAATCGTCCTAACCCAGATCCTCCCCACACTTTTCATTAATGAGTGCTCTTCAGCTTCTGCTAAATCTTGCCACCGCCCTTACTGTCAAGCAGAACACAGATGACCCTCTGTCAGTAGATACCAGCATGGTGTGTGACGTTTTTCTATAATAACTGCTTGTCTTATTTTTTTTAAAGCGCCAGAACTCCCTTTCCATATTAAATTTTACCTAGAATAATAATATATAAACAGCTGTGGTCAAACTTCAGCATTAACAACAGCATAAATATTTACCAGGCTTTTATAATGTCCCAGGTGTTGTACTACGTACTTGACGAACATCCCCTCTTTATTTAATCTTTATAATAATGCGCCAATGTGGTGCTTGAGAGGCAGGAATTATTTTTATACACTTTTTAGAGACGAGGAAGCCAGGAATAACCAGTTACAGCTAATATGTGGCAAACCTGGAGTCTGACCCAGCTAGTTTCCCCTCAGTGGGGGTTCCTTATGGCATAGGAGGTCCTGCCCCAACAGCCCTACTGCAATGAGGCAGAGCTGAGCCATCCTGGAATCCATCTCCTCTCCCCTGATTCTGTGGTAGCAAGTGTAGCTAAACTTCTCTATCCCCCTCCCCCTAGCTCAAGAATTTAGATAATTTACCAGGTTTCTGTGTAAATATTGTCTAAGAAATACTGCCTTGGTTTGTCCTCCAAGATCTCTGCCAGAGCCCACGCTCTGTCACATTGACTCAGTGTGAAACGGGTGCTCATAGCCAAATGAGTCTTCAAAAGTGAACCTAGATGCCAATCACACAAAACACACAGTTATTAGATGATTCCACTTATATTAAATGCCCAGAGTAAGCAAATATATAGGGACAGAAAGTAGATTAGTGGTTACCTAGGCTGGGAGCCTGGGGAGACATGGGGAGTGACTGTTAATGGGTTTCTTTTTGGAGTGATGAAAATGTTCTAGAATTGATTGTGGTGATGATTAACTGTGAATATCCTATAAAATATTGAATTGTACAATTTAAATAGAGAAATTGTATGTTATGTGATTTATAGCTCCATAAAGCTGTTAAAAGAAAAAAAATTCCAAACCAACCAACCAACCCAAACAAAGAAGCTGTAGAGTGTCTCTTTAAAAATTCATTCAATGTATGTCCTGGTGGTGTGATTCAGTCGGTTGAGCATTGTCCTGTGCATTAGGGGGTTACTGGTTCTATCCCTGGTTAGGGCACATACAGGAGGTGGCCAGTCAGTGTTTCTCTCATCTCTATCTCTTTCTCTCCCTCCCTCTCTCCCTCCCTCCCTCTGTCTCTGGAAGTCAATTTAAAAAATTCATTTGCCTGACCCACATGGCTCAGTGGTTGAGTGTAGACCCAGGAACCAAGAGGTCACTGGTTCGATTCCTGGTCAGGGCTCACTCCCCAGTAGGGGGTGTTCAGGAGGCAGCCAATCAATGATTTTCTCTCATCATTGATGTTTCTCTCTCTCCCTCTCCCTTCCTCTCTGAAATCAATAAAAATAATTCATTCAATGTATTCATCCATTAATTTGTGAGTTCATTCCACAGCATCTGCAGAATGCCTTCTCTGGCCAGGCAGTCTGCAGCACATGGGGGTACAAACAGACAAGAATGGTCATGACACAGCAGCAGGTGGCAGCAGGCATACTCTTAACAGGGACATGTGCAAGGAGAGAGGAGGCCGAGAGCCCTTGGGATCTGGGAAAGATCTGGCAGAGGAGATGGTATTAAGCCCACACCCAGATTTCACTAGGCAGTCCAACAGGAGACTCCTTAGGTAGCCGAGATGGGGTCCGGGGGTTTTGGTAGAGCGAGTAAAATATGAAGAAATGAGAGTTGCTTGGCTTGTTTAGGGTTTGCATGCCTGGATGACAGATCACATGTGGAAGGACCACAAAGAGAAGGATTGGAAGGTAAGCAGGAGCTAAATGACTTCCCGCCTTGAATCATTCATTCATCCACTCATTCCTGCATCTCCTGTGTGTCAGATTAGGTCAGGGGTCTTAAGCTTGGCTTTTAGAATTGCCTGGAAAGCTTACAAAAACTGATACCTCAGTCTCACCCCACAGACAACTTGCCTGAGGGTGATTTGGGCATCAGGATTTTTCAAAGTTCCTGGGGGCAATTCTCTTCATAGTCAATATAGAAAACCAGCAGGTTGTATGATGGAGATGGGAAAAAAAAGGATTAAAGCACAGATGTTCCCAGCACTTGGGAATTTACAATCAACAAATGTCTTCTGAGAGCCTACTAGGTATACACCCTGGGCAAGGGGAATATAGCAGCGAGTAAAAGACAAGAGTCCCAGACCTCATGAAGGTTCCGACTGGCAGAAGCAACAGAAAATAGGAAGGAAGCCAACAGAGGGGTCTCTCATTACAACAGGGGAGAAATTATATGATGGAAACAGAGACGGTTAACAGATAACATCAAGGGAGAGGATAGTTCTCCAGATTGGCTGGTCCGGGAAGGGTCTCTTTGAGGGTATTTTAAGACAGGTTCTGAAGGAAGGAACCAGCCTTGACCCATGGGAAATATGTTTCAGGCAGTGGATACATGTGGTGTGTATTACAAGGAACAGCTGCAAAAATGAAGTTCATTGTATGGGAGAGACTACAATGTGTTTGTAGGTTGTGGTGTTTTATTTATCCTTTTATGCCCAGAATCCAAGATACTGACTGTATGTGGTTATTTTACAATGTGAACTAATGAAATCAGTAGAGAAGAAATGGAAAGTCAGGGGGATGGTTGATGAAAGATTGTTCTAGAGCAGTGGTCGGCAAACTGCGGCTCGCGAGCCACATGCGGCTCTTTGGCCCCTTGAGTGTGGCTCTTCCACAAAATACCACGTGCGGGTGCGCATGTACAGTGCAATTGAAACTTCGTGGCCCATGTGCAGAAGTCGGTATTTTGTGGAAGAGACACACTCAAGGGGCCAAAGAGCCGCAGTTTGCCGACCACTGTTCTAGAGGAATTGGATGAGAGAGAGAGTCCTTAGCACACAGAAGGAGGGGCATCCTGAGCCGAGAGGGAAAGAACAGAGACTGGAAGTAAGTTTTCCTGCAGGGCAGGAAGCAGTGTTCCCTTCTGATGGCCACTGTGCTTTCTGCTGGGGAGAGTGAGTGAGGTGCTTGCTGAAACAAGGCCAGCTGGGAGTGGGCTCCGTGTTCTGAAGAGGGGGTAACAGTGACTTTGTGTAACTGCAGAGGCGGCTGCCCAGGGACACTTGTACGGAATACAGTGGTGCTGGGCACCCAGCCAAGGCTGCAGACCACACGGAAATGGTAGTGACAACGGACACGGTTGTGTGATGATGTGCAGCTCCCGCAGATAGCTACCTCTTGGGCAGGGGCTTTACAGGGGTCTATGGCAGTGGTAGGACAGGAAATGAATAAACTGAGGTGGGAGGAGAGAAGGATTAAAACCGATGTGAAAATCTAAACTGGGACATAAAGGAAGCAGTGTCTCAAAGAAGCTGGACAATAAGTGGAAGAAACAAAGGACAAACTCTAATGAGTCAAAAGCCAGAAGTATGGTAGGAAGAAAGGAGTGAGAAAAGTGGAAAAACAGAGGGAGTTCCTTGTTACTCCATGTAGGCACCACACACATTTAATTATTGTAAAATCTAATAGCTACTTTTGATGGAGTACTACTGTATGTCAGAGGAAAGGCAAAGGGTTTTACCTAAATAATCTCACTTAATCTTCATAGCATAGCCTGTAATCCTCATTTTACTGATAAGAAAACTGGGGCTTCAAGAAGTTAAATATATTGCTCACATTTTGTAGGTAGAAAGATGAATAAAACTATATCTGTCTGATGAAGTTAATGTGCCTGACCACCACTGACCTAGGTTGATTATCTATCTATCTATCTATCTATCTATCTATCTATCATCTATCTATCTACTTACCTATCTATCTTTTTCTTGTTGTAGAACAACATATGACTCCTGTATCATTTTCATGTGAGTTGGTATTATATTAACAGTTACATTAACCCACCTGGCACTGCAGGATGAATTCCACATTCCCTAAAGCGACACAGGAGGCTGGTCAGAGTCCAAACCCACACCCTCTTCTCTGGAAGCAGCCTCCCTCGCCCTGTGCTCCCACCTGCAAGGACTATTTTCAGGTCGCCCAAGGCACAAGGACAACTTTTGTGCATAGTTTTGTCTGCGTTGGTGATATCCTTCTCCTCCTGTCAGACTTCTTGTTCTTCCAAACTGAGTATATAACCCCCTTTCCCTTTCTCCAAACTGAAAAAAATGAGAAGGATACCACCTGACACCCCAGGTGGCTCCTGGGCATCTCTGCAGACCTCCATCACAGGTCTCCTCATCACACTAAAATTCAGGGCTCTCTTTACCACCCCACAGCCCCATTCCCTTTTGTTTAGCCTTCACCATTGGGAAGGACCCAGCAAACAAAGGGAAAGGTTATGAGGGTGGCTAGGGATGGACTCTGATGGACTCTGGTAGCAGTCTCGGGAGTCCCTGGCTTGTACCACCTCTCAGAGTGGCCAGGCTGGTCCCCATGACTTCCTTTTAGTGGCTGGTAAAGACAAAAATTTAGACTATATATATATAGTGAATAAATTCAAAATATCTTTGGGTATCAATAACCCAAACAGCTCTTATATTAAAATAACTCTAACAGTCATTTTCATAATTGAAAATGATAATCGAAATAATGGTAGCGACGGTTGCTTTATAGTATGCATTGTAATTCTTTGTTGTGCCGTAAGTAGGTTGTGATATAGTTAAGTTAGTGTGGCTGGTCACCCAGCAGGGAGGTGAGTGGCCTGTGCCTGTGGACAGGAAGGTGGTTGAGGGCCCAGATTGCACTTTCTGGTTGGGCGATTGGGCAAGTATCTTATTTTGCTGGAGCTTCTGTTTGTTTATGTTGTAAAAATGCAGTAACAGCAGAGCCTCCTGGCATTGTCCCGGAGGCCAAATGACAGCGCGGTTGTGAAAAGCCCTTTGTAAACTGTAGCATGTTCTAGGAAAGAAATAAAATAATGGTGGTATTATTCCTGAGCGTGTGAGAGGAATTTATACACTATAGGCCTGCCCACGGTTAACCTGGAAGTGCTAATTCCGGGAACTCCTAAGCAACACAGCAGGAATCTTCTGCAGCGGAAACCCTTTTGGAAACGGGGGAAATCTGCAGAATGAGGGAGAAATGGCAAATCAAACCTCCAGAGACTCTCCTTGAATGATTGCGCGATGAAAAATTAACTTGGCGCTGTTGGGGGTGGGAATGTGGGCCGCTGCCCTGGGTGCCCCGTCTTCAGCCTAGGGACACTTTCCTTCCCCAAAGCCATTTTAGTCAAAGGTCATGTGTGAGTCTTGTCAAAGGCCAGCTTCCAATGGAATCATTGTCCCTCGGGACAGCGGCCCCCTGACTACATCTGCATTGGAGAAATCCCAAAAGCAAACGGCCCAGTGCAAACAAGATTAGCCGGGGCAGCCTTCCTGGGGCAGAGCTCACAGGTCCACGGCCGCAACTAGAGGCCGCGTCCGCAGCTCCGAGGCCCCGACCAAACACCCAGACGCCCGCAGAATGACCCGCCGCGCCGATCGGGTACGGTAGGCGCCTCTCTCTTCCCGTCCTCCAGGGCTTGGGCTCCCGGGTCCGAGCTGTTGTCCTGTCAGCCCAGCAGCCTTGCAAAGGGCCCCCGGATTTTCAGGAGAGCGGTCCCCGTTGGACTGCGTTCCCGTGCACTCAGCTGGAACAGTTTCCAAGCGTGCAACGTGCAGAGAGCTTAACTCATTCCTTGTGTTTGTTGCCAGAGAGCGTTTGGGTTTGTAAATCGGTGTCTCGTGTCTGCAAAACGAGCCGGTAGAACTTGCAGAGAGGGGCCGCGGACGGGTCCCCAAACCCCGGAGCCAGTGGGAGCTCACGTGGGCACATCGGTTGCATCCTGTGAACCCTGTCCTCCCGGGCCCCCCAGGCGCGTTGGGGTTATTACCTGTCGGACATGGGCTTTTTGCAAGAAGCAGGGCGAAGGGGGGCGGGAGGTTTAACGCCATCTGTCAGTAATGTTCCCTGGGATCCAAAGGCAATAGAATCATCGCGCAGATGGAGGGAGCCCCTTCAGTGCGCAGGGTCCCCTCGCGGGCTCCACAAAGCAAAGACGGGGATTCCCAGGCGCAAAGCCTCTGGGCCCTTTGTTATTTAACTATTTGAATAAGCCTTTCAAATCAACTGCTAATTTTGGGTAAGAGTTGAAGGAGCCTGGAGACTCAGCAGAGTAGGAGGGCTTTTGATCTGGACTTGGAGATCTCCCAGGGCAAACAGAGCAGGTGGGGAGAGTCGGAAGGGGCAGTGGGCAGGGGCGGCGGGTCAAAGGCTTTCCGGGATGGCTGCCCTGCCTCGCTCAGTTTCACTTTAACAGGTTAAGCCCAGAGCCTGGCCTCGCTGATAAAGACAATGAGAACAAAAGCCTTTCTAAGGCTCAGCAGGACGAGAGGGAAGCAGGCTCCGGTGTTTGTTTATGTGTTTATCACACACCCAGTTCCACAGAGGATAGGAGGTTTTCCACATTTCCATTCATTAGATGATTTTTGAGCTTCTGCTCCCCCTCTTCCTCCCGCCCCCTATCAGCTGCCATCTCCTCCTCTTTCCCTTCAAATTTCTTAGCAATGTCTACCTCCATGTCCTCACTGCCCAGTTACTCCACCCAGTTACCAGACATCTGCCTTCACTTCTGAAGACACACCTTGGTCAGGGCCAGCAAAGACCTTGATGCCTAAACCTTGCCCTCCCGTCTTCTCGGTGTCATTTTGAACTGTTGGTTATTGCCTCTCTGGTTTTTTTTTTTTTTTTGGTGTTTTTTTTCTTCTCCGTTCCAGATTCCATGATACCATGCTTCTCTGGTTTCCCTCTGACCTTTTGAGTTACTGTTTAATGCCTTTAAAGGACTTCCCTTAATCAGTGTTGGTGTGTCCCACTATTCCTTGACTCTCCTCCCTTTTCCACCTGCAGTCTCCCTGGATAATCTCATCCACTCCGTGGCTTTGGCCACGACAAACAATTCTATAGCCTATCCTACTTTTCTCCTTTTATACAGAACATCTCCACTTTGATGTCTCATGGAGCACCTTAAAGTCACCATATTCAAAATGAAATTTTTCTTCTCCCTCCTTCTCCCAGGCTAGCTTTTCCTCTTCCATTTCCAGTTGTCCAAGCCAGACACCAGAAACATCCTAGGTCACTTCCTCTCTTTCACCAGTGACACCGTATCAGTCATCAAATCCTATCTATTCTTCCTGCGTAATGCAATTCATGCACATACCTATGTCTCCCTCCATCTCTCCTGCTACTGTTTTAGTTAAAGTCAGTACCACCCTAAATTCTATTCTGCTCATAACTTCCCATTAGCCCCATTTGGAGCCAGTGCTGTCCACTCTCAGACCCCCTCTCTTGTTGCTATATTGTGTCAAATGGTCTTTTGTGTCAAAAGATCATGTGGATCTTTTTTGAACCATCTTCAGTGGGAATATATATATATATATATGAATAATGTTGGTGTATACAGGTTTTCCGAGACTTGCCTTTTACTTTCCTCTTCAATCTCATCGCTTTGTCATTCACTCTCTCTCCACATTTTAATGCACATGCTATGGACATTGTGTACAAGTTTAGGCATAATAAACTAGTTACTAAACACAACTGTCCTCCTCATCCTTCTCTTAGGTCTATGTCTAACTTTATATTTCCTTAAAGACTCAGCTAAGAGTCAACCTAGAACATCTGCTCCCTATCCTCTAGAATGGATATCCAACATGCTTCCAGAGCTTCCTTTATTCTATAAGAGCAATTACCATTCTTTATTGCAACTATCTACTTTTCTGTCCCTCACTGGTCTGTAAACTCAAGAGCAGGAATCAGCTCTTTTTGTCTTAGAATCCTTAGAACCTGGACTCAATTGGGATGTTCAATGAGGTCTTATGAATTCTTGCACAATTCTTGTCAATGTTAGGCATTGAATAGGATGGCAATAATACAAAAGCATATCTGGAAATTATCATCTATAATACAGTATGGTTAAGAAAAAAGAATGAAGATCAACCATGATTATCAGGAAAAGTAACAATCTTCCACTAATTTAACACAGGAAAGGTTTTTGAGATAATGCCCCAAGTCTCCGTGTTTACCAGGTCCCTGTCCAATTCACATCTCCTCTCATGGGTTTCTCCTATTGCTATCTGTACCTATCCTAACCTTGCTGAAAAGCTGCATGAAAGGCCTTTTGCAGTTTTGCTTTGACTTTGTGAAGGTAAAGTGATCCTTTTCAGGCTACAAACTGGCATGGGAGGAAGGTAGTAAAGGCTGAGAAAGGTGGCTTCTAAGAGAGCCCTTTGGTAAGCTAAGAGACCCTGTCTGTCAAAGGTAGATGCTGGTATTTTTTGGATACCAGAGAAGATGTCCAGGGACCTTCAAAGGGACAAGCAGATGAGATTTCAAAGGGCTTCTAGAGAATGATGGAGGCTTTGGGAGAGGATTTGAAAGATTAGAGATGAGAAAATTCAGTTTTGATTTTCTGTGCATCCTGAAACTATAGACAGAGAGGTGAGTGATGATTAAGTTCTATAGAGAGTTGTTTAAATTGCAAGTTGTTCTTGTTTGAAGCCATGATTCTTTTGGAGATTTGGATGTACATTAATTAATCTCAGGGGAAAAATGCATGATATATATACATGGTCCTTTCACAAACTTTCAGGGGGGTTCATATAAGTCTACCCTTGAGCACTCTGAGTTGTCATAAACCTCAGGTTAAGAATCTCTAAGCAGCCCTAGCCATTTTGGCTCACTGGATAGAGCGTCGGCCTGGGGACTAATGAGTCCCAGGTTCGATTCCAGTCAAGGGCATGTACCTTGGTTGTGGGCACATCCCCAGTAGGGGGTATGCAGGAGGCAGCTGATTGATGCTTCTCTCTCATCGATGTTTCTGACTCTCTATCCCTCTCCCTTCCTCTCTGTAAAACATCAATAAAATATATTTTTTTAAAAAAAGAATCTCTAAGCCAGAGGTCCTCAAACTTTTTAAACAGGGGGCCAGTTCACTGTCCCTCAGACATTCCACACATGCGCACTGCGGGCCTGGGACGAGTTGGCTGCTAAGCAGGACAGGCAGCGGTGGCAAAAACACCCGGCGGGCCAGATAAACGTTTTCGGCGGGCCGCATATGGCCCGCGGGCCATAGTTTGAGGACCCCTGCTCTAAGCAAAGGATTGGTTCAATAGATATTTGGGACAGTGATTAGTAGGAGCCAGCATAAGTCCAATGATGTATATTCTCTCTTTTGAGAGGATCCCAGTGGAATGTGTGGTATTGACCATGAACTTGGAGTCACAGGATCTGATTTCATGTCCCTGCTCTGGTATTTACTAGTACTGGTATTTCTCTCTGAATGATAGTTTTATTATCTATTAGAAAGGTATAACAGATATTGGGAATTTTAGCTAATATAAAGTATGTGAAAGCACCTGGAACGTGGTTATACTCAACTCACATTAACCAATTTAAAACACTGATTATAGGAAGGGCCCAGATCTTGTGATATCTTTCTGAATTAGAAGGGTGTATGTGGGCTGAATTAATGGCTGGTTCAATGTATTCAATAAAGGAGAGATGATTAATAGATGGATATCTTTGGTGGTATGCTACTGGGCTCTGTTTTTATTCCTATTTTATTAAATATCATTGACATCTATGGAGACATAATACACTGATCACATTTGCTCAGAGAAAAGACATAGGAATTAGGAGTTCAAAAGCTATCAATAAGTTGTAGTCTATTTTGAGTTTTTATTTTTCGAGGAGTGTGTATTGTGCATGGGTCCTAAAAGTCAATTGCAAATTATTGGGTATGTGTTTGTATGAGAGGGAGAGGGGGAGGCAGTGAGAGGTAGAGAGAAAGAGGAGTATAGAAAGAAAGAGAGAGAGAGAGAGAGAGAGAGAGAGAGAGAGAATAGAAATTGGCTTACAGAGGCTGAGAAGTCCCAGAATCTGTCATCTGCAAGCTGAAGAGCCAGAAAAACTGGTGGTGTAATTCAGTTCAATTCCAAAGAACTAGGGAGCTGGTGGTGTAAGTTCCAGTCTGAGTCCAAAGGACTGAGAACCAGGAGTGCCAATGTCCAAGGGCAGAGGAAGATGGATGTCCCAGCTCACGTGGAAGAGCAGATTCACCCTTCCTCTGCCATTTTGTTCCACTCAGACCCTTAGTGAATTGGATGATGCCCACCTGCACTTGTGAGGGCCATCTTCCTCACTCAACTGATTTAGATGCTAAGCTCTTCCAGAATCACCCTCACAGACACACTCAGAAACGTTTACCGCATCTCTGAGCCCAATCCAATTGACACATCAAATTCACCATCACAGAATCTTTACAGAGGTTATCAAAGTGAAGTGAGGTCATCAGGGTGGGCCCTAATCCAATATGACTCGTGTCCTTATAAAAATGGGAAATTTGACACAGACACACACGTGGAAGAAAGATGAAGTGAAGAGACACAGGGAGAAGACGGCCCACTACCAGCCAAGAAGAGAGGCCTGGAACAGATCCTTCCCCCCAGCCCTCAGAGGAAGCCCATCCTGCCAAGCCTCAATTTTGGACTTTTAGCCTCCAGGACTGTGAGACAATAAATTTCTGTTTTGTAGGCTACACTGTTTGTGATATTTTGCTATGGCAGCCCTAGCAAATTAATACAGATTTTATGAGAACATAATCCCCTTAGCATGGTTTCTGCTGGTAACACAACATTATTTTGCTCTTCAATCACCAGAGATTTTACTGTTGTTCATGGAATGATAGATGACAGTGAATTGCTGTTTCTCAGCAAAGCATTTTCATATCCATTATCTCTGTTGACTCTGACCGAAGCATAAGTGATGGGGCTTCTTATATCTCTGTTTTAGGGACAGGTTCAGAGAGACTAAGGGACTTATTCAAGGTTGCACAGATGGGATGTGGTAGAACTGACACTCAAGCATAGGCCTTTTGATACTAAATACTGTGCTATTTTAATGAGTTAAAAACACGACCTCTTTCACCTTCATGGACATGTCACATACCCTCTTTCTTTTTTAAAGTTTAAAAAGAACTGTTTTGCGGCATGCTGAACTCCTTTTTTTTCTAAATCCTTTAAAAATGATTTTATCATTCTACTTGTTGGACAGTATCTACTGCCTGAAGGCACCGACTCCATCCCCATCTTTATTATTAAATATTTATCGGGAATTTAGGCGCCTGTGTTTATGTGCACAGAATATTTCTTCTCCACTCGGAAGCTCTGTTTGCTGACAAAATGGGCTTTCTCGGTACCCAGTTTGATTACCGACACATCTAACTGCAAAACTTTGGAGCCGTTGGACAGAATTGAATTTTTCCATCTTTAATATAGCTCCACTATTAATTCAACATAGTGACGTGAAGGGCACCTCACATTTTCCAGGAAGCCACTTGACTTTAATCAGCAGGAACAAATGCAAGATTATTGCGCTTTTCCTTGGGTGACCTAAGCCTGTTCTTGGCACCCACGAGTGCAGAGCCCTGGCCGTCTCAGAGCGTTTCAGTGGCTCCTACCCGGGGGACTTATTATGTTTGAACCTTGGGGATAATTCCCTAAGAATGTAATCTTTTCTCCCTGAAAGAACAAAATGTTGCTTGTGTTTTGGTTATTCTTGTTATAAATAAAACCAGTGGTTCCCAAATTTTGGAACCATAGAGGTCTATAGGTAGGGTCACCAGATTTGGAAAAAACAAACAAACGGACAACAAAACAAAACAGACAACAATAACAATAATATAAACAAACTCAGGATCCTCCAGTTAAATTTCAATTTCAAATAATCAGTGAATATGTTTTTAGTATAAATATGTCCCAAAGATATTAAAAATACTAGAAAAAGTATTATCTCTGGCAACCCTACCTCTAAGGTCATATTGGGGGTTAAAGTGTTGATAATTTTTCAAAAGTCTATGAAAATTATACATTTACCCGAGAAGGCTTCAGACCATCTCATGCTGGCACCAGAATTAAGCTACCATTTTTGATGACTTGATGTATTTTAAGGATCATGCAAAGCACATACATTATCTCATGTAATCTTCAAAACCAGGGGCTGGCAAACTACAGCCTGCGGGTCAAATCTGGTCACCACCTGTTTTTTAAAATTAAATTTTATTGGAACACAGCCACCCCCATTTGTGGCTGCTTTCACGCTACAATAGCAAGCTGAGGAGTTGTGATACAGTGATTGTGGATGGCCCTCAAGACTTACAATATTTATTATCTAGCCCTTTACAAAAGCACCCTCTGAAGGAGTAACTGTTATTTCCATTTTTAGAATGAAAAATGAAGGCCTGAAGAGGTTTAACTGGGCAAGGTCTCATAGTTCTTAGAATTCAAACCAAGGTCTGTTGAATTGCAAAACTTCTGCTCTTACTACAGCTGACCTGAAGGTCATTGTCAATTGCATTTGTCTTAAATGGCTTTAACAATGGGGAAACTGGTGACTTCTTATTAAAAACATCTATCTGATAGACAAAGCAGATGGGATGGTGTGTTGGTTAAGTGCTGAGTCCCTGGGGCCACACTGGTGAAGCCCCAGTGAAGTCACCAGTTTCCTTGTACCTCAGTTTCTAGCGCCCCCCCCCCCCACCCTGTGAATTACAGATAATAATTATACCTATTTGGATGATTGTGGCTGGAGTTTAATGAGATGATGTCTAAAGAGAAATTAGAATAGTACCTGACAGGTGATCCACAAAACACTTGTTATTTCTATTTCAAATAAGCGTTATTTCCAAGTAGGGACAAAGTAAAGAGTTTGGAAAGGTTGGGAGCACTGACAGTGGTCGGATGACAGACACTTCAACAAGGAAGCTCACAGACCACGGTGGCCCTGCTTGTCAGGTGACAGCTATTGAAGGTGCTTTTCCAGCTTCTTTGTGAGAGAGGTCTTGGGCCTGAGCATGTCTGTTAGTCCTTGGCTGGCTTTGGAAGTTGTGTTGTGAGATGTTACAGGATGTTCATCCCGTTTTTGCTGGACCCTGAACTGTTGCCCCTGATATTTATAGTTCTAATTTCCACTCCCAATGGCTCCAGATTGACTACAAATGTAGCCAGGCTGCCAGAGAATGGCCTTCCCAAATAACACAAGACAAGCCCCCTTTTTTTTAACTTTTTAAAAATTGTTTAAAGTATTACAAATAGTAGTACATATGTCTCCTTTTTTTCCCCATTGACCTTCTCCCGGCCTCCCTTAACCCCTGGCACATGACCTTACCTGCCCCTCCCCCCCCACCCCTCCCCAGTGTCTTGTGTCCATTGGTTATGCTTATTTGCATAAGACAAACCTTTTTCCTCAGTAACACCTCAATCTATAATTTGATCCCAAGGCAAAATACAAGGGGGAAAATCAGTTTTTACCAGTATTCCTCATCCTCCAAAGTATATTTTGTGTATGGAATCACTAGGAATAAACTCTGTATTGCCTTGGCTGGTCTGGCTCAGTTGGTTGGAGCATTGTCCCATGCACCTAAAGCTTGCCAGTTCGATTCCCCAGCAGGGCACATGCCCAGGTTTTGGGTTCAATCCCCAATAGGGGGCATGCAGAAGGCAGCCCATTGATGTTTTGCTCTGACATTGATGTTTCTCTCTCTCCCCCTCTCCCTTCCTCTCTCTCTAAAAATCAATTTAAAAATCTTTTTAAAAAATCTGTATAAAGTGCATATTAAGCAGATTAGAATAGCCTTGATCTTTTGAGGAGATAAGAAGATAAGTTTGTTCCCTGAGAAAGAAGGGAGTGGAAGCATTGAAAAGACTGGACAAATGTTCAACATTGTAACAAACAGTTCATGGCTAGTCAATATGGTGGCCAAGATGTCTGTAGTCTTTGTTAAAGAGAAACAGTATGAATGTGATGATGTGGACATCATCAACAGGGTTTTACAATGTTCCCAGCATGTTTTGGGTACAGGGGTCATGGGCCAGAAAGTGGCATTATTTTCTAGGGTTGGGGCTTAGCATTCTTCTAGAATCTAGAGAATTCTTGAGAACTGGGGCCCGGCTGAGGAGAAATGGAGGGAGCAGGCCCCAGAACACTGCTTGAAATTTCACAGAGTAAAACTGCAGGACAGTTGCCTGATCCCTTTTCTCTCCTGCCTCAACCCTCAACATCGACACTCTGGTTATAATTTCTTTCCTCTTTCTTTACCATTGTCTTCCTTTGTTAATTTACTCAACCGCTATTTATTGGATGTCCCTGTGTGCCAGGCACTGTGCTAGGCTCTGGGGATACATGGGAAGGGACATAGATGTGTGGAGCTTTCAGTCCAATGGGAGGGGCACGTATGCCAGGAATTAGGGTGAAGTGTTGCAAGACAGAAGGGTGGAGTGAGAAAGAGCATACTGGGGTGGGGAGACAGTGTGGTCAGGGAAGTTCTCTGGGCTGCAAACTGAGAAGTCCAACAAGTCAGTTTCCAAAGCCAGCCAACCAGTAAGTGGCAGGACTGAAGTTTGAGCCTACATTTGCCTGACTCTAAAAACCATCTACTTTTCACTGAATCTTAACCAAAAAGAGAAAAAAGTTATACTTGTTCTCAAAATGTTTCCGCTTAGCTGTGTTGTACTCCCACGAAACAATCTGAGCAACAATGAGGAGACAAACCATTCAGCCATTCTGAGAATTCACCAGGGGTTGGCCACGATGTGCTTGTAAGTGCCAAGTGCAGCTGCAAGCACCACTGCTGAGGAGTGTGGAGAGAGCATTGTTGGGCTGGAGCTGGGTGATGCAGGAGGAGTCTGCCCGCTCTTCAGATGCATCACAATGCCCCCTTTACTCCCTGGGATCGTGACCTTGATTACAATGCAGGGCACGCGAATCCCACTTGTTTATTCCTTTCATTCTTAGACAAACACAAATCTAATGAAGAAGCAAATAAGTCTGTCCAGGTCACAAGTCCTCGTGGAAAGGCAGGTGTTTCAGGGAGATTGAGCTAATACTAGCAGGTTGCCATTGCAACATGCGTCACTCTGGGGTTCAAGGGTAGTACTGCTTTCCATGCTAATTACACACTGCAAACCTCTGCCAAGGGAAGTTAAGAAGGTCTGAGACATAGAATGGGCAGCCATCTTTCTTGGGTATTTAGATTTCTGTCTGTGTGGGGAAGGCAGCTGGTCCAGATGCGGAAAGTCTAACACTTTCTATAAGAGATGTGCTAGAACTTGCAGGAGATGATGGAGATGCAATCCCTGTCTTTGTGGAACCTTCAGCTTAGTAAGAACAATTTCTGACCTGTCAAACTCAATAGCCAGGGCAAGTATGGTGGAAAGATCAGGGACTTTGACCCACTCAGACTGGATTCAAATCCTTTCCCCATCCCCACCACTTGTCCTGTAGCTTGGAGCAAATGATTTCATCTTTCTGAGTCCTGGTTTCTTTACTCATAAAATGGGATTTGATAAGTAATTTATGCATTTATATAATCATCTTAAGATGTTATTATTTTTGCTGTATTTACTAACGTTATTATTAGGATATGGCCAATTCCTATTCTAATACAGACTGGGTGATTTCGGGCATATTATTCCAACTTTTCTTCTAAATAGGATTATTCTAATAGTCTTATTTGTGTGGCTCAAGAGCTAATGACATTCTTTCATCACTCACACCTCTCTATTTATTCTTTATTCATAGCTCATCACTAATTGATATAGTTATATATTTTGTGCCTTTTTCCATGCATTAAAATGTAAGCTCCACAAGCAGGTATTTAGGTTCTCTTATTAGTTGCTGGTGTCTTTGGGGCCTAAAAGAGTACCTGGAACATATTAGATTCTCAATAAAATATTTGCTGCATAAATGGATGAATAAGCAAGTGAATGAATGCCAAATCCTCTGTTATATGTTTAGCAACTGGAGGCTCCCAGCCCACAGTAGCTGTTCCTGTGCTTAGTGTCATTATGATTATAATATGGTGTGTGTCGCCAGGCAAATCAATACAGAAAGATTGCTGCCAGCTCTGTCAGGCGACAATCTTTGTTCTTAGCGCCGGCATCTCATGCACTGTGCTGTAGTTGGGCTGAAACAACCAGGTCATTGTCAATAGTAAGGTCACATGAGACTACGTGCAAAAATAAGAGTTTCAGAATTTTTTTATCCATTCTCAGGAAGAAGTGGAAACAGCTGCAGAAAGGGAGGGAAGACTGGGCAAAGGAGAAAATAGCATCTTTTGCAAAATATTTTATCACATGAGGCCACAGGCTGTATACATCTGTGACCGAGACTTACCCAGTCCCAAACTTAAAGGCATGCAAAACCAGCTGCATTGCTCAGATGACACAAAAGAGTATGTGGGTATAAAGGCTCCAACCTCCAGTGGGTGCCCACGTGAAAAACTTGACAGAATCTCTTCTGTTTCTGAACTGTGAAAGGCACTAGAGAAAACCCCCTCCACTGGCCTACAAACTTGAGATTGGAGGACATTGTTTTAAAAGTAAGGACACAGACAATAGGATGGTGAAGGCCTTGGCAGGGGGTGGGGGCAGGCTTGAAGAGGTCAGTGGGGGAAGAAGGGGACATATGTAATACTTTCAACAATAAAGATTTTAAAAAAAATAAAAGTAAGGAAACTAAATGTACCACAATGGTGTGGGCTATAGCTTAGAAGTGGGACTCTGGTTAGGTAGGCAGATCCGAGTTTAAATGAACCTTTGTGAATGTGGGCAGATGACTTAAACTTCTGTGAGTGTCTCAAAAAGAGAAAGCAGTATGTGCTGTGCACGATTGTTGAGAATTCAGTGAGATCATTTCTGTAGGATGTCTGGCACATTCTAGGAGCTCAGCAGATGGTAGCTGTGGTTATCGACAATGAACCCTACATGGATTATTTTATTGAATCCCCACAACAACCCTCTGAGGAAGGCACTGGGATGATTCCCATTTTACATATGAGGAACTGGAGGTCCAGAGTGGGTTCCTAACTCCAAGGCCCACAGCTAGTAACCAAGCCCAGTAGCCCAGGATTTTAGTAATTAACAAGTTGTATAACATCTCTTCTAAGAGTATCAGAAGCTTAGCAGGACAACGTGAGGGCCAGAACTTCTGCATTTTCTTGCATAATACTCTAGTGGCAAGCTGGGGTTATTGGATTTCAACTTTGAAGTGGCTCTGTGTTCACAAAGGATTATGAGAGGCCTATAAAGTTGGTAGAGGCAATATAAGGCCAGCTTGTCTTAGGCCCATCTTCTAGGTCAACCCAAAAGTATGTTACTTCATCTCTTGCTTAAGTCTATCAAATTATTTTGAAAGGTGTTTCTCCTTAACCCTGGCCAGTGTTCCCTATACTCGCATTAATTAAATTGCACACACTAATTTTATATCAGTCCATACCTAGCTATATCTAACTGTATATTTCCTTCAAGAGATGGAAGAGTAAGAACAAGGTGTGTGTAAGGATCATTTTCCTTTCCTTTTGATTTATCCAGAAAACATAGAACTGAATTCTGGTTGTTTAATCATTTGAGTAGCTCTTTGCTGGTCCTTACAGAGGGAGAATTCAGCTCCCTAAGAGTTTTAAGAAGAGAGGAAAGTAATAGCTGCTCAGAGTCAGAAAGGACTTTACATGTTGTATAGCCAATCTTCCTCTGAGTTTAGAGACTTTATAAGAATTCCTGACCAGCAGCACGCAGCCTTTCCTTGAATAGTGACTGGGGATTTTTTTTTTTTTTAAGAGAACCCTGACAGCACTGATTGTTACAAAGTTCCTCTTATTATGAGATGAGGCATGCTTCTCTGTAACTTTTAGTTTTGCCCAAGGAGATACATACAATAAAACTCATATATGCCTTGCATTGCCCTTTAAATATTAAAGAAAGACAGCCACACCCACCTTTTCCCACCATTCATGCAGGGCACCCAGGTTGCATGGTCACAGGGTCCTTAACCACTTGCCAGAAGGGGAGCTCATTAAATATCCATTCTCTCAATACCAGTGAGAGTGAGCCTTCTGAAACACAAATTGGATGATGTCACTGCCTGCCTGGCTCAGATCCCTCCAGTAGCTTCTCATCACACCCAAAACGAAACCCAAAGCTTCCACTATGACCTTTGAGGCCCTGCATGAGCCAGCAGCCCCATCGCCTCTTTGACATCATCTGCTATTCCTCCCCCCATCTCTCCCTCCACTCCAGCCACATTGGCCTTCCTGATCACACACAGGGCTACTGCTATCTCAGGGCCTTCCACTTGCTACTCCTGAAGACACCCGATTCTTCCATCCACATTTGTGTTCAGATATCATCTCTTCAGAGAGACCTCAGTGCCATTTAATTGAAAATAGCTCTTCCCATTACCTCTGTTCTCTTGCTCTGCTTTGTTTTTCTTAGCATTTTTCAACTACCCAATATTATATTTCTTCTCCCACTAGAATGTGGGACCCATGGAACAGAGCTTGTATTCTGTTCACTTTGCATCTCCAATGCCTGAAACATCCTAGGTGCTTAGTAAAAGTTTGTTGAATAAATAAACAAATGAGTGATCAATGACTGGATTGAGTACGATGGACTCCTCATCACTCTGATCATGCCCCTCTCGATGCTGTCTAGTAGGGTTGTCCTAAAATGAAACATCCAGAGGAGAATACAAACCAGATGGTATCCAGACAGTACCAGGCTCTGCTGAACTTGTCTCTCCTGGATCTGGGTAGTGATTGTTTATTAAACGAACCTAAGCTAAAATGAGGTCATTTAGAGTTCTAGTCAAGAATGGGCTTCTATAGAACTTGTAGGTAACTCCCAGATTTCTTTTACAAGAATTGCTGTCAATTCTGGACTCTCCTGTATTCTTTTTCAAGGATGTTATCCCAGATATTTTGATCTGGTTCTCTCTCCACTTTTTTTTCAACTCTTGATTTCAACCTGTCAAGGTATTTCTGAATTTTGAGTCAGTCCATGGTACATAGTACATGGCAGTTAGCTGTCACTGGAATATTGAGTTCAAGAACATACCCCCCACATCTTTGATTCAGAAATCAGGAAGCTACTACCATGTATGTCACCTCCACAGATATCTCCTGATGCTTAGAAAGCTGAAGAATGGACATCAAAATAATAGTACAGAAAAACCTCCCATTCCACAGTCTTGTTTTCCCAGAGAAACCTCTAGCAGGGGTAGGAAGATGGATCCTGTCTCAATTCTGTATCCAGATCTCCTCTTGCACATAATGACAATGTCAGGGGCATAATTGGCAGAGTCTATAAACCATATGTATAACTCATTCTACAAAAAACCTGTAAGACAGGAGGGCCCTTGGAGGTGGGGTGGAATAGAGATTGAGTAAGTCGGTTCTCCAGATCCTCCACACATACCCATTGCATAGGTGAATGATAGGATAGCGTGTTTTAACAAACTGTTGACTTCCCAATCTCCCAATTAAAGTATGCTTTTTATCTCAATATCCCTGATAGCAAGTAGTATGTGGCCCCAAGTAAGCTTTCAATTAGCATTAGCCAATGCAGTTAGTTCTTACTAAATCTGCGTTGATCCAATATTATATGAATTTGTAAAATTCTGGATTTTCAAAGTTTAGGGCAGTTGTCTCACAATGTCCAGCATTCTCTTTTATCTACTAGGAGTTTTGAAATGACATTACATAGTGGTGATATTTGCACATCCCTGAGACTATACTAAAACCCACCGAAATGTACAGCTTAAAGGGATGGACTTTACGGTTTAAGAAACATACCTCAAAAAGAGGAGAGGAAAGGGGATGGGGGGGGGGCAGAACTAGTGAGATTATCACTGCAGGGAAGCAAATTCCAACGCCTCGGAACTCACAGAAAAGGAAAATTAACCTTGGCCTTCGGCTCTCAGGTCAGTGCCTTCAAAGCTGTCTCCAGAGTCACCTCAGTTGCCCTCTGAACCTACCAACAGGAAGAAGCATTTGATTCGTGGTATGGACCTATTTTAACCAGCCTCTGTGTATGATGAAACCAGAACATTCCTAGAAATAGGATTTCCTGGGGCTTTCTCAGAGCACGTCAGGCCCTCTGCCATACCACTTTCATCAGGTGTCCCGTTTCATTTTACTTTCAAATAAAATAGCTTAAGAAGAGAACCCAGTTCTCACCTACAGATCTCAAGGGGTTTGAATCTTAATGGCAAAAAACTGTAATCAGAATTTGTGTGACAGTTGTGGGAATTTAAGAGCAATGCCTTGAAACAACATGGATGAACCTTGAGGGCATTATGCTAAGTGAAGTTAAATTGCTTCTTTTGTTAAATTGCTCCCCAAGTATTTTAGACATTTTTGATACTATTGTAACTACAATTGTTTTCTTAATTTCATTTCAGATTGTCCATTGCTAATGTGTAGAACTATAACTGATTTTTAATTATTTATCTTGTATCATGCAACTTTCTAGAACATATTTATTGGTTCTAGTAGCTTTTTTATATATTCAATAGAATTTTCTATATACAAGATCATATCATCTATGAATATAGATAGTTTTATTCCTTTTTTATTTGAATGCCTTTTCATTGTTGTTATTGCCTAATTGCCCTAGCTAGAAATGCACTACTGCATAGAAGTGGTGAGAGAAGACATCCTTGTCTTGGTCCCAATCTTGGGGGGAAAGCATTTAGTCTTTTACCATTATGGGTAATGTTAGCTGTGAGTTTTTTTGTAGAAGTCTTTTATCAGGTGGGGAAAGTTCCCTTTTATTTCTTATTTGTGAAAGTCTGTAGCTAGTGTTCAATTGCAACGGGAATCACAGAAATGGCAGTTTTGCTTCCTCCCCAAGAGGAAATCATTGTGCTGCTGAGCATGTGATTATTCCATCCCAGTAGCAAGCATACACTTCCTTTTAGGTTTGAGTTCAAACAAATGTCTTGAGTTGAAACTCAAATTCTTGGGGCTTTCCAATCCAAATTGAGGGTCTTTATTATTGTAGCTGAAACCTGTAGTTGAAAGCTGCCTCCAGAGTCACCCTACCCTTTGCCAAGTAAGTGCTGCTCATTTTCTCCTGAGGTTAGTGAGGACGCAGAAAGAGTGAGTCATAGCATTTCTAATTTTAATTTACATATAATCTCACCATAAGTAAAAAGGAATTTTCCTAGAACCTATGTCACGACTAAACACCTATTATGTGCCCAGCACTTTGCTGAATGCTGAGAACATGACAGCAGATGCAGTCTTTATCCCCCTGTAAATAATAATGGCTAATATTTGTGTGTTTTCTATGTTTCAGGCACTGAGCTACTTGCTTAACATGCATTAGGTAATTTGGTCTTCATATCAACCCTGGGTGACTGTCATTTTGGTTGTTGTTAAAAGTTACCCAAATGTTAGAGAACTTAAGCAAGGTCTCATGCTTAAAAGTGGCAGACCCAGGTTAGTCAGGTTCTAGAATCCAGGTTCTTAGTCTCTATATTAAGTGGTTTCTTTCTCCTGTTCTTTGGGCATTTATGCTCTTATTGTTAAGACAAGAAATACTCAGATAAAACAGGGAAGCCTAGAGAGACAAGAGACAAATGTCTTTGGGTAGAATCCAGGTGTTCTTGAACTGAGGATGATGCAGTGGGTGCTGCAGTTAAGAGGGGGAATGTTGTGAAGATGCTGAGCCCTGAGGAAGGCTATGGACTGACTAAGAATTGGATGAGTGCATTGGAAAGAGGAGGACTTTGGGGCTGAGAATCAGCATGAGGAGAAGTGTGATGCAGATATGAGCCTGGACTCCTTGGGGGAAGAGCTTGACTAGAATGAGAGTATCCATGGCTCATCAATGAAAGATCTGACTTGAGACAATTTGGGTCAGATTTTGGGATGTGTATATTACAACACAGGGTTGGATTTAGAAAAGTATTTAAACAGTGGAATTAACTTAGTTATTTGTTGTTTTGTTTTCACAAGTTGCATTTCTTGAATTTCCAGGTTTCTGTGAAGGTGGTGTAGGTTAGAAGGGAGGTGTCTGGTTGGCTAGAATCCAGGATCCCCACCTCTTTAAAGTACAGCCACTCTAAATTTAGATGTTGGTATTCCTTTTGAGATTTTACTTGATAATAGGGTTTTAGTGCTTAAAAAAGAGTTACAAAGCACCAAGTTAGCCAATAATTCTGCTTTACAGATGAAGAAATGTGGGCTTGAAGTGACACAGCCAGTTAGTAAGAGAGCAAGAATTCAAGTTCCAATTCAAGTCTCAATGCCAAGTAACTTCATTCAACAAACATTTATTGACTGGCTGTTATCTCCCAGGAAAGATGCAAACCTCTGTGGAGTGCAAGGATGACTGGTCCCTGCATTCGAAGAGAAATCACAAGGGATAGAGGTGCCTAAAAAGAGATTACAGATAATGTGGGAGCAGAGAAAAGGACCCCATTGCTTTTCATGGGAAGGGGAAAAGCAGAGAGTGGGGAGGGTTCGCAGAGGAGGGACACCGGACCTGAATCTTCATGACTATGTTGGAGTTTTTCAAGGAGATTTGGTGGAGAAGGGCATTCTAGGCCAAAGAAACAACATAAAATAAGGAATGAAGGTGTGAGAAAACACAGCTTAATTAAGGAATAGCAAATATTTTTTTCTAATTAAGAAAACTTACCATTTATTAAGCATTCTTCTGTGCCACACACTGTGCTAGGCAATTTGCATGGATTATTTCATCTAATACTCTTAAGAATCCTATGAGCTGGAAACTGATGAGAAAACCGAGTCTTAGGATGGAGAAGGGTCATGCAAGGTCTCACAGTTAAACAGTGGTAGAGCTGGGATCTGAACTCCTGGGGGCTTAAATGTCACCTTGAGAGTCCTATGTACTTTGCTAGGCAGTTTGGATTTTATCCTCTTGGTCAGTGGTTCTCAAACTTGTATCAAAATCACCTGGTGGGCTTGTTAAAACCTGGATTCTGGGTTCTATCACCCCCAGAGTTTCTGATTCTGTAGGTCCGAAAAGGATTTGCATTTCTAGCAAGTTTCCAGGTGATTCCAACCCTGCTAGTTCAAGGATCACACTTTGAGAACCACTGTGATGGACAGCCATTAGAAGGTTTCAAGTTTGGGAGGAAAATCATCAGATTTGCATTTTATGTAGGGCTCTCTGGTCAATGAATGGGAATAAATTACAGGCTGAATAAGAGAGAACTCAATGAAATGGTGTTTGAAGTGGGCAGAGAGGACATAAGGAAGAGCAGTTAAGAGATGAATGTCTAATACCCAACCATAAGCATGAAGATGAAGGAATGAGTCTAAAAGGAAGAGGAAAATAATTTAGGTACTAATAGCGTTCAGAAAGCTCTGATAAATGATAGTAATCATTGTAATTAATAAATAGAACCTCTGGGTAGAGTGTCTGATTTAGAAGCGAGATGAAAGAATGGTTATAGAAGAAAAAGTAGTTTTAAGCTTGCTTTGAATAGAAATGAAGAGAGGAGGGTGAACGGGTTGTTTGGGTCTTAGATGTGTCGAGTTGAGGCCCTCGTGTGGTGCAAGAGAGATTTCATGTTATAGAGAGGAGGACTAAGCTGGCTGAGGGGACCTGGATTCTAGTCTTGGCTCAATCACTTATCCGCCACTTTGGAGATGACACACACTCTTTGAACTTCCATTTCTTCACCTGCAAGTGGAGTTAAGAACAACTTCGCAACCTGCCTATGTAAGACTGGAAGGTAAAGGGTGAGAGTCTTCAACCCTGTGGTGGAACTCAGGATAAAAAACACTTTTCTCTGATTATATACACCCACCCACCGGTGCTCAGATATTCCACAGTCCACATTACAAAGTCGGCTCAAGATGAAAACTTTCAAGAGGTTCACCCACATGCTGGTGTGCCATCTGGCCGAATGGTGACAGCCTTCTTCCATTCCCCCGGATGTTTAGCATGCAGGTTTCAGGGCAGCTGAAAAGACGTAGACTTATGCTGGGTTTTGAGTTTTAAAATGTTTTATTACAAGCTAGAGTTAGGGACAAAGCTGCATTATTTTGTTGGGGTAATTCTTTTTAAAACTCAATCATGAACTAATGTATTTTCAGTGTTTAAAGTCAGATATAACTTTACTTTAAATCAACTTTCTCAGCTGATTTTTAAAACTACTGGCTGATGTTTTAAAGCTACTAGCCTATCCCTTATTTTAACTATGTAATTCTAGAATGTTAGCAAATGGATGTCTTTCTTATAAGCCAATTAAAAGTTAAGAAGTGACTTTACTGAATATGTATTTGGTCATTATAATGGTTGAATATTCATTAACTCAGGAGTCATACTTAACGCCTTCCTGCCCCTCAATGCCCATACCCAATTCATTAACAAGTCTTTATCCTGACTCACCTGGGTTTCTACCTCTCCATTACCCCCATAACTTTTTGGGTGGGAGGTATCACTATCTTTCGCCTGGATCACTGACATTGTTTCCAGAATTATCTATTGTATTCATTCCTGACTCCTTCCAATTCTTATTCTCATAGTACAGAGATTAATACCTCAAAATCTGATTAAACTTCCACCTGTTTAAGCCCTTTTAAGCCTTTCCATTGCTTTTAGGATAAAGACAACACCACCTAACATGACCATTGAGGTCCCACATGAACAGGCCTCTACTAACCTCTCCAGTCTCATTTCATTCCATGCTAACTTTTGCTTTTCCCATACAAGTCAAACTGGCTGTCATTTCACCTTATGCATGTGCTGAGGTCCACTCTACACAGAACCTTTGTGCATCCTGTTCCCTCTCTCTAGAATCTTTTTCTCCTCTCTTACCTAGTTACTCCCACGTTTCTGCACATCACAGCTCAAGTGATACTCCACCAAGTCTTCTCTGACCCTGCCGACTAGATCAATACTGAAATACAGTAGTTCCCTCTTGTCCGTGGTTTTGTTTCTTACACTTTCAGTTACACACAACCAATCCTGGTCTGAATATTAAGTGGAAAATTCCAGAAATAAACAACTCATAAGTTTTAAATTGTGTGCCTTTTCCATTTATTTCTGTGTCTATCTGATGACAATGGAGAGCAGCGGACTATATCTGGTTCAGTTCCCTACATAATACCAGTGACCAGAACAGTGTTTGGTACACAGTAGGAGCTAATGAATATTTGTGCAATGATTGAATATTCTTAGCTGAGATTGTTCTGGTGTAGGGGCTTATGCTTAGATTCCATTGGCAGTAAATGAAATGCATGGAAGTTTATGATATAAATTGAAACCCTTGAAAGATGTGACAGTGTTGATTTCAGCTCTCAATTGTGTAATAACCAATAGCACAAGCCCTGTTTGCATTTGAATAGGCATATGCTATTTCTCCACTGGAGAACCCCCTGGGGACATAGATTACTCATAGAACTTTGCATCTGTGGTTTAGAATCTTAAGTGGTGTCTACTTGGTACACATCTGCAGTCCTGGATTGCAGGAGCCAATTGAGCCAGCTTGTTTTTCTATTAGCTGTTAGAATGTCTTGCTCAATTTAGATTGGCAAAAGACTGCTAGCCCGTTTTTTTTCTGACTTTTCTAACAGCCCTCCACCACATCAGAATTGAAAACCAAGACTTAACTCAAAAAGTTTTAAAATAGACTCTGAAGAATACACCTGGAATTTGTCTTCTTACTTTCATAGTGCATGTGCTGTCGTTATTGCTAACTGATACCACTGAAAATCAGGTGGTCAGTGAATTGTCTAGCATCCTAGTGTTAGAAGTATTCTGGGAATGGTGTTAAAGTCAAGGCATGTTAATTCTGCATAATGAGAAACTGGATATAGATAAAGTTTGAAGCAGTTCATGAAAATGCCATAATTACTGCAGGAGGCAAGAGTGACAACCCTCAATTACATCTCTCTCAGATCTCACTGTTAACCTCAAGCCCTCTTACCTTAATCAGAGCTTGGGAACAAGGATTCACAGAGCCATTTCATGAAAAGGCAGACTGTGCATTTGTATAAATGCAACTACTGTATTGCAATTAAGCAACACACACACTGCTGCTTTGTGCCACCAGCAAGGTAAATAAAAGACCGTTCTGCTGCTTACAGTTTGGGGATGATTTCCCTGGAGGAGTAGCCATGGTTTGTCACCAAGAGATCTGAACTTTAATGTCCAATCCATAGTAAATTCTATTAATAACATATTAAAATTATATTATGAATTAGACCGAGCAAGTCAACTTTCAGGGCATAAACGAACTCAGAATAATTTATTCTAATGCTCTGTTTCTCTAAATGTGGTCCTTACATTACTTACATCAGAATAGTCTATTCTGCCAGTTCTTGCCTGGTCCCTAAACTCCCCCTTCCCTGTCCCCACCCCTTAGACCTAATGCATCAGAATCTTGGGGAGTAGGCCATAGGCATCAACACTTTCAACAAGCTCCCAAAATGGTTCTTTTGCTTAATAAAGCTTGAGAACCACAGTGTGATTTTTTAGGGCCTGAGACTTTCAAAGATTTGTTTATACTTCTGGGTTTTCTTCTGCCAGGGGGCAGTGTTTTCTGACCTACAGCTAGATTAGTAAACCATCCTGGAAGTTAATTTCAGTCTTTCTCATACATTTTCTTGATTACTGACCCGACCATGGATGACCTTATATAAAAATCTTATAAACTCCAGATTAGGTGAACTTTCTTAATTTGGTTTTGTTATAGAACATTTTGGACCGTATTTCAGTCACTTTAGTTGAGTTTCTAGACCTATGCATTATCAGATTTTTTGGTTTTCTCCGTTTTGGACAATGAGAGTTGTTTTTGTTGTTGTTTTTTTTGAGAGGTAATTGTATTTTGTAGTTGATTTGATGCCCAAGGTAGAGATTTTGGTCATCTTCCTGAGAATTAATATATAATGATGTCTTATAGTAAAATTCTGGTTAGCAATGGTTAGATGGTGTTGCGTGTGTGTGTGTGTGCGCGCGTGCACATGTGCAGTTATGTGTATGTGTCTGTTAATGAACTCCATATGCACAATGACCTGGTAGAAGATAAAGTTCTTTGGCAGAATGATGAACAGAAATAGTGACTGAGTTCAATCCTCTTAGATAATTGGTAACAAGTGCTGTACAGAAGCCAATTATGGATCAACTTGGCTATTATACTTATGGTTTTTTCTCCCTGCACAGCTACTCTGCATGTCAAAAAAATTAAGAGATGGTGTTCAACTTCTGAGTCTAATTTTATTTTCAAGGGGAACCTTCATTATTCTCAAACCGAGTTTCCACGATCAAATGTCAGACAGAATCTAAAGTTGTTGGGAGTCCGGCAGGGGCAGGGGAGGTTGGAGGAACAGGGAGGCAAGATTTGAAGGACATTGGGAACATCATGGCATAGGATGTCATCAAGGCTGCCTTAATGTTTTCCTTTTTGGTTTATAGTGTGTCTCTGTAAAAACTTGCCTGCATCTTGAAGTTGAATATAAGTAGGAGAAAAATCTTACCCAGGTTTTGTTTTTTTTTATAAGCCCTGCTGAATACCCCACTCAAAATCATTTCAGTATGGCACACAGATTAAAGTAAGAGACTTCTATAGAAAAATTCATGAGCCAGCCCTCTCGCCAGAGTGCACAACTAAAGGGGTTTTAGAAAGGCAACGTAATGTTTGCCAGTGTTTTCTTTTTTTCAATGAGCTGTTACTAAGTTCTAGAATATATAATGCCGACCAGGCCTACTGTGCAGCCCACTATAATAAACAAGTTCTTGCTTTTGTGTTATCCTGTTTTATTTAAGCAAAGCCACCGCTCCGTTGCATAGTGAGTGGTGTATTTGTTTATATACACGCATGTTCTCTGTGGGAGAATGATGGTCGCTGGGCCCGGGGAGAGAAAAACCAAGGCCAAAGCTTCTTCCCTCATTTGAATCCTAAAAGCATACAAAATTTAAATAACTTTCAGATTTAGATGCCTCGATTTCTTTTTGATGGCTCCTGGCTGCCAAATAGCTTAGTACAGAAACTTTAATGCTCACAATAGCCTCAAAGGACACAATTTGAGGGGAAGAGGGCTGGATGATAATTTAACCGGGAAATAACCAGGGAAACAGTTCTTCAAAGATAAATTCTTGCACCACTGAGATTTCCTTCCTAAATTCAATCACTAATAAAGCTTCCCCATCCACCACCCCCCACCCTCCAGCCCCACACACACCAAGCTGACAGTTTTTCGGGAAGAAGAGGCAGAAATAAATTATTTCCCCCCTCCTCCAGGGCAGAGGACTTTCTGCTGCTTAGCTGGCATTCCCCGTGTTGTGATAAAAGTTACTTCTCTAAACTCTCACAACAGGGGGAAAATAATGCTGTCTCTTGTGTTAGTTACAATCTGGGGAGACTTGGTCCTGAGAAATACTTGAGGAGTCGGGAGTAGCTGTGAATGTGGCAACAGGAACAGGTCATTTCAACGGCCAGGAAAAATAAATACACGAGACAGAGAGGGGAAGCAATTAGGCTTATAAATGATAAAACTTTCCTGTTTTCTTTTTTTGGTGTTTTTTTCTTTTAAAATAATGCCGTGAGGTTGATGATCCCTTATAACTAGCTACATTGTAAACCTTCAAAGCTTAAAGCTGGTAGAAACCCCTTGCCAGTTCTGTTTCATTTTTATCGGATAAAACACATTTGGTTTCTTTTTGAAAGACCATGTTTTTGTGAGGGAAGGAAAATGAACATGAGCTGTTATTGGCCCCAGCAACCCAAGAAACCCTCATGTTAGCAGAGGAAACCACATGAAAGTGTGTGTGTTAGGGGAGGGACCGATAAGGGGGTGGAGAAAAGGAGGCTGATGTTTCCAGCCTCTTAAACTCAGGGCTGTGATTTGTGAACAGACTGTGATGCAATCGAGCTTTGGACAAATCAGAACAGCCTGTCAACCTCCCAGGTGGGATTACATGCAGTTAATAGACTGAGCTCAGAGCCCCAAAAAGCAGTGCATTCAGTGTGGGCAAAGAGAACACACTGCAAAAGGCTTTCCAAGAACCCTCTGCCATGGCAAGGAGCAGCGTGTCCCAGGCGCGGCAGGTAGGAGGAAGGTGGAATGGCAGGGCTTGGTCTTCAGAAGCAGCTCCAGATTTTGTTTTTCTTTTTGTTGTTTTGAGAAATAAAGACAGCGCTTGATGGTGCATTTTGGAAGCTGTGGAATTAGGTGGTGACGTTGAAGTCATTTGCATTTGCCTTCCTAGAATTTGATGCAGTCTTGTCTAGCTGTATTTGACAACTCGATCTCTTTATTCCCTTAGGTGATGTCCCTGTTCACTTTTGCTATTGGAGCCAATATCTGCTTGGGATTTGCAGCAAATCGAATCAAGAGGGAAGAGGGCTGGGATGAAGGCCCTCCTACAGGTAAGTGTTGCAACTATCTGCATTTTCCACCTTTTAAAAGTGTTATACACTAGGTCATCAATAGAAGCTCAGTGAGAAAGGCATCTTTAAATAACTTTGCAGTATAACTAATTTAGTCCTTAATTTCTCCAAAATAAAATCAGCTCTGTGTATCAATCAGGTGAGAGAATGTGGTTTTAATTAGAGAACATTTATGATGTCTTCATGATAACTAGCCATTTAATTCTTTCTGCACTGCAATTCATACATGTTAAGACAAAATTAAAACTCTTGTTAATAGACAAAATTAAAACTCTTGTTAATAGACAAGGCTAAAATAGAAGTGGTGAGAGCCCGTGCTGCTTTAATATTGGAGATACATGAATCGGATTGATTATCCTGTGGCATTGGATATAGTGCTTATCTCCAGAAAGTTCTGACCTGGGGGCAAAGAGGAGTGGGAGTAAAAAAGGCAGTGAGCTGACTTCAAGAAACTTCAGATATTTAGGACTAGCAGATTAAGATTTACTTAAAATAGGAAAACGATTTTTTAAAAAGGAGGTGCTTCAAATTTGAGCTCATTGGTTTTTCTTTCGGCCTAGAGAAAGGTAAGTTTTAACAGTGTACCTCGACTCAGCTAATAGAACCGAAGTGAAAGCGTTTCCTTTTACAATACACTGCGCCCTAAGCAGTGTGGGAGTTCTTATAAAGGAGCTCCTTGTGCAGACGGAGGGGGCTTAACTGACCAGGTCTTAAGTAACGAGTTGGTTAATTTCCTGGAAATTGGAGCTGCTGATGGTTTTATAAATAAAAATTACATATGAAGTAATGCTTACTCTAGGGGGCAATATTTTCTTGACTTTGCCTGACATCTCAGCATGTTTGTCTGCCTTCCTGTGCATTTTGTATTTCTCTGTATTTCTTGACCTGGCTGCCATAAAAGGCTATCACCTGTCTCTGGTTAGCCAGCATGAGCTTGTATTCACCAAGTTATGATACATGTATTGTTGGATTACTAAGTCTTCCTTATATTGAAAAGTTACTTTTGTGTGTCATGCCAGAATTATATGAGAAGTATTTTAGTGAGTTGAAGTGGGGTGTGGTTGGGGTGAAAAGTGAGAAAACAAATAATAAAAATTGCACCCCCAGGGAACCAAATGGACACAACGAGTTGTCTTCTGTTGGGGGGTGAAAGGAGAGAAGAGTGGATCACTGGGCTGGAGAATCCTGTTTTTATTGGTAACAAATGCTCTCTTCAAAGACCTCCCTTTCTTGTTCCAGACAAGTATAACTCCCATTAACACCGACTGTAACTGCACAGACTAGAGGGGGGCGGGGTCTAGCCGATCCTTAGGATGGTCATGTGGGCAAGCTAGCAGCCCGGCAGCCCACTGCTGGTTCTTTCCAATGCACCCTCCAGGGTACTTTCTCCTGTTTTGTATTAATATAGCACTTTGGCTAAAACTGATAATTACAAGCTGTTTCCTTAATGAATGTGTAAAATCCAGCCACTCATTATTTTTGGGAAACAGTCATGAAAGTCCTGGACTTGGCAGCCTGAATTCATGTAACTTGCTGTGTGGTCTTGGGCAAGTCACTTGTGAAGTCTGTTTCCTTCGTTGTACTATGAGGATCAGGTCTAGATGATTTCTAATTTTTGCTACTGGGTTAAAAAAAAAAGCCCATGGTTCTATGTATTCTGTGCCATTGCCTCTGAATGTATGTGCTCTCTACTGGAGAACTTGGAAAGTGTAGGCCACAGTTATTAACAAACTATTTCCATACATTATAAGAAACAGCTATAAGAACTAATGAAATAATGCTACTTCTGGGAAAATAATATGATTTATATTCAAATTAATAAATCTAAGTGATCTTAAGTATACTACAAAATATTTGCTTCTTGAATTATTTGAGGAAATCATCTATTATTTTTGGCCTCTATGATGTCTTCTAGAATAGTTTATTAGTGAAAAGTCTATTTATATGAAGCTTAGTCTTGCGATATAATGCCTTTTAAGTCTGAGTGTTAGGATTTTGGTATGCTGGCACACTTTTTTATTTTTTATTTTTCTACTGATGGAGCTTATCTGCTGTTTAGACAAGACCAGAGATGCACTTTGGAAAATGGGTGAAGGCATCGTGCAGAGACTTGAAGCATTTTAATCTTGTTAAAGGCAATATGTGCCTAGAAAGGGCCTCCTTCAAATAACACATGTGACTGGTTATTCTGTCAGCAAAGAGTTCACATCAGAAAACACTGGGTGAACTTTTCTATACATATTAGAACAAGATCCTGGGAAGAAAGACAGCCATGCCTGTGTTCAGCAACACTTTGATGTTCACAGAAATCTAGGTTGTTTCACAAAATAGAAGGAACACAAAGGGTATTAATGTATGGCCAGCTTCAGACTGATCAGAGCACGATCTCCCGTCCAGAAGCACACAGTGCCTTGTTGGGTAAATGTCGTTGCTCAGAGCTCTCAGCAATAGCTGAGGACATTCTACACACATGCAGCTGCTGTACTATGGACTGGGCTGCTAGTTTCAAGGCTGTTGCAGTGCAAACAGTCTGTTATAATTAATTAACTAGCACATTTGTTAGCTGGATTTATTGTTAGGACCTGGTGATCTATTGGAAGTCATGGTGGAATAGGGTGTCTTCTACCAGATCATAAAAGATGTATAGATTTATTAGAAGATGTGAACTGAGCAGAGTCAGTTATAATTCTGTTGGGTAAATATAATGGGCAATCAGGTAAATGAGATGGCTGAAATACATTTTCAAAGACAATGTAAGTGATAAATGCCATTTAGCTTGACATCTTTGTCCCATACCTACATCTGATACAGCCAGCTTGATTCACCTTTAAGACGGCAAGATATTTATATGTATACAAGTGTGTGTGCACTCATGTACATGTGCATCCATGTGTGTTTATGGTGTTGTGGTGGAGTCTATTCTACTAAAGTTTGTGATATTATTTCAGTCTCCCGGTGAAAAATGGGATATCATCTGAAGTATAAGCAACTTAATACTTTAAAGATGAAGGGAAATTGTAAGCTTGTGAATGGCTGGCTAGTAAACCTGAAAGCTCAGTTCAATTTATTATCATTTTTAGTAGCATGAAAGTTAAAAGTATGTGAGTCTGAATGAAATTCACAGATATAAATATGAAATGAATTTCTCTAACAACTTTATGAGCAAAGCTTTTCTTTGTGAATCATAGAGAAATCAGACAATAATAAGAGGAATGAGATGGTTCATGTTCATTTGATAACTTTAAGAATCTCTTTTTACAATGAGAAGGAAGAGCTATTTAAAAGATGGGCTAGTAGCATGTAGGAAACTGCAAAGCTGGCAGATATATCAACCCTCCTCTGTAAGGAAAACAATCTCATGATGTCATGGGGCTTTGTGTTAAACCTAGTGTAGAAATCAGGGGTGTTAGTCAATGGACTGAAATGACCTGAATTCAAATCTAAGGAGGGCACAGATATTTCATTTCTTTGTTACAGGGAGCTTTGGTGCAGGAATTTTTCAGTTATCTTAAAACTATACAGAATCCCTTATCTCATTTGCAAAAACAGAAATTTCAGTCCTCAATAAAGTTCAACATAGAATCTTGAGTCAACATAAAGTATCAATTCTTCCAAAATCATGTCTTAAAAAGAACATAATATAGATAATTCGGAGCCTATGTACAAAATGTGAAAAACCCTTTGTTAATGAAAACAATCCTGTAGTTATATTCAGATGATCTAAAATTTTAGCCAGGCCTTTGCAAGCTCAAAGTAGGCCTAGAGATCAGATTTTCCAAACAGAAAAGTGGGATAATGTTGCCTCTCTACCAGAAAAGAGTTTTGAAAACAAAATGCCATATTAATGCTGATGACAATATAAGATGTTGGGTATTTGATGATATATTTAATTGACCTTCAATTATGTTTGAAGGCCAGTGTTTAAATTTTTATCTTATCAATTTGATAATACTTGTGATTAAAAAAGGACAGTGTTGCCCTAACTGGTTTGGCTCAGTGGATAGAGCATTGGCCTGCGGACTGAAGGGTCCCAGGTTCGATTCCGGCCAAGGGCATGTACCTTGGTTGCAGGCACATCCCCAGTGGGGAGTGTGCAGGAGGCAGCTGAATTGATGTTTCTCTCTCATCAGTGTTTCTAACTCTCTATCCCTCTCCGTTTCTCTCTGTAAAAAATAAATAAAATATACTTTAAAAAGGACAGTGTTGTCCTAGCTGGTTTGCTCAGTGGATAGAGCGTCAGCCTGCGGACTGAAGGGTCCCAGGTTCGATTCTGGTCAAGGGCACATGCCCGGGTTGCGGTCTTGATCCCCAGTGGGGGACATGCAGGAGGCAGCCAATCAGTGCTTCTCTCTCATCATTGATGTTTCTGTCTCTCTCTGCCTTCTCCCTTCCTCTCTGAAATCAATAAAGGTATATTAAAAAAAAAAAACAACAGAGAGTGTTTCACTGTGTTGCAGCAGCTTTGCAGATCATTCAGAATCACACTACTGACTACCATCACAAATATGATCTGAGTGGTTTAGAAGTTAAATTCACATTTTTGACTTTTAAGATTGAAGTTTATAGAACTCTGTTTTGTTGCAGCTTATGAGGTCTTTCTACATGAGGACGCTGCATTTATCCACACACTGAAAGGTCAGGTGTTTGAAACGTCCCAGGTGGATTTATTTATTTAACACGTTGTCTGTGAACTCTGACCCAGCACCTGTCAGAGGAGGGAACAGTGGTGCTGGCAGGAATGGGTATTTACAGACAGAGGTGAATTTGGGAAACAGGCCTGTATGAGGGTGCTGCTTGCTAAGATATGAGGTAAAAAATATCAAGGGAAAATGGCAACTTCGATGCAAGAAAGTATGCCCAGGAAGAATGAGTCACATGATCCAGAAGAGCCATAGACAGTATTACATTCTAGAGTTGGGTGACATCACGAATGCCATCCATGTCCCCTGCCACCTTTCCCTGCCTTCTATACTTCAGACGGGGCCGGCAGACGCAGGAGGCAGCATAACAGACTGTGAGCCGGTTCAAAGCTTTAGTTGCTCTCACTTTCAGGAAACACTCCAGCTGAGAACCACGGGAGGAACAGATAGGGTGCCTATCTCAAACTCTGCTCCCAGGGCCAGACAAAACTTAGAAGGAAGAATCATCCAGCTTTGAGCTGAGCTAACTGTTTTCAAGCTTAAGTACTGCCTCTCTCATCAGCCATCATCCAAATCTGGAAGTTTCTGCTTTGCAGGGAGATTTGGAGGGAAATATGATTGGGAGTCCAGGAGGAAGTAATGTTTAGGTCACAACTCTTGTCATGAATTAGGTTCTTTCCAATTAGGTTCATAGCAATAGTATTTTTAACTGCATAGATGGCACCAGAATTCTACATCACTACCTGTGTGTGTGTGTGTGTGTGTATATATATATATATATATATATATATAGAGAGAGAGAGAGAGAGAGAGAGAG
>NW_005371843.1:1696110-1699101 GCF_000412655.1 Myotis brandtii | reverse complement strand
ATGTTCCTCTTTCATTGATGTTTCTGGCTCTCTGTCCCTCTCCCTTCCTCTCTGTAAAAAATCAATAAAATATATTTTAAAAAAATAATTTCACTTGGTTTTCTCAAAATTATGAATTTGGAGGAAATAAATCATGTTTCACATTGGTGTTTTTCCAAGTCATGCTACTGTGAAAAATAAGGGAAGCAGAACATTGTTTTTATGCATATCATAGATGTACATATATGCAGGTTTTAAAATTTTAAGTCCCGTTTAAAAACAAAAAGTGTCACTAGAGACCTGTAACCTTTATATTTTAAGATTCTGAAACTGACTTGTATCTTTGAAGTAAAGTAATGTCATTTAAGTGTGTCATTAAAAAGGCAGCAGTAGACATTTAATCTCATAAAAGTATTGGCAAATGCCTCGTACAAAATTCCAAACCTCCATCACACTTACACACATTTCTGATTTGATTTTTTTGAGGGTTTTTTCTTTGATGGTTTTGTTGTTGATTTTTCGTTAAGTTCCTTTTTAGTTCTGAGCTTTTATGGACATCTCAGTCATAATCTCAGATAAAAATTATGGGATACTACAAGTTTATTGATCCTTCAGTTTTCATGACACCTTTCAATACATTATAGAGTCAAAATGCTCATGTCCATATTCTCTTGGTTTTTAGGTTAGATAAAGGAAGGCTTTACAGATGTTTGAATTCAGATTTGTAGTAAAGCAGGGAATCTTTCCATATTTGGCCATTGAATCAGGTATAATAAAAAGAGAAGTCCTAAAATCTGTTATTAGCCTGGAGTGGGGAGCAGGCTAGGGGACCTGGGCATAGAGGATGACTGACAAACGGCAAAGAAAGTAGGGGCAGGAGCTTGTTATGACAGAAGATCCAAGGATGGACTAGGCCCTGCAAAGGCAAAGTTCATTCTGTTCTACTCTATCACTTTATATTATTTAAAAAGGTGCAGCAGTTCAAATTCTTGGGGTTATTGGATTTGAAGTACTACAGGGCTCCATCCATCTTCCCACTTCTCTTCCTGCCTTTGTCACCCGAATCCACATCAGCCACGAGTGGATTTCGACATCTGTGTCCCTCATCCACACACACCCAGGAATTAACTCCGATCCAAAAGCTGTTGGTAACCCAGTCTTGGGTACAATATTTTTTAGGAGATAGATATTGCCATTATGAGTGTAAGGACAGCTTTATTAACAAAGCTGTCTTCAGTTTAAGGCAGCGGTTCTCAACCTGTGGGTCGCGACCCCTTTGGTGGTCGAACGACCCTTTCACAGGGGTCGCCTAAGACCATCAGAAAACACATATATAATTATATATTGTTTTTGTGATTAATCACTATGCTTTAATTATGTTCAATTTGTAACAATGAAAATACATCCTGCATATCAGATATTTACATTACAATTCATAACAGTAGCAAAATTACAGTTATGAAGTAGCAACGAAAATAATTTTATGGTTGGGGGTCACCACAACATGAGGAACTGTATTAAAGGGCCGCGGCATTAAGAAGGTTGAGAACCACTGGTTTAAGGGTTGGAAAGGAGTATTGTAATTGATAGGATCCAGCTATTGAATGAGATTCAATTGTTTTCAAAAACAAAGTGCAGGACAAATTTAGAGAATGATTAAGAAAATAGAAAAAGTCACATTGATAGAATGAAGAAAGTTTAAAAATGGCTAAAATTCATTAGGAATTTTGGAAGAAAGAAAGAGATAGTGAAGAGATTAGATGAAGGAAAAGCAAAGCACCTGAATAGAGAAAAATTTCAAATGCATGCTGGGGCACCATAAAGAAGAGGAGATGGGGCAAGTAAACCACTGTAAGCAATGTATTTTGAGATCTCTTATAATCTTAGCTATAAGCATAGCGAAGCATATTAATGTATGCAGCTCATGGGAATGAATGCTACTCAGAATTTATTAGATGACTGTTGGAATAATTCTGTCGAAGCAGTACTCTTAAAAATAAATAATTCAATCATAAGCATTTTCCTTCTCTTTATTTTTACTATAAGACTTCTTCTAGTTTTCCTTTTTTCACATCTCAGTCCCCCTTGTTTAATCTCACCCCCTCCCCTCGCTTCAGTTAATTATGGTCCAGCATGCACTGTTGATAGGTTGGCCAAAGTCAATAGAAAAATGTGGTTTATGAACCAGAGGGAAGGTATTGCTTTGGAAACCTGACATTAGTTCCTAAACGGAACTGGTTTGGTTTGTATGCATTTCAACATCCCACAGTCAACCATGCAAAAGCGTTTCACATCTCATGGTCTAGTGAATCTGTTTGCTTTAGCTGAACTGATCTGATGCCATAAAGGCTAAAACAGGGTGATTCTGACTTCAAAGAGGACAGAGGAGTAAGGGATGAACAGGATGTTCAGATAAATGGCTTCGCTGAACCTAGAAATGTCATTTAGCATCTGTTCTCCCCTGTGCCTCTGTTTTCTTGATTTTAAAAGAAATGCATATTGATTATGAAAAAATTAAAAGATTATAAACATGTAAATAAATAAAATTACAAATAGCATGGCATAAACAACACTTACTAGGATATTTATATGTAATACATATTATGTTATAAATATTATATATATATGCATATGTACATAGTCACATGAGAGACAGAAGTATGTACTAGTAAATAAACAAACAAAAAAGTAAAAAGTCTCTTTGTCTCCCTCTTTGTTAGTCTTTTCCCCCAAATGTAATTTCTGTAAATATTTCATTACAGGAACAAAAAGGTTATTTTTAAAAAGTTATGCATACTTGCACTTTTTCTCCATGCTTCTGCCCCCATGCTTCTCTCTCATCGCTAGTTAGCTCTGGCTCTGTTTTTATTTTTGATTGTTTTCCTTATTGCTCTTTGTATCTCAGTTACATGTAATATTATAACACTGTTTTGTACTTTGATCTTTCTGTTGTTATTGTTGTTATTATTAATCTTCACCAGAGGATATTTTTCCATTGATTTTTAGAGAGAG
>NW_005371843.1:1693936-1695063 GCF_000412655.1 Myotis brandtii | reverse complement strand
GAGAGAGAGAGAGAGAGAGAGAGAGAGAGAGAGACATCGATTGGTTGCCCCCTAACATGCTTTCTGACCAGGGTGGGGAATGAACCTGTGACCAAAGTACATGCCCTTGACTAGCTGCCAGCTGACACTCTAACCATTTTGCCACACTGTCCAGGGCTGTACTTTGATCTTAAAAAAAAGTTGTTTAGATATTTTGTAGATCTTTCCATATTAGCCTACACAGAACTGCTCATTCTTTTAAGGGCTGGGAAATATTTCATTTATGGCTAGAATGGTTCTTGTATATATATCTTAGCAAATTTTTCCAAATATGTATGAGAGGTAAATTCTAGTAATGGAATTTCTGGATAAAAGACGCATATGCATTTTAAGAACTGATAGATATTTCTGAATTGTATTGTATTTTACAAAAGTATTTACCTCTAGCAACAGGCATGACCCTGCTTATACATTCTGTTCAAAAGAAGGTAATTATTTTGTAAGCTAGGATGAAGATCCAGTTTAATTTTTTTTCAGCTTGTTATTCCAGCACAACTTACTGATTAATCCTTCTTTCACTTACTGATTAAGTTTTCATTCTTCCTTTGATTTAAAATGTTACCTTTATAATACGAAATAATATTGAATATAAACTGTAATTTAAAATTTTTTAAATATTAAAATGTTACTTGCATTATAAAATAAATTCTCAGATATTTGGTCCTATTTCCTCTCCCACCCCCAACACTGATCTACTTACTTTCTAATACCAATCTATGCTAATTATTTAACTTCAGAATATATTTTACCATCTAGTCTTCATCAAACTACTCTTTCTTTTCTATTTTTTTCTATATTTATTTTTTATAAACATTTAATATTCTTTCAAGTTTCAAGTAATTCTTTTTCTATTTTTATTGTGAATGCATTGAATCTTTAGGTTTATTTAGGAAGAACTGGTATTTTTATAATGTGGATCTTTTTACCTCCAAGATGGTATAGCTTTCCATTTAATTAAGTCTTTTAAAATATCCTTATGTAAAGTTTTAATGTGTTCTTCATGTAGGTTCTACATGGGTCCTATTACATTTATTCCCAGATATTTTGTCTTTTAAGTAGTATGATGAATGGAACTTCCATTTAACTTT
>NW_005371843.1:1668679-1693708 GCF_000412655.1 Myotis brandtii | reverse complement strand
AAGGAGAGAGAGAGAGAAAGAGAGAGAGAGAGAGAGAGAGAGAGAGAGAGAGAGAGATGGATTGGTTGCCCCCTGACATGCTTTCTGACCAGGGTGGGGAATCAACCTGTGAACAAAGTACATGCCAGCTGACACTAACCATTTTTGCCACACTGTCCAGGGCTGTACTTTGATCTTAAAAAAAATTGTTTAGATGTTTTGTAGATCTTTCCATATTAGCCTACACAGAACTGCTCATTCTTTTAAGGGCTGGGAAATATTTCATTTATGGCTAGAATGGTTCTTGTACATATATCTTAGCAAATTTTTTCAAATATGTATGAGAGGTAAATTCTAGTAATGGAATTTCTGGATAAAAGACGCATATGCATTTTAAGAACTGATAGATATTTCTGAATTGTATTGTATTTTACAAAAGTATTTACCTCTAGCAACAGGCATGACCCTGCTTATACATTCTGTTCAAAAGAAGGTAATTATTTTGTAAGCTAGGATGAAGATCCAGTTTAATTTTTTTTCAGACAGCTTGTTATTCCAGCACAACTTACTGATTAATCCTTCTTTCACTTACTGATTAAGTTTTCATTCTTCCTTTGATTTAAAATGTTACCTTTATAATACGAAATAATATTGAATATAAACTGTAATTTAAAATTTTTTAAATATTAAAATGTTACTTGCATTATAAAATAAATTCTCAGATATTTGGTCCTATTTCCTCTCCCCACCCCCAACACTGATCTACTTACTTTCTAATACCAATCTATGCTAATTATTTAACTTCAGAATATATTTTACCATCTAGTCTTCATCAAACTACTCTTTCTTTTCTATTTTTTTCTATATTTATTTTTTATAAACATTTAATATTCTTTCAAGTTTCAAGTAATCCTCTTTCTATTTTTATTGTGAATGCATTGAATCTTTAGGTTTATTTAGGAAGAACTGATATATTTATAATGTGGATCTTTTTACCTCCAAGATGGATCGCTTTCCATTTAATTAAGTCTTTTAAAATATCCTTATGTAAAGTTTTAATGTGTTCTTCATGTAGGTTCTACATGGGTCCTATTACATTTATTCCCAGATATTTTATCTTTTAAGTAGTATGATGAATGGAACTTCCATTTAACTTTCAGTTGATTCTTAAGATTTCTAGCTATGCAATGATCATATGAAAATAATGAATGGTAATTTATTTTTGACAAGCTGAGATTGTGGAATTTGTGTTTGTGTAACTCTAGTTACAGGTATAGGTTTTGTGGCTGGAAGAAATCTTAAATCTCTATTTCAATCCCATGTGGTCAGATTGTTCTCAGAACATGTAGGCTCAATTTTCCTTACAAAAAAAGCTATGGATTTTCAAATAGGGAAATGAGTTCTTGTCTCTCAGTACATAGATTGAAGTTCTCTTCTGTCCTGACATCATTCACATCCACAGAGACACTAACCCTCACAGATTTGTAGTCATAATAATTGTAAAAAGCATAAACCCAATAGCCAACACTTGTTACACTTTCTCTATGTCTGACCGCCTGGTAAGTGTTTTGCATGGATTGTTTCATTTAATTCTCTTTATAACCTTGAGTTACTTTTATTAATCCCCTCACTTTACAGATGGGGAAACTGGCACAAGAAAGTTCAGCAACCTGCTAGCAGGTGACAGAGCCATGCTGCTCAGCCAGAGTCTGACTGCATTACTGCACTGCACCGCTTCCCAGGGCCACTCCTCCACGGTGACATGACTCACTTCTTTTGTCTCTTGTATCTTGCAGTGTTATCAGACTCCCCCTGGACCAACACCTCCGGATCTTGTAAGGGCAGATGCTTTGAACTTCAAGAAGTTGGACCTCCTGATTGTCGGTGTGACAACCTGTGTAAGAGCTACAGCAGTTGCTGCCATGACTTTGATGAGCTTTGTCTGAAGACAGGTATGCAACTTTTGGGTCCTCTAGCCTCGATTAGATCAACCCCTACTGTTATACACCCTGCTTTTGCCAAACCAAACTCTGGGTTTGAGTTTTGTTTCTTGAAGGACTGTCAATTTTATGATGCGTAGACCCAGCGTGACTCTTGTTTCCATACAAGAAGGTTCTTAGCTGTTGCAGTCATTACCTGATTTTGGAAATATTTGTGGCTGGGCGTTTTTTTTTTTGTTTTGTTTTGTTTTGTTTTTTTGTCTTTAATCTTCATCATTTCTGTTTCTTACTGTCAATTCCTGCATTCACTGCCCGGGCACCTGGGCTGAAATTGTGCATGTTCATAAAGTGTTGGTTTTTTTATTTGCATCTATCTATCTATCTTGCACAGTTTCTGGCATTTGTTTATTTTATCATATCGTTTAGTGACTATGGTCTACCCGGATTTTATTACCAGTTCTCTGTGCAAGTGGAAAATTGTTCTGGAATGCTACTTGGGATCACCTGTTCAGGGTGGCTCTACAATCGCTTTCTGGCATATTTCTTCTATACTAGAACAGTCAGTAGAATAGACAGGCTTCTGGAGCACTTTTGGAGACTTTTGCCATCCCACCTGCTCTGTTCCCAAAGCCTGATAATTTATGTAGGACTTGGACAATACCTTGTTTGCTGCCCACCATGCCTCGGGGCAGCATCACATTCAAACTCTCTGAGAAAGATGACACTCAACCCTGCACTTCAGACCACTAGGTGCAGAGATTCCACAGCTCCATGGCCAAGTTATTACTTGCTTTTGGACTTCTCTGATGAGCTGATTCTTTAAAAAAATCTAGGTTCTATCGATTTTGCTCTGACCTTTCTAATAATATCATTAGAAACAGAGACATTATTCTCCTCTACTAAGGAAATAGTCCTTAATTTATATGAAAACTGACATCAACTGCTTTATTAGTTCTGATTTGTTTGTTTCCCCCCCCAAATAAGAAATGTTTTATTAGGTTGTTTTTTTGTGTGTTTTGTTGCACAATACATTTTCCAAACATTTTGGCATTTTGGGGCAGTCGGGGGGGGGGCAGGGGGGGTTACTTTCCTTTGGAACTCCTCCCAGTTTCCTTGGTTGTGAGTCTGCAAACTTAAATGCTGAGAACCTTGTAAACTACACGTATGGATGGAACAGATGTTCCAGCAGAGTCCGTTGGCTCTAACACATTCTTTCAAACCAGCAGCTGGTGTTTGCTTGGCAGTGAGGAACTAACTAACATTTTACGTTTCCTCTCTATGTTGAGTATCTTGTCCCTGACACGTCATGGCAGCCATCTGGATTCCTGATCTCAGAGCTCCTTGCAAAGTTTAATGGATCTCCTGACGCCAGCTTAGCCTTTTCTGAACGTAGCTCATGCCTTTCTTCCCAGGTTTAATAAATATGGACTACAATAACATGTTTAAAGTCATTTATTCTCCATGCATAAAGATGACATATGCCAAATGTGGAAGAATCAAATATCAATCAAATATTAAATAACCACAAAAGGCTAATGAAAACAGTCTTTGCGATTCTACTTTGCTGATAGAAGCACTCTCTGGAGATAAGCACAATCAATGTTTCAGTGTAAATTCTGACTATTTTGTGTGTATCTATATTTATACAAGTGTGTATATATATGCCGAATGCCTGCATAGTAGTCCATTGAACAGATATAACCTACTTCATTGAGAAATTGATCAGCACTTATATTTCCCTACCTTTTTACTATTATTAATGTATCATTGAACATTATTCATGCATATTTATATTTTGTCTATTTTCCTTAAGATAAATTCCTATGAGTGTGATAAAAATGTATATGCAAAAAATGTATATGCATTTAAAAAATTAAATATATATTACAAAAATTACACTCTCAAAGTTTATATTCCTCTCCAAGGGCACAAGAGCTACTACTCTCTTTTCAGCAGTTCTCATTTTTAAAATGGATATCCTCATTTTTAAAGTCTTTTTTTCAGATCTGATAGGTAACTTTCTTATCATCCAGTAAGGTTAAATGCTTTTATGTTTATTCCCATGCTTGCTTTGAAAATTAGGCAGTTGATTGACTCATACCTTGCATTATAGTTCACTCTGAACCCTGAATTTTTAAAAACTTCATTATTCTATGAAGTAAGTAGTTCCTCAATAAATCAAACTTGTTAATAGTGATGCTGTTTTGCAAGCAAATGGATTTCCTTATGGAATTTGGGGAGGAATAAAAGTATGCTGGAGGGTAGAATTATCCTTGAATTGGGGGGAAAAAAACCCCATGATCTCTATCAATCAAAGTCACCTTGGAAAATGGTTGATCCTTGGGACTAGGTCTGGATAAAGGAATTCCAAGCATTTAATCTTCTTGGGAAGAGAAGGCAGTGGAGATAGGAAAATGAAATCAGAAAATTGAATCAGGATGCAAAGGTAACTCTAAAAGAATAGAAATGAAACAGTAGTGGCATGATTCCCTAGAATGGCAACTATTATCTCTTTATCTGTTTATTTACTTAACAATGGTGTGGCTTAGTAGGCTATTAATAAGGAGCAGCATGGCTTTTTAAAATCATTGCCTTCCCCTTAGGATATATTTTAGGAGATGAAGACTTGAAGTGTCTTATAGCTCAGAAGAGGCTTTCTTGACCATTCTTCCTCAACCAGAGCCCCCACCCTGTCACTGTTTGTCAGTGCCTCCTGCTGCTTCTTTCCCAGCGCTCAGCACAAGCTGACATTATCCTGTTTTCTCGCTTATGGTCTGTCTATCCCACTGGAATGTAAGCTCCATGCAGACAGGGTCGGGTCTTCCCTCTTCTTCACACCTAGAACACGGAAAACATAGTAGAAGTATTTATTGAAGAAATGAATTTACTATGAAGTGTCTCAATATGGCAATCCTGAATTTAAAGAGTCGTATTTTATTTTCATGGTAATTTTCAATGGGATGGAATAGATGTTCATGGAATTCCACACGTGCGCTAGGCACAGTCTTAGGCACTGGAGATAGAATGGTGAAAAAGGGGGGAGGGTGTTTTCCTGCTTTGGAACTTATAGTCTAATGGACAAAAAAAGCCAAAACAAAAAATAAAACACTCTCTTTAAAATGAAAATATTACTTTTCTGAAAATATCCTCTGGGGAGAGTTGAGTCGTGAGCTCTCAATCAAGTGTGCTCCGACAGAAATCCATAACCGGCCTCCTGGCCTTCATGAATATAGGGACTCTGACCTCTCTCAGTGTAGGTAGCACTCCACTTTGGTTAATGATTGGAACTCTGAGTGTTTTTAATATCCCTTTATAATCTTTTTAGGATTTAACCTCCAGTGCATCTGGAAGTAGATAGAGGCCATTTAGTTATACTATCATTTATATCAAGCTGATTAAAGTTAAGTAAAGCTACTTTGGAAATCAAGAGCTGAGCTATCGTGACTATGCCTACAATGGTATATACCCCTATTACAAAACTCCGATCCCATACATTTTATTGGGTCTTTTAGGAGAGTTCGCAATCAGTAAGGGTTCCATATTTTTTCCCCTAAGGAGCCCGATCATGTTTGGCTTTGTACTCTGATTTAAAAATCAGGCATTCATTCTATGTGTAAGTCCTCCAAATATCATCTGGGCGTCAGGCCAACTCTAATTTCACAAGCAGATGAAATGATGTGGGGTTTTTAGCTCTTTTTGTTGGCAACCCTTGTGAGCAATTGTGGCCTCTTTCATTTGGTTTGCGTGAAGCAGCGAAAGTGTTTTCTTGTGCCGATTTCAGCTGGTGGCTGGGAGTGTACCAAGGACAGATGCGGAGAAGTAAGAAATGAAGACCATGCTTGTCACTGCTCAGAGGACTGCTTGGCCAGGGGAGACTGCTGTACCAACTACCAAGTGGTTTGCAAAGGTACATGTTTCCTTGGATTGACTTGAGCTTTAAAAGAATAAAAACTGGTGTGGCTCAGTGGTTGAACATCAACCCATGAACCAGGAGATCATGATTAGATTCCCGGTCAGGGCACATGCCCAGGTTTTGGGCTCCATCCCCAGTAGGGACTGTGCAGGATGCAGCCAATCAATGATTCTGTCTCATCACTGATGTTTCTATCTCTCCCTTCCCCTTTCTCTCTCTGGAATCAATAAAAATAAATATATAAAAAAAGAAAACAAAGGAATAAAGACTGGAGATACTCTAAGACATCCTGGCTATTGGGGATATAATGCCTTGGCTATGGGCTCTGGAGGAGGAAATGAGATGTGCCTTTACATTTCTCATGCTTCCTTCTTAGTTTTGCTTCCCTGCCTCTTACTGATCTGAAATAACAAGGAAATAACCCCAAATTTTGAATTTAGCTAGAACCACAGTAATGAAGAGATGGTTAAAGTTCCTGCCTTGGTTGGTTTCCTAGAAGCAGAGCCTGAGAAAGGAATGCCATACGTGGAATTTATTGAGGGAATATTCTTCAGAAAAACCCATGTGAGAGAGTAAGGGAAGTGGGGGCAGAGGGAAGCGAGCAAGGATGCGGTCCCAGGTAAAGTTTCACTTTGGGCTGCTCTACAGCAGTCGGGAAGGTAAATTTGAGTTCTTACCCTGAGGCCAGGGGTCCTGACAGTTGTAAGCCCAGGCACTAGCAGCAGCCGGACGAGGTAAAGAAGGTTGATAAAGAAGGTCAGGGCATCAACAGCTCCTGTCCTACCCGAAAGCCATGCATGCGTGTGCACTGACTTTGGATGCCTGATGGTATAATATGATGGTTTTCTTCCAATAATAAATAATAGTTAGTGGACTACCAAAAACATAAAAGACGCAGTTTCTGTCTTTAAGGAGTTTCAGTTGCCATGGCACCCACTTATAGAAGTTAATGGAAAGATCCAAGAATCTTTATGTAAAGTTTGCAAGTCACTTTTTGGTGTCTGACTTAAGTCCTTCCTAGCTGTGGCATGGAATATTCAAGAAGAGTTTCTGTTAAGCATAGGGAATCTAGGCAATAACATTGTAGTAGCTATGTATGGTGTCAGATGGGTAATGGAATTATCGGGGTGATCATTTCAGAAATTATATAAATGTCTAATCACTATGTTATACACCTGAAGCTAATATAATATTGTATGTCAACTGTAATTGCAAATTTTAAAATACTAAACATAAAAGTTAAAGAAAAAATTTGAGGGAAAAAGCAAATCAGTTCTGAAACATTTGTAGTATTCGGTTGTGGCAAGAAGGTATTACATTAATATTAAATTAGGAAAATTTCCCCTACCCAAATAATCATTGTCACTGTTGATAAAGCATAACTTTAATTGAAAATTTGTCTCCTCTTCCCTTTTATTTCCCTATGTAGTAAATGTACCAATAAGCCACAAAGGCTATTAGATGAGAAAATAAAGAAAAAGTCCTAGGTATCATTGGTCATTGAATCATTAAACCAGCTTTTGCTGGTTTAAAATTCTAGTTTCAATACCTTTGTGAGGCCCATGTGTGCAGGGTACACTGGGTTATTACATTTTAAGAAGCGTGGTACTTACTTACACAGTTGTTAGTACTTAGATTCTTGTTGACCAGGGAGATTTCCAATGTTATTTATATGGGAGCAATTTCTCCAAAGTCTTGGTCACAAATTTTACTTATGTTTAAGGCTTGTGATTTTTGTTTGTTTTACAACAATTTAAGGTAAATTATTTTGTTAATTTTTATTTTCTCTAAAGGAGGCCACATTTTTTAAAAATCTGAGTTCTTTCTCTTCTCTGTCCTTAGAAGATGTAGTTTGTGCTCTCAGATCTTGGTGGGAGATAAAAGTGAAAGAAAGCATTGGTTTTTATTCCTAAATTCAAGGGCTGTACACAGATCCATTGGCAAATAATCTATTGCAATCTCCCAGCTATCGTCCCTGCATATTCTAAGCTTTTTCTCCCAACCTAAGAAAAGTGGTGCCATGCTGTCTCTGGCTTTGAGATGTTTGGCGGGGGGGAGGGGGGAGAATGTTCCATCTAATGACCAAACAGTTTATTTCTGGAGGGAAACAAACATGAAATGTTATTCACTGACGCCACTGGTGTTTTTATCTAGAAACCATTTAGACTCTGAAGGCTCGCATAAACACCACTCGGGGTTATTAAACCTTAGATTTCCCGTTGTGTATGGGGGTGCTTTAGGAAGCCAAACCAGACACCAGGCTTTATTTCTGAGTTTCTTTTTGGATGGTGTCCCATTAGCTACAAATACCAACCAGGACACAGGTCCTGGAATTGTACTCTTCAAGGCTCTGGATGGCACCTATAATTTGATGCACCAATACATTGACCCATTTTCCTTATAGGAGAGTCACATTGGGTAGATGATGACTGTGAGGAAATAAAGACACCAGAATGTCCTGCAGGGTAAGTATATTTTATGAATAGTATGAAATTTCATGTATTAATTGATGAACTATCACAGGATATAGATGGGCAAATGCTTTAAAAGGATGCAAAACTGAAATCCACTTATACAGCTGAACTTGTGAATAATAAGTCAAAAGCTACAATGTGCATCTTGAAGTAGAGAAATTCACAGAAATATTTTTTCTAACACTTCTGACATATCAGAGACTAGTATTCTCTGTTCTCCGACTTAGCTGGAGATTTTACAAAGTGTATCTAAATGTCACTGAAGGAGGAAAGAAACATTTCTGCAGAGACTTGTGTTTTTAGTGTGTTTTGTCTCCCCCTAAAGTGCTGCTTTTGCCTTTTTGGGGGGGTGGAGGGAAGACTCTAGAACTCAAAAATATCATCTGAGATGGTACATCTACAAGATGCTGTAGAAACCTGACCTACCACCAAAGCAGAATGACACCCCAGTACTCAAGTGGGACCAGCAGAAGGCACTTATGCTTTTCAGGAAACTGTTGAAAATTCATGGACCCTTAGAATGCCTGTCAGAAAAGAATTTTTCAACAAATGTGTTTTTATAAATGTATTTGTTGGAATGTGTTTTTTTTTTTTAAGCAAAGCTTGGGACACCAAATCCAAGTATTTATTTATTTTAAATTTATTTTTTTAAATATATTTTTATTGATTTCAGAGAGGAAGGGAGAGGGTGAGAGAGATAGAAATATTAATGATGAGAGAGAATCATTGATTGGCTGCCTCCCACATGTCTCCTACTGGGGATCGATACCAAAACCTGGGCATGTGACCTTGACCGGAATCGAACCCAGGACCCTTCAGTCACAGGCCGACACTCTACCCACTGAGCAAAACCAGCTAGAGCTAAATCCAAATATTTAGATATTGTCTCGATTCTGGCCTCCTTTTTAACTGTAATGGGCCACCTGAATGTCTTTGGACTGTTAGAATGGGATGGCAATTGTTTCTGACTTTAAAATGTGTTCAGTTATTTTTGAGGAAAAACCAGTCTAAGTGGTAGAAGCCTTGTTAACTGATAATAGTAATGATAATAATGAACTCTCACATAGTATTGCTCTAAATCAGCGGTTCTCAACTTGTGGGTCACGACCCCTTTGGCGGTCAAACGGCCCTTTCACAGGGTTCGCATGAGACCATCCTGCATATCAGATATTTACATTACGATTCATAACAGTAGCAACATTACAGTTAGGAAGTAGCAACAAAAATAATTTTATGGTTGGGTCACAACATGAGGAACTATATTTAAAGGGCCAGAAGGTTGAGAACCACTGCAAATGCTTTATATGTGACTCATTTAAAATATGCCTTTTTATTATGTGGCTTCAAATAATCTCAAGCCTATATTAGTTGAATTATCAGAAACAGTTTTGCTTATAGTTTAGTAGTCTCAAGTCTGATTAAATAACTAAATGTTTAGAATATAACAAAGGACCTATTTCATCAGATCCTGCCCTAGTTAGATGTATAGTCTAGTCCTTTAATGATTAAGTTTTAGAGATCTTCAATAATTTAAATTATTTTTGCAATTATTTTATAGAGCCGCGTGTGGCTCGCGAGCTGCGGTTTGCCGAGCCGAAAGTTTGCCGACCACTGGACTCTAGTCCTTTACTGATTAAGTTTTAGAAATCTTCAATAATTTAAATGATTTTTGCAATTATTTTATAATTAAACCTAAAATAAATTTTTATTAGTGCTTAGTTCTAGTGACAAGAGTGCTACTGCTATTAATTTTTTATTCATTCATTCATTCATTCATTCATGTATGTAATAAATATTTATTGAAGCCCTACTGTGGGTCCAGAAAATAAAAAGATGAATAAGACACAAACTGTGCTTTGAAACTAGTGAAGAAGTTAAACACTTTAACAGATCATTATACTATAATGTAACATATCCTATATAATAAAAGCGTAATATGCAAATCTACTGAACGGCAGAATGACCAGTTGGCAGGGGGCGGGGCCAGCAAAGAGGTGGTGCCAGGCCAGCCAAGGCTCTTGCCAGTGGGCAGAGGGAGGGAATGGTGATGGGGTGGCGACTAGTGGCGACTAAGGGGCGATGTGTGTGGGGGAGGGCCGGCACCATCCCCTGATTGGCCTGTCCAGTTGCCTCCTGCAGAGGGAGGCCGGAGGTGGCTACAGCGGGGTGATGGGGGTGTCGCCGTCTCCTGAGTGGGCCTAAAGCATTGGCCTGTCCAGTTGCCTCCTGCAGAGGGAGGCCGGTGGTGGCTGCAGCAGGGTGATGGTGGTGGCGCCGTCTCCTGAGTGGGCCTAAAGCCATCAGTAAGACATTCCCTGAGGACTCCTGGACTGTGAGAAGGCACAGGCTGGGCTAAGGGACCCCCCCATCCCCCAGCGCATGAATTTTCATGCACTGGGCCTCTAGTATAAATGATAAAAGAGGTATGAATTGATATCTTAAAGGAATTCAGAAGTGTAAGCAACTAATATTATACAAGAGGAAACCTTGAGCTGGGTTTTAAAGAGCAAATAGAAGTTTTCCATATAGCAAATGAGAGAATGCATATTCTAAGCAAATATAACAGCTTTTTACATTGTGAAAAACCTTGTTTGCGATGTAAGAGGCAGCCATGGAGGAAGTACATTAGGGGATATCAGTCTCTTCACTTGCTATTTTATGATTTTGGCCATTTAACTCTGGACTTCAGGTGCCACAAATGCTATGTGGCTGGAAGCTCAGCGGTATCTTTGGTTTCATCTTGGAAATCATTGGTCCCAATTATTGAGAATGATTCAGCATGATGGAAACTCTGTGGCAATCATTTTTCTAAAGCTTAATGTGTTACGTTTCAGGTTTGTTCGCCCTCCATTAATCATCTTCTCTGTGGATGGTTTCCGTGCCTCATACATGAAAAAAGGCAGCAAAGTCATGCCTAACATTGAAAAACTAAGTAAGTCATCTGTAATCCATGATCTGCAAAGTAACGGTTCAGCTATGGGCTTTGAGATCTCTGGACACATGGCTGGAAATGTATGTTGTTATTGGAAATATAAAAGTAAAGATTAACACGTGCCTTTGATGGTTTATAGAATGGGTTTCTATGCGCAAAGCGATTCCTGCCAGTTCTTTTGTTCTGATCTTAACTTCTGTCTCCAGGGTCCTGTGGCACACACTCTCCCTACATGAGGCCTGTGTACCCGACAAAAACGTTCCCCAACTTATACACTTTGGCCACTGTGAGTATTTTTTCAAATGATATAAATTCAAAGGGCTGATTTCATCCTGAAATGACTTAAAGGGGGATTTTTTTAAAGATGTTCCTTAGTGTTCAAAGAAAATGTTTCTGTTTTCATCTTATCTGCCTCAGCTGTTCACAGTAAATGCCTTTTACAACGTTGTAGGTGACCCAATGTCAAAGTAACTTTAAAACAAGCCATTTTTTAGGTACAGTTTTCTCTGAACACGCACATTAAACCTCTAAATTTTCAAATAAAAATGTTGACTTAAGGGCTGCTATGTATTAATTTTCAGATACTTCCATTTCTACCTTGCTTTCTTCTTTAAAAACATCCTTAATTAGTTTAATTATGCTTATTAGTTTTTGTTTAGGGTAGAAATAGAACTTAGAAAAAGGAAAAATGTATGTAGATATAGAAATGTTTTTGGAGGTACATAAGTAAATTTCAATTAAAGATTAATTTGGTATAAAAAAAATTGTTGCCATCTTATTAAGTTGCAACATTTGCCAAATATTAAATTTCTTTATAATAATGTCAAGTTTATCAGATGACTTAAAATCAGTCTGTAGGTAATATTTATGTTTGCTCAGACACATACTTTTAGAAATTGTTTCTATAAAACCTTTTATGATAAGAAAATTTATAATAGAACTAATGTGGGTGGATTATTGTTACTTTAGTGATAAATTTCCTTTTACTCAAAGGGGTTGTATCCAGAATCACATGGAATTGTTGGCAACTCAATGTATGATCCTGTATTTGATGCCACTTTCCATCTTCGGGGGCGAGAGAAATTTAATCATCGATGGTGGGGAGGTCAACCGGTAAGTTTTGCATTTTTGGGTGTGTCTGTGCATTGAAACATTTCATCCCCAAATTGGTTACCATCAAAAGAGGTTCATATAATTTTCTCACACTTAGCAATGTTTCTTTCTTTTGTTATGTATATATCTGTAGGTGTATGTATGTACATAATATACAGGATGGGGCAAAAGTAGGCTTACAATTGTGAGTAAATAAAATACAGTTTCTTCTAGTATTATTTTTATTAATTATTATATTATTTTCCATACAAAAAATAATGCAAGAATAAATTATTTATGCACTCACAAACCTACTTTTGCCCCACCCTGTATATGTATATAATATGTATGTGTATCTGTATTTATACATGTATGATGTATTTCTATAGGTATGTATATACATGTGCATCTGTAATCTACACTAATAAAAGAGAAAGATGCAAATTGACCATACCTTTGCAATGCCCGCCAGCCAATCAGGAGTGAGTATGCAAATTTAACCCAACAAAGATGATGGGTTAATTTGCATACACAGGCTCTGAGCAGCCAGGGGCAGGGTGGGATGCTTGCATCATCACCATGGCAATGACTCAGGCATTCCTCACCGCCCCAGCCGCTCCAGGCCTCTGGGCAGCGTAGGAAGGTGGAAAGGCTGCTCTGGGCCAGAATGAAGGCAGAAAGGCGGCTCTGGGCCGGAGTGAAGGCGGTGCCAGCAGTCAGGGGAAGGAAGGGCCATTCTTGCAAGAATCTTTGTACATCGGGCCTCTAGTGTATATATACAGATATTTATGTGTTTATGTGTGTACATTTATGTGCAGATATGATTATAAAAGCATGAGATGATAAGTATCTTCATTAGGGTAATAGTGGTGGAAATGCTGACAGAGGGATGAATTTTAGAAACATTTTGAAGAAGGAATAGTCAGGTCTTAATGATTTATTAGATTTGGGGGTACAATGAGAAAAAGGAGTGAATAACTATAACTACCCCAAAATTTTGGCCCAGGTGACATGTGAACAGAAATAGGGAAACTTGCTGAAAAAAGGGAACTTGATGAAACCCACAGTAATTTAATTATTATTTTTTTGTTTGTTTAACCCATTTTTTCAAAGTCGTGGAAGTTCCATATAATATGTGGAATCCTACCTTGCTGATGGGCCAGAAAATTAATACTTTGAAAGAAATCATCCTATTTACTTCAGATTAAATGGTTGGGCAAAAGTAAAAAGGGGTGTACATGGCTTTCTACGTAATATTTTTCCTATGACTATGTGCTTGGTTAGGCAATTGCTTTGGTCAGACATGAGCAAAGCAGCAACGCGGGGCAATGGTTGTTGAAAGGACAGAACTGACTGAGGGTAGAAGGATGAGAATCCCCACAGGAACACAACCCGGTACACATAGTCAATCAGAAACCTGTGGGAGAAGAATGGCAAACGGTTCCCTCTCATGTCAACTGTGACTGGGGGCTGTATCTCCCTGGGGCACTGGTTAGGAAAGAGGGCTGGCAGACCTCCGTGGGGTCACCATGGCAAGAAGAGTGGACAGGGGCTGCAAACATCCGTGTGTTTACCATCCTGGAATGATCTCATACCTGGAAATGTTTGCTGCTATCTGTGGGCTAAATACAGAATATGAAGTAAGAAAAAAAATGGTATTGCTCTATGAGAAAAGGTCACGGTGAAAAAATATTCATATCGCATAATAAGTCAGCATACAAGGCTAAATGTGGACTTTTCATTAAAAAAATAAACATTGGAAGACTTCCTGTATGTCTGTAGAAGTGTTTCTTTATAGTAGAAGGCCTGATTCTGCTGTCTTTATTCAGGCCGGACTCCCAGAAGTCTATGATGACCTAGGTTGTGAACATTGTGAAATTTGTTTACAGGGTGGATTTCACACACAGTTTATGATAGAGGAACAGTGTATGCATAAATAAAATGATTGAAATTAGAACTCCATCAAGCTGTTGCTCGTTGGTCTTTTGCATTAATTTTGTCATGGAAGCAGACTTGCCTGGAACCACAAAGGATATAGAGATAAATAGTAATTTTATCAAATTGGATTGCTTTACACCAAATGTTGACATTAGGTTTCCTCTGGGTCGACATGACTCAGAAGATGAGTCCACACATTCATTAACTTCTGCAGAAACGGAGCAGAGGGATCGCTGTTAACCAGCCCAGTGAAGTGAAGCCTCTGTCTCGACTCTGTTTGCCTGTTTCCTTAATGACGCTCAAAGTTGACACATATGACCAAGTTTAGTCCTCTCCTAATGCTGACCAAGATTTGTGGTGAAACTGATTTTGCTTCTATCTTCTTGAACAAGACGCCACCAAGAATTCCAAGGAACATAGTAGCTGTAATTTAAAAACATATTTTATTGAAATTTGGCCTATAGGAAAAACATGGGCAGAAACTATAAAAAACTACAGTATAAGAGTATAAGATACTATAAATAGTATAAGAAGAGTTACACCTTAATAAATATTTCTTAAACATTTATATCCTCCTCACAGAGGCTTGTACATTTCATAAAATCACCAGTAAAAAAAAATAATTGGTATAGAGAGAATATTTATAAAAATATAATTAAAATACTTATAAAAAATAAAAATCTTAGATAATTAAGTTAAGCTCAAATTATTTTTACGGAGTGATGAAACCAGGAAAGTCATTTGGCTGAATAATATAGAGGTCAGATTAAATGGTGAATAAGAATCACTCTTAACCTAGTTTAAAATCTAATAGATGGGATGAGGCGTTTGTACAGTGTCTATTTGAAAATTTGAATAGAAACAAACTTAGGCTCCATTAGGCTCCCCAAAATAATTTCTATAATTTAATTTCATCTTTTTAAAAATCTTGATATAGCCACTACAGCAAAGTTGAGCCTGCTTTTAATTTGTCAATCTTTAGAATGCGCTGTTAAAAGTTGTCACTCACTCTATGATCCTACATTTCCCATACATATTTCAATGGAATTTCTTTTGTTGTTTTAAGATTTATTTACTTTTTTTTTCTCATTACAAATTCGTTACTCTTAATGGATTTTTTAAAAGTGTGTTTGTTTCTTTGAAAAATCTCTCTGCTGTAATCCTGCAATTTCTCATACTGAGATATCTCAGTGGGCAATTCCCTGTTCAGTTTAAATCTGGACCTGAGCAAGGTGGGGAAGGAATGAGAATCCAAGGGGCCCGCTACATGTGGGGATCTGAGAAACAAGTCCACCACCCCACCAGATGTGCAGTCGTTTAAAGCCCTAATTTCTGGAGGAAGGCCTTTCACTTCTCCAGTTGCTAGGCCCACTGCCGTTTTCTGCCAGGATTGTGATATAAGGAGCTGGTCTTGAGGCCGCCCTCCACAGTTACTGTAATATAAAAATGCAGGAAAGATGGTGAGTTCAAGAAAGAGACAGCAATGAGAAGAATGACATTGGAATAGAGTGAACTTCGCAGTTAAAGGGATTGACTTGATGTCTCTTTTTGTCTCTTTCATTATCCTGCTAGTGGGAGGCTTTGCTTTCTTTTCAGGAAAATTTTATCTTTTCTTTATTCTGTTGTTTCTTTCCCATATACTGTTGGAAATATGTATTTCTTTCTTTTGACTATATCTGCACATGCTTAGGATGGACTCTGCTCACCTGACCCCTTGCTATAGGCTCTAATTTATCTTTCAAATTGCAGTTGAACTATCTGCCCCCAAGTAGCTCTTGCTAAGCTCCCCCATCCCCAGCTAAGCTCAGGGACCCTCCTTTGGGTTTTCCTATGATTTCTACCATAAATTTGACCATATCATTTTGAAATGATTCACATGTCTGCTTTAGGGCCTTGATTTCTTTATTTTATTATTCTCAGGACCTAACCCACAGCCTGACACATGTAGGTGTCCCACTACTGCATTTTGAATAGATATGTTCTGCAAGCCCATTTGCCTGTACTTCCTTCCTCTTCTTCATCACTCACCTTCTTTGACCCTAACCACCTGGAAAGAGCCAAACTGGTCCATAGTCTCTTCTCCTGGATCATCCCACAGACTTGACATCCTTAGTTTGTTCTGACTCTAATCTCAATGATTGGTTTACTCCTGCTGGTACTGGACCCTCACCCTTCCTTCAGGTCTCCCAGAATTCAATGTATCCCAGGTTCGTGCCTTTGAATGCAAAGGAGTCATTTCTCTCCAAAGAACTGCTTAGAAAAACTACAACAGTGAATCATGTTTTTGAAAAATGTGTTTTGCTTATTTTCTTTTTCAAAACTCCTCGCCTTCTCCCACAGCTGCATCCTTTACTTAATTTGAGAAAGTGTTCTATTTCACATTTAAATCCTTCTGGTTGCAGTGGGAAAGCCCCCCCCCCCCCCACCCAATGATAACACATCAAGAGGGTACAATATTATTCCCACTTGTCTCTTTTTCAAACTCTAATATCTAGGACACAAATGTTGAAAACTGTCTCTTGATAAAGCAGGGAAATGGAAGAAATATTGGGATTAAAGGCAGGTGTATCTAAACCCAGTGTCTTCTCAGCTCACTTTTTTTTTAAGCTGTGTTGTTTTACCAACCGCTGAGGAAATTTACATTGCATTTATATTCCGGGAAATCATAATCCCACTTCTCTGAATTAACAAGGAACTAGGAATTTGTCTCATTTCTCTCTTTTATGGCCCTAGGGGTTCTACTTCACTTTTCTTCTTTTGATGATTTAGTGCCTTTTTTTCTCTGTAATTACTAGATTTAACTTAAAATACATATGACCTGCAAAGGAACTTTTCTGGCTGCTTATGATCTGCCGTAACTTAAGCACTCTCTATGTTTCAGTCTGGTGCCATTAGCCAACCTTACAGGTCGGCTTCATTACTGCTGGCATTTGTTTGAGATTTTTAAATGTGTTTGTAAAATTTTAAGTATTCGCTCTTATTTGTTCTCTTTTTGCATTTTTCTAACCATGCTGCCAATTTCCTTTTAGAAAATTCTCCCAGAAAGCAGGGAGAAATATTTTGCTTCTTTTTTTTTGGGGGGGGGGGGGAGAAATAAACATTTGAACTTGACATTGTCTTCATCATGCACATTGCTCTTTATACAATTGGTTACCTTTTTTCCCCGATTACAAAGATGTTACTTGTCACTGTAAGAATTTGGGAAAGTTCAGAAAAGTACAAAGAACAAACGATCTTGGTTTTGCCATCGGGATACGTTTAGCACCCCCTCTTGTGTCTTCTCTCCCAGTGCTCTCTCCTTGCACCCCCACGAAGCCTGCTTCTGGTGATCTTGTCCCTTGAGTGCTACTGGCCGAAAGTTATTTATAGGGCTTCCTGTTGCCAAGATAATGCCAACATCAGCATATGTTCCACAATACCAACATTTGAAAGTGCAGGGTCATCATTTGACAACATTGCATTAAAAAAAATCCATTAGAAAACCCCATATCGATCTTACATTTCATATCTGCCAAATATTGCCTAGTACAGCTTTCTTGAAAATAGCAAGCCACTCAATTTTCGAGGAAGTTGTTTGGAAATGAATACTCTAAGCTGTGTCCCTGAAATTAAAGTAAGTGTGCAAACAGATCACTTAAAGTGAGAAACTGGTCTCTTCAGGATCTGGTGTGGTGTTGAGGACCTGTGGGGTGTTCAGCACTTAGTTTGAGTGCATCTACTTGCTCACGGAGGTGCTGGAACATGAATGAATGAATGAAAGTCCAAGGCACCTGGGCATGCCAGAGTTTGTACATAAGGTGGAAATATACTCTGGACCAAACCCTGGAACACTGTTTGGAACAATCTGAGATCCTTATCTCTCAGATCCATCCCCATGGGACCCCACCTCTGCCAGGCTGAGGACATCCGGGATCTGACAGGGTGCCTATGCTCTCCTGCCCCATCCCTTGCTTGCCAACTGCAACAGCTGCAATTTGGGGGACTGAGGATTTTCACCCCCCACCCCCGCCCCACCTTTCCACCCTAAAGAGCTGGGAATATGCAGTACTCTCCCAGGCCAGCCATCTCAAACCATGGCCTTCTGAAATCATGGCCAAGCTCCTCTATGCCTTACATCTCCCAATTACTGCTTTGATCACAAAAACCAAAGATTTTCGCTGGAGTCAGTAAAAGACACTCTCAAAGTCTGGATGCAATGAAACCAGAAAAGGGAGTGGCTGCGATTCCTAGACCATTTTTTGCTTCGGTCTTATAATAAGCAAGCCACTCTTCTCCTTCCTGTTTGCCTCCTAAAGTGAGTGGGTTTCTTCTCACAGACTGCTCTTCAATGGAACACATCCTAAATTGTTTTTAACGTTTCTGGAATAACTGTATTATATTTCTTTCCATTATTGCATAATAATTAAGATAAAAATTAATCAAGTATTTACCAAATGCCAAGACACTGTTTTAAGGCCTTTAAATGTATTATGTCCTTACAGCTTAGAATAAGCCTATGTGCTAGGGAATATTACCTATATTTTAAAGGAAACTGAAGCACAGGGAACTTAAGTAACTTGCTGGAGGACTGCAGGCTGGTAAATGACAGGGACAAGGCTTAAAATCCAGCCACCTAGCTACAGAGCTCAGGCTCTTAACGGCCCTATCTTCTGCCTGACAACCGCATGGGCTGGAAAGAATATTTTTAAAAACTTAATGAAATGCTTGGTTCGCCTAACTTATTCCAGGAACTTATTCCTAAAATTCCATTTCCTAACAGGCTAAGTAAAAGATACAAAGGAAAATCCAGAATAAAAAAAAAATAACCTTTCTCTTCCTTTTCATTCACTTAGTTTAAAGCAAAATGAGACAAAGCTAGGTTTCGAGATCCTGACATCTGTGTGCCAAATTGGGATTCTCCTCTGTAGGCTTTCAATAGTAAAGGAAACATATGGTCCACTCCTGGGTCCTTTGATGATTAGAATTCTGCCACATACGTGCGATGTTCAGAACAATGATCAGACGGGAAAGGTACAGAACAGACTTTTGAGATGAAATAAGAGTTTTTAAAAATGCCACTAGAATCAGGGCAGAGCTTTTGAAAGCTGTTGCAGTGAACAGATCAAATAACATTTATGGAAATAATGATTCTGATTTCCAGATGTGAAAAAAAATCATTGCAAATAATGTGAAATTTATGGTGTGGGTAAAGTATCAGATAGCTGATCTAATATGCTTTAAAACTTTTTTTTTTCTTCCTTGACCAAAGCTCAGAACATGTTATAAGGCTCTTATTTTTCCTCATTAGCTATGGATCACAGCCACCAAGCAAGGGGTGAAAGCTGGGACATTCTTCTGGTCTGTGTAAGTTACCTTTATTTTGTCAATGTTTGTAAAATTACAGTGATGACTGCGTTTCTGAAACATTGATTTAATTTTATTTCATTTCAGTTAAATGGATGAACTTATGAACTTATGAATATTTTTCTGATTCAAAATAGCCTTCCAGTTATTTTTTCCAGAGATCATCTCTCTGTCCCCCCTTCCATCTCCTTCTCCTACCCTCTCTTCCTCTTCTATCTCTCTTTTATCCCATCTTTTCTTAATCGAATGTAAGGAAGATTTTCTCTTCCTCTTCTAGTCATTCCTTAAATTTCTCTGTCTCCTTTCATAGGTTTTTTATAACTTGCCACCCAGGGAATGTGTATTTGTCTTTGTTTATTGCTATGGTTTATATGATCATTTTCTATAAATACTAGAGTCCTGGTGCACGGATTCGTGCCCCAGTGGGGTCCCTCAGCCTGGCCTGTGCCCTGTCACAATCTGGGACCCCTCAGAGGATATTGGATTGCCAGTTTCGGCTCAGTCCCCGCAGGCCAGGCCAAGGGACCCCACCGGTGCATGAATCCGTGCACCGGGCCTCTAGTATGCATGTAAGATCTTTGGTTAATCTCTTCCCGCCCTCCCCCCTTCCCTCTTCCCTCTGAGATTCATCAGTCTGTTCCATGTTTCCATGCCAGTGCATTGAGCTTCTTCCCCCTGGTGGTCAGTGTGCATCATAGCTACCGGTCGAATGGTTGAACAGTCACATAGGCTTTTATATATAGAGATATTCTAACCTTCTATATTTATTTTGACTCACAACTTTAAAAATGTAGTATGGGCTCAGGCTGATATAGTGGTCTAGACAGTGGATATTCCAGACAGGAGGCAAGGAAAGCCTCTATTTTCACCCCATTTTCCTAGTGAACCCCAGGATTTCCCTAAGTAGGAAAATGGGACCACTTCCCCCCCCCAGGTGATGGGGAGATTAGTAGTTAATGTTCATAAAGTAGAAGAAACTTACCTAATAAAAGTGCCAACATGTTGATTATTTTTAAGCTCTTGGTAAGAAAAGGAATCTGTTTTGACTTTCATGGGGATTTTGTTCCTCCTGAGATGTTCTTTCCATCTTTTTTTTTTTTTTTTAAAAACCACCTAAAGCTGTTTCCATGTTTGCCCCATACTCCTTAACAAAAATCTGACTATTCTATAATAGTAGTGTGCTGACAGCAATCACAGGTTTAAATTAATCCAGAGTGGTACTGTCTATATTCTCCAAATTCAGGAATAAAAGTAAGCTTTTTCAGATTTGAATGGTTAAGTTGTAATTGGGTTTGGTGATTTGCAGCGAAGACAGAGGACTTCTTTAAAAGTCTTTTTTCCCTTTTTTAAAAAGAGGTTTTCTGAGTTGTGAAATACACATGGGCACGTCAGACACTTTACGTAAATGGCATGTTGATCTACTAGCTTAATCCTACACATTACTTTTTCTATGACCCTTGACTGTCATAGATACTTATAGAAGTGATTTTTTCTGTTGGACAACATATTTGCCTGGCAAAATGGAGAGGAGCCAACAATGTAATTAATACTTAGTCCCTGCCCTTACCCCCCCAAACTGCTGTAAAGCTTTATTGAAAAGGCCCAGTGTTCTGGTTCTAAATGGCCATTTTCTCCACCACCCATTTCCAACCACTTATAAGAAGGTGGCTTTTGAGTGCTCCAAAGATGTCTGTGGTTTTGTTTTGCTTCTCAGGCCATTCTTCTTGTATCTATATCTTAAAAATGATTTGGATTCATTTTTTGCTTTCTATTTAAAATATCTTTTTGTAACTTAATAAAAACATGATCATATTTCCAGTTATTTAATGGAATATGTGTAAAGGCACTACACATAGTGCCTTTAGAAAAAATTTTAATTTCAAACCAGATTCAAGCCATAGACTTAGAAGGCCATCTTTTTAACATGATTCTGTGCTGCAACCTAGATAATTCTTGCCTTTTAAGTGATAGTATTTCATTTCAAAATCATCCTCAGCCAATGCTGTTACATTTTATAAAAATGTCAATTCATGTCCAAGGCCAGTAATTTCTTTTATATATAAGTGTTTAGATTGATTCTAATCACAGCTCCGCCACTTAATAGATTGTTGACCTTGAACAAGTGTTGTAATCTCTCACTAAACCCATGTCCTCATCTTTGAATGGGAATGGTAGTGCCTTCATCATAGGGTATTGTGAAAATAGAATGAGTTAACTTATTTAAGAGCTTAGTAGGATAGTTAGCACATAGAGAACAACCAATAAATGCTATTTTTCTTTTTTACATTATCTCTTTTAACATGACCAGAAAATGGCTATGTATGTCCTAAGGTAGTTTGTTTTCCTTTATCACTAAATACCTTATCTAGTCCTTCATTTTGCATTCTTTTTTTTTTTTCTGACCATGTCCAATGTAAAGGTCTTATGACAAATTGTGTATCAATCAGTGATGGTCACGATGACAGCATGAACCCTATTTTCATTTCTGTGTGGACATACGTTCTTCCTTTGTCAGATATGTTTATGTTGACTCTGAGTTGTATTTTAAACACTAATGGGTAAAGGCCATGTTGTGTTGGTCTGTGGTTATTTCATAAAGATAATCTAGAACTCCTAGGAAATTTAGACACCACTTTGTCCAATACCTCATTTTTTGAGATTGGAATACTAAGGCGTAGAGAGATAAAATGTTGTGCTCAAGGTCATACTTAGAATGAATACTCAGGCCTCCTCCTTCATTTTGCATTCCTCTTAACACACACACACACACACACACACACACGCACACTCAGTCCTGCTCAGGAAATCATAATGACCTGCTTATCTTTCCAAGCAGAAAATGGTAACTCCTTTGTTTTTTTGTTTTGTTTTGTTTTTTGGGGTTGTTTTTTTGTTTGTTTGTTTTGTTTTTTTGGTAGGAGTATCTTTTATCTTTAATTTTATTCCCACAAATGCCTTGAACATAATAAGCTTTTAACAAATATTTTCTGAATGAGTATATCATCTCTTAGGACCTGTGAATCCAGGACATAATTGTAAAAGCTAACATTTTTCTAGACTCTTTCTATGTGCCAGGCACTATTCTAAATGCTTTATATATATATTATGTCTTTTAATCCCTACAACAGTCTGGTAATATTATTACCACCATTTTATAGAGACACAGAAGGGTTAGGTAACTTGCCAGTCTCATCACCATCACATGTGGAGTCAGGATTCAAACCCAGACATTCTGGCCTCTGAGTTGATGTTTTATTCCCTGCCCCCTACTGTTCAAGCACCCTGTCCAATGAAAGCCTTAAAACAGTGGTTCTTAACCTTCTGGCCCTTTAAATACAGTTCCTCATGTTGTGACCCAACCATAAAATTATTTTTGTTGCTACTTCATAACTGTAATGTTGCTACTGTTATGAATCGTAATGTAAATATCTGATATGCAGGATGGTCTTAGGCGACCCCTGTGAAAGGGCCGTTCGACCGCCAAAGGGGTCGCGACCCACAGGTTGAGAACCGCTGCGTAAGAGCATTCTGAACTGGACACAAATTCTAACAGCTTGTATTTTTCCATTAGCATCAAATGAGTTCATCAAAGTCCATTTTTATGACTTAACGCCGATTATATAATATAAAGCAGCTTGTACGTAGGTAGTGAAGTAAGATAAGATGAAAAGGCATATGCTTTTTTTTTTAATTAGGAAAGAATTCAAAATATGTAATTCTTTTGTTCAGGGGATTTCTAAGGCTGACAAATTAAATATCTTATGCGATTAACCTGACTTTGCTATGCCTATTTCTAATTCAATTATAAGATATAATAAATGGGGTCACATTTATTCAATTGGAATTTGCTTGAATGAGGACTCATTTTATGGTAAACATGATTTTCTGAGTAGGATGGTTTAGATCAGTGGTTCTCAACCTTCTGGCCCTTTAAATACAGTTCCTCATGTTGTGACCCAACCATAAAATTATTTTCGTTGCTACTTCATAACTGTAATGTTGCTACTGTTATGAATCGTAATGTAAATATCTGATATGCAGGATGGTCTTAGGCGACCCCTGTGAAAGGGTCGTTCGACCGCCAAAGGGTTCGCGACCCACAGGTTGAGAACCGCTGGTTTAGACAGAGAGAGATCCCTGAGAAGTGAAAATCCCTAGTCTATCAGAGAAGGCTGGAGTGGGTGGGGGTGGGGATGGGGGAGGCTGCTTGTTTAGAGATCCCGCCAACTCCAGCCTTCTACCATGGCTCTGAAAATTTGTCTTTCTCCATGCTCTCTCATGATCACATCCACAAGGAGTAAATGTTTAAATGGCTCACCCAACATTCCAGGATACATTTTTTTTTGGAAACAATTTTAAAAGGCTTTATTTGAAAAGATAGGAAGTTAGTACACCTTTTAACACCCTTGCATCAACTAACAAGCTTCTTTTTTTTTATTGCTTAAAATATTACAAAGAGTAGTACATTTGTCTCCTTTTATCATTGGTTATGCTTATATGCATGCATACAAGTCCTTCGCTTGATCTCTTACCCCCCGCCCTCCCAACCCTCCCCGGCCTTCCCGCTGTCGTTTGACAGTCTGTTTGATGCTGCTCTGCCTCTGTATCTACTTTTGCTCATCAGTTTATAATGGTCTTTATTATCCATAAATGAGTGAGATCATGTGGTATTTTTCTTTCACTGACTGGCTTATTTCACTTAGCACAATGCTCTCCAGTTCCATCCATGCTGTTTCCAGGATACATTTTAAATAGTTTTTAGGAAAGGTTTTAGGTTCATAGCAAAATTGAGCAGTTGGTACAGAGATTTCCTATATACCCTCTGCCCCCACTCATGCATAGTCTTTCCCATTATCAACATCCTTCACCAGAGTGGTACATTTATTATGAGTGATGAGTCTGCACTGACACATCATTATCACCCAGAGACCGTAATTTACACTATGGCTCACTCTTGGCCACAGTGATTTTTACTAACCACAGTTAAACTTGAGCTTTAGTTTGAATTCATCATAAACATGCTCTAATGCCCAGTGTTGGATGGCGGAGCAGAAAAGCATGCTGTGCTCCTTGTTAGGAAAGAATAAGCACATTTCCCTATGAATAAAGACATCACTCAGCTTGTGAGCATCTGAAGGAAACTCCCGCAAGGATGCATTGCTGTCATGTTAGCCAAGAGCTCTTTAGGCGAGTGCCAGATTTAGGGTAATTACATTTCAACAGAAGAATGAGACTTAAAACACAAAAGTCATTGTGGATGAAGATTATACCCTTTTTGTCAGACTTGTAATTATATGTGCCCATTCCTGATAGATTTTTATAGAGCCCGAAGAGAATTTCAAGAATGCCTTTCTAAACCCTTTATTTGTAGAGGAGGAATGTAAAGATTCAGATTAAATCATGTTTCCAAAGGCATAT
>NW_005371843.1:1584348-1668512 GCF_000412655.1 Myotis brandtii | reverse complement strand
GATAACTAATTCTGATCATTAATAAAAATAAGGTTTCTTTTTAATACTTACTAGGGGCTAGAAACTGTACATGCCCTTTGCCTGTCTTGTCTCATTTCATCTTTACAGCCAGCTAGTGCAGGGTGTTTTGCTATTATCTTTGTTTTACTGATAAGTAAACTGAGGCCAAAAGAGGTCAAAGAGGCTTAGAAGTCAAGAAAAGTCACACCACCTTCCAGAAGCAGATTGGACCTGGCCTGGTAGCTCAGTTGATTAGAGCTCATCCGGATATCCCAAGGTTGTGCTTTTGATCCCCTGTCAGTGCACATAGAAGAATCAACCAATGAATGAATAAATAAGTGGAACCACAAATTGATGTTTCTCTCTCTCTCCAAAATCAATTTAAAAAAAAAAAAAAGGCAGCTTGAGGATGTAAATCCTGGTCCCTCTGTGGCCACAGCTAACAGCTTTACCCACTAAATGGCGAAGATTCTGAGCCCTGGGTCCTTTCTGCCTGCAGCTTGTCTCTGATCAGCAAGGCAGGTTCCTCATTTGATTGTGAATCAGTTTCCAGTCTCCTTTGTGGTTGAGCAATGTAATATGTTGCAAATGGAAATGGAAGGCTCTTTTACGATAACGAAGTGAAAACAGATGGTGGTAATTAGAGAGCACTTGGCCTGGGCACAAGAGCAAGTGCTCAACAGGCTGGAGCTTGTTGACACGCAATCTCCCATCATGCTTTGCTTGTTATTACCCTACAAAACTCCCATCATGCTTTCTTGATAATACCCTACAAAACTCCCACGTGTTTTGGTTATTACCGTACAAAACTCCCATCATGCTTTGCTTGTTTTACTCTCCAGGGTCATCCCTCACGAGCGGAGAATATTAACCATACTGCAGTGGCTCACCCTGCCAGACAACGAAAGGTATCTGTTTCCCTCTTACTGATTTTTCTTTCCCTTTCCTCCGTATATTTTAATCTTAGGTTAGAAGTGGGTCAAAACAAAACAAAACAAAACAAAACAGGCTGTGAAATCGAAGCACAGCCAAGGTTTGGTATTATTAAGTTTTGTGGTTCTTAGCCTTAAGCCTTACTTTCCTAAGAAGATACAATAGACTAGGTTATTGGTGAGCATTTAATTACATGAATTACTACATCTATTAATCCTGGCCTCTACCACATATTTTAAGGGAGTTCCTGGTTTGGATAAATGAACCAACTGCATTCCAAGGATTGGGGAAGCAGTAAGACTGACTTTTCCCTTTAATGGAGCTGCTGATTGCGTGGCCCCTGCGAATTGTCACTGGGCTGTATTATCTTGAGGATCAAAGACCTGAGTGTGTGTTCAGATATTCCTCTGTGACTTTTTTTTTTTCTTTGTGAATTTTGATCCCTGAAGGCGGTACCAGGCAGTTACTGCCTTCAGGAGTCAAAGGGATGGTGATGTTTTATTGTGTTCCTCTTTCATTGTGGTGGTGGTGGTGGTGGTGTGTATTGGAGGTGTTGCGAGTGGTGGATGTGGAAGCAATAGAAAGCAAAACAAAACAAAAAACAAGAATGTGATGTTTTCCATGGTAAGTTAGTAGTTGTTGGGAGATTAACCTGATATGAGAGGATTTAAAAAAAAATGTGTAAGGATATTGGATATTCTTTGTTATATGTGGTTTGGGGAGATTCTGAACCTTCCTATTTTTCTCTAGGCCTTCAGTCTATGCCTTCTATTCAGAGCAACCTGATTTATCTGGACACAAATATGGCCCTTTTGGCCCTGAGGTTAGTAGCTTACCGTCTGCCTGCAGGGAACCTGTGTCCCTGGGCTACCTGATCTATGACCTTATTTCGTGATTTGTACAAAGTCTCTCGGGGTGTACGTACCTGATAGGTTTATACATAGTCAAAGAATTATAAGACTAAAATCATTTTAAAAAATCTTCAACATACTTGTTTCTCTTGTAGGGATTTCATTTCAGATTGATTTGATATTCAAATAGATTTTAAACTTGGAGTTGATGGGAGGGGTATATCCAGCCTTGCAGGCATTAGTCAAAGGTGAAGGATGGGGAAGGGCTGGCGTTTTCCATCACTGGGACAGGAATGAAAAGGAATCTGGAGATAAAACCTGCAGCATAAAACATTGCAACTGACTTTCAACTTCATTAAAATTATTATGCAGTTCAGATGGGGTACGTCAGCTACAATCAACCAGGCATATGTTACAGCTTTGTAAACTTTTTATTTGATACATTTTGACATCGGCATATACCTGTGAAACCATCACCACGATCGAGAGCATGAACATGTCCATCACCTCCAAAAGTGAAATAAGTTCTTAATGGAGAAAAATACTGTTGAATGAATCTAGTTAGCAGAGCAATGTGACACCCTTTATCAAACACTAATATGTGGTAGAAGACAATCTGTTTGTAAGGTAGTAGCCAGTATAACTTCAAATTCAGGAGGGGAAGAGGATGGTGATGTTTTATTATGTTCCTCTTTCATCTAGAGATGGAAATCTTCCAGTGTTTCAGCAGTTATCATTTAAAAATTCCATGACATTTGCAAAGCTAAAACTTTTAATATTTTCAATATTTCCCACTACTCATTGTTAGTAGAGTGATGAGGACTACACCAACATAATAAAACTTGATTCTGGTTGAGAAATCATTTAAAAACATTGTTAATGGCAATTGCCTTCAATTCCCTGTTAGGCCATGACAACACTGTTGGCTATAATTAAGTTCATTGTGTTCAGCATAAGGATGAGTAGGATAACTGTAATACGGATAATACTTATTTTAAATATCTTTGAGCAAAATGCAGCCTGTTTAAGCAAAGACAGTAAATAGCAGGGAGCCATAAGTTTTTCTGAGTGCATTCACATTATGTCAGTGGTGATTTTTTAAGCACTGGAAACTAATGGCTATTTAAAACCATTCTTAGTTTGCCTTAAATCATTGAAGTCATATAAGTCTGATGCTCTTATTCCTATCCCTTTGATGTTCAACCAGTGTTGCATGATTATGAAACACAAATGATAAAATGAGATAAACATCTGCATGCATGAAACACAAACTTATTTTTGCCAGAGCAAGCCTGGCTGTTTTATCTTTAGGATGTCTTTCTTTGAGATTAAAGTGAACAAATGGAACCACATTTTATGAAAATGTTAAAAAACAAAAAACCTCTAAGCAGTTCCATGTGCCCTATTTAAAGGTTCGACTTTAAATAGATAATGATATCCCCCGAAAGACCCTGTGGCATAGGCAAAATAGGGATTTGGGAGCCGCTTGGTATAACCATGCTTTTAAAAGCATGAGGCTGAAACTTAAAGAGGTTTAGGGCTGCTCAAGTTGCATGGCTGATAAGTGACCTTAGAGATAGAACCTCAGAACTTCCAACTCCCAGACCAGGGTTCTTCCCCTGGAATCATTAACCCCGCTTCAGGCCAGGAGATAAGCAGAGTGGTCAGTTAATACCTATGTTCAAATTATCCAGCACATTTTATGTCAGAACTTGGCTTTTTACAGTAAGCTTTTGTAATCCTCATTTTCTTAAAAGTTGTATGGGTTAGTAATAAGCATTCTTTTTTAATGGACCTCTCTGGATTTCTAATATGTGTAGTTCAGTTATGATTACTTACTTTAGTGTATGTGTGTATGCTTTAATTAAGAAATAAACTAAAAAGTTTTTTAATGTACTGAGCAATGATAAATGAAGCATAATATAGAATATTTTAATTTGCTGTAATGATGGGTCTATGCTCATTTTGTTCATAAATATACAAACAGATTTTTCTTGTACCATTTTTTGAATTAAGAGTTGGAAGTATTCAGGAATACTATGTTCTTTTTAGTATTAATACTTCTTGTAACTAGGATATTCTCACATATTTACTGGGTAAAACAGTCTGAATTAGATCTATTGGAATATGTCTTCAGTTATGATAACCTGGTAACCTGGTCACTTTCTTCTCCTAATACAAAGGATATTTCCAGATGTCACTATTTTTTATTTGGTTCTAGGAATCTTATTTTTAACTGAAAGAAAAAAAAAGACAGTTTATACTTTAAAACACAAAACCAAAGCAAGCCAGCAAAATCTCTCTTCTGTTATAGACTAAATTGGTTTATATACCTATACATCCATCATACACATTTATTTTGCATGTAAAGATTATATTAGCTGCAATATTGTTTTTAAAATCAGGTACGTGCTATCTTTTCCATCAATGAGAAAATATCTTGCATTTGAAATTTCATTGAAATGATTCAGTCTAGCAAAATGGTTTGTGCTATACACAGTTGAAGTTTGTACTTTCTTGCTTAATTGAGTATACTTTTTTTTCAGGACCATTCTCAAAGACTATTCAATTAGATGACCAAACATTGGGCTAATAGTTTCAAGAAATGGTGTATTATTGCTCCTGGTTTCATAGTGTAATGGTGAATGTTCAGAAATATGCTTGCTTTTGATTATTGGCGCAACCTTTTTCTCTTTTGACCTTCTATGCTTCCTCTGTGACCCCTCGTTCGGCTGCTCTTCCAGGCCTAGAGGCAGAGCTTTGGCTGGCTAGTGACTACCTTCAGAAGGCAAAGGATCCTGAAAAGCAGGGAAATTTGCCCCTCTCCCTCCCATCCTCTTAATAACCTCAGGCTAAGTCTTCTCAAGTCAGACTAAAGTATGGCTGGTCAGTGAACACTTAGCTTCCATCTACCTCTAACATTCGAAGAAGGAAATACATGCAATATAATCACTGGATGAAAACTCATTTTGACTAAATCCTGTTCCTCCCGCTGCTCCTCTAACCCGCTGCAATCGGAAGGGCCCGCCTTCAGAGTCTTCGGAATGTTGAGGTCTCTTGCAAAATGGCCGGGTGTCTGATAGGCAGACTTGAGCTCTAGCTGAATGTATTCAGTGACCATGAAATGAGAAACCCTCTTTCTCCTTTGCTTCTCTTCTCATGGAGAATTGCCTAAAACTAGAAGCATTTAAAAATAATACCAAACTCAACCAGAGTCTGTGGGGCTGTGTCTTTCAATCGCTCTGCTGGAGAGCGAGGATGAGACAGAAATGGAAGTGCCTTTGCAGTTGCTTGCTCTGGGAACAGTGAAATCGCATGGCAGATGGCCTCCTCTGTGGACACACTAACATTGTTCCTCCTTCTGCCCCTTCCTGCATCTGAATGAGTCTCTGGACAGTCCTACCGAGAGAAATCAGCTAGGTAAACAGCAGAGCTTGCTGCTTTAATTCACCTTTGCACCATCAGCAAATCAGGGGCCTGGTTTTCTCCAGCATCTGGGAAGTCCCAAAAGGTTATGTTCCTTTTTCAGTTTACGTGTTGGCATTTATTACTCTCTAGATTTTCAAAACAAGATGCATAGTAGTTGCCACTCCACCCCAAATGGGTTTCTGATAGAAAGAGTATAAGTTTACTCTTTCTTGATATGTGTACTAAGATGAAGAGATATTCATGACTTTTTACATTTTATCTAATTATACAAGAGAATTTTTTTAAAAAGACAGTTCTATTTATGGTTATCTCATGGCTTAGAGGTTCTCTGTATTAGAAACCTAAATTATCAGTGACAAGTTCTCTCTCCTGCTGAAAGTCCTGATTCGTGGAAGTACATTCATGACCACGGAGGATTGCTTATTATTTATGTTTTAGTTTATCCTTGGTTTTAAAATTTTTCCTGTTCCTTGCCAAGAACACTTGCTTTGATATAGTTGGTGGTGTGAACAGGTAACTATCAGATTCTGAACTGGAACCACCTACATGAATCCCACTGTCACCTTGAAATAACCACGTGACTAATATTCTATTTAGTTTTCAGCTAGTACTTTTTAGATGGAGAGCTCTTCATAACCAAGATCCAGTCTCTCCCTAAAGCAGGAGTTTTAAAATGCACAATTCCAGGTCACCATCAGGTGTATCCACGCCTATCAATAGGCTCCTCAGCCATAAGACATTTACATGGCCAGATTCTCTTAAATTATATGCTTGTTCTCAGTGAAGAAGCTGTGACAGCAGCATCAAGGTCAATTTAGGGGATTTCTCTTGATAGAGATCCCTGAATAATCCTTCATACCAACTTTTTCTCACTTAAGGAGCCTTAGTTTTTCTCACTAAGACTCTACTGACCCCAGATGGCAAAGTGTGAGCTTTATTATCTGACCCAGAGGGACAGACGACTTCTGAGTCCAGACATCTCTATCCGCCAGTACAGGAGAGTAGTTATGGCTCACCTCTTACTCCGGCTAAGAGACCTAAGAGGAAGGTTATCCCTAAGAGGAGGCAGGAAAGACCAGTTGCTCCTCCAAAGAAAAGAAGAAGAAAATTACATAGGATGGATCATTATGCTGTGGAAACGCGTCAGGACAAAGTAAGTTTATCTATTGTTCCAAAGCTTTGTGGCGGGTAGGTCTGAGTTGAAGGTTTCCTTCAGTACCTTGGCTTGAAACTCAGCTGAATAAGTTTCAGAAAAACTCTGGTGCATCATCCTTTGCTTTGAGTCCAGAAGAAACTGGTCCTGCAGAGGTTAACACTGATGTGGAGACCTCCTAAACTTTCAGCAAGGCAGGAAAAAAAAGCCTTCTACTTTCTTTAGAGTTAGTTGCCTTAAAACTAGTATTTACATTGAGGCTTCAGTGAATGTGAAGAAGGCTACTGGCTTTGCTTCCACTTATTCACAGAATTGTTACAATGGTTCTTGAAAACAACCCAGCACAGTATCTGGGGGACTCTTCAAAGATAATGGAGATCAGAGCTCAATAGAAAATTGGTTTAGATTTGTGGTCTGTTCTTTCAGAATTCTAAAACGGTCTTAGGTTATGGACAAGAGAATAGCTGAGACAGAAAAGAAAGAGGAAGTAATGGGTAGATAAAATTGTGTGTGTTTTCACATAGGGATAATAAGTAATGTCTAGTCTTTTTAGTATATTTGTAGCAACCTAGAGGTTCATATTCTCAAAACCTTCAGATACCTCCAAGGCACATTTATGATGGTCTGAACTGATCCCTAAGAAGTAGGTTCCGGATTTTATCTAAGTTGTCTTGTTTAATAAAGGAAAATAAGTAATTGTCGAGGTTGATGTATGTTGTATATTTAGTATTTCTTTGTCTAGGCAAAGATCTTAAAGGAGAGCATGTTCTCAGAAGCAAATACCACTCAATCTCCCATCTGTTAGCCCCTTCAGATTATGCATCTGTCATTCTGAAATCTTCACTTGTGACTTCCTCCTTGGGACAGAATTTGAAATACTGACTCCCATCATGAAGAAAAACAAGTTAACAACTGACTTTACCAGTGACATGATATGAGGAAAGGTCTTGAGTCATCTGAGAAGATGCTAATGGAAGATAATATTGTGTGTCGGGATGGAAAATGCTATGTAGATCCCTTCTGTTCTTATCTCAATCATTTTGAGTGCATGTGTATAATTATAGCTAAAATTTAAAATTCATCTAAAGTACTGTCAAGTCTTTGTCCGATGTTATGGTTCTTGAAAATCTTTCCGTTGCAGAGATGAAAGTGAAGGAGAGGCCACTAGTATGTGGGAGCATTCATACTGTTAGACACTTTCATTTGAAGCAAGAAAATAAGGGATGGATTATGTTTCTTAGACTTTGGACATGTTCTTCAGAGAACTAAGTTTTTGGGGTTTTGTTAGGCTAAATAAGATCAGTTGTTTACTTTTATGTGCTAGGACTCTTGTAGATTCTTATTTTACTCAAAATCAGCTTGAAAGGGACTAAATTGATATGCAGAAGAGGTTCTTCTATTAAGAAACTATTATTCTCAGAAATTGACAGTTACTTGGAACATTAGATAGATTGCATTGTGTTAATGATGTTCTAATTTAGCATCCAGTGAAGATTACCTTTAACCTCAGAATTGCTTTTGATTCACTTAGCCTTCATCTTCTTGCTGTGGTTCAAAGCCTAAATCTTCTTGCTGTGGTTCAATGCCTAACGTGACTTCACCTAGGGCACAGGAGACTTAAACAATGATCTGACTTTCTGCTCACTCTCAAAATTCTTGGATTTAAATAGTTACATTTTAGAAAGGCATTTTATCTCTAAAAAAAGTTCCCTTAATATTTCTTTTATATTTTTTATATCAAAGTATCTTGAAAGGGATTGGATGAGGGGAGATTTTGTGCTCCTGAAAGAATACAAAGTGCTTAGACCAGCTTTCCATCAAGAATGGCAGGCAAATCCCCCTAGACAAAGCTCTGCCTCTGGGCCTGAAGTTTTCTTTCCAGAATGTTCTAGGAGTAGAAGATCTATGAGAAACTGAAAGGAAAAACAACTTGCAAGGACTAATTTGCTCCTTTTTCCAGATGACAAATCCTCTGAGGGAAATTGACAAAACAGTGGGGCAATTAATGGACGGCCTGAAACAACTGAAGCTGCATCGCTGTGTGAATGTCATCTTCGTTGGAGACCATGGTATAGCTTTGTTTCTTCTTTGTTAATAGGATAGAGTCATTGATAATGTTTCTGATGGTGTAGAGGAAAGGAAGGAACCCTTCCCCTCAGAATCCCAGGTCGTGTTCTTCACCTCTTTCCCCATTTCATCAGGATGGGGAAAGATATCAAACCATGACTCAAACTACGAGATGACCTGAGATGACCCCAAGTTCATTTTGATCAAAACCAGGCACTTCCTCTATCTACCTATTGTCTGTAGGAAAAGCCTTTCTACAGAAACCTTTCTCTTATTAAAATGTTGCAGGCAATTTGCTTGTTATGTTAACATCTTCCTCTGTGAATGTGACATTTTAGACAATAATACCCCATCTCTGATAGCCATATCCCCAAAAGGAGTCCACAGGGTTTATGAGACTAAAAAGTAAATCCAAGCATGATAAGGAGGCAGAGATATAAGATTCTTGTCAAAGTGGCATATAAGTAAAAATATGTCTCTGCATCCACTGAGGGAATTCAAGACAAAACCAGAGGACGCTGCTTTAGTAGAGAAGACAGTTGAAAGACAGGAAGAGGCAGTTTTTCTAAATCACAGTGTAAAGTAGAAAAATTCATGGACCCTTTTTTGAGGTGATCAAGAATGTCATAAACATTATGTGATTATAGGGTTGGCAGGAGGGAGTCCTCAGAGAGCCTTCTAATTTCACAAGTGCTCAGATTGAGTTCCGGAAAGTAGCTACTACATTCCAGAACTCTTAAATTGACACAGTGACCCTGGAATATGGGGCTGCATTCTTCTGGAACTGGAACATTGGTTGACTCTTTAATAGTTTGTTAAGAATGAATGACAGGCAAATTTCCCTAGTAAACAGCTCTGCTCTGGGCCTGAAATTTTCTTTCCAGAATGTTCTAGATGATCTGTGAGAAGGTTTTAAAAAAAAAAAAAAGCAGTGGGACTGACTTGCTCTTTTGCAGGGACTAAATGTGACCCTCTGCAAAATCATGCTCCACAGGTTTAACCTTGTGGAAAGCTTCAGATAGGACCGAGACTTTGGAGCATGGGACACAGCTGATTCAATTGAAGTTGCCCAGAGGGGTCAAGAGCATTTGGTTACATGTTGGAGCCAGATGTCTTAAGAAGTAGATGGGTCCTGATGGAGCATTGTAAAGGTCTTGGGTAGATTAAACCTTGTGTTGCCATTGTGTAGGCTTCTGAGATGAGTAGATTGCTTTGGTTTGGGGAAGCCACAGCATCTCTTACATAAAAAGTAATATGGTCCAGTGTTTCATTGGTGTTCATATTGCACTGCACCACTTAAGAGCCATTTGATGTGGTAGACGTTATGTGACCTCTCCAAGTCTCAGCCTCCTCGCCTGTAGAATGAGAACACTTACACCACCTACATGGGATTAGTCTGGAGGGTGAAGGATTATGGCGATTCAGAAGCACTTTCCATATGGTTTTCAAAAGCGAGAGAGAGATGATTCACTACTAAGGTGGGGTAGGTGACTTCGTAGAAATGTAACAAATGGAAGATCCTTCCAATCTTCCATTAATATCTTTTTGTAGATTTCCCCTTCCTGGGTTAACATTGTACTAGAACATAGTAGCTGTTTATTGTTTTTATTTTTCTTCCTGTTAAAAAGCAAGATATAGAACCCTTGTACTATATTGGGATGTGTTGTTTTTTTCTCTCTTCATTCCAATTTGTTTATAAAACAGAAAGGTCTGGATCTGGGATCCCAGAAAGTGATAATTTGAATTTTACTAGATCCAGGGCACTTTGGGTTATAATTGTTTATTACAAAAACCTTAGGACATTCTTTATAGAATCACTTAATTCCCCCTCTTAGAGAATATGCATCGAATGGATTGTGCAAAGCAATGTATTAAACTTTCGCAGTTCCATGTTATCTCATACATTCTGAAATGACAATAAAGGTCTCTACCAGCTTCCATGGTCTATGATTCTAAGACTTGAGTTTGTTTTTATTTATATATTTTAAACATTGATCAAGAAATTATCCTTGTCGAGGCAGGAAACAAATCTTGGGTCTGGAGGGATATTTGTTGGTTAAAAACATTCCCTACCTAGACCCTTTGTGTCTTCTAGTTGCTAACTTTCAGTTTTAACTGATTACATTGCTTACCACTTGTTTTCAGTCTTATTTTGCTTTTCACTGTTATTTTGTTCTTCGGTTTGGGTGGTCATTGGAGATGACATTTTTCTTTCTCATCTGTTGTTGCCAGTATTGTTTTGTCAGTTACATCCAAGGCCACCAGTGGAGACAGTGAGGACTGGTGATTATGTACTCAAGTCAGGAGATATATTAGAGAGAGAGAGAGAGGGTTGGAAAATGACATTTTGTAAAAGAGACTTGGAACTATATATTCCAGTTATTTACACCACCCCCAGCTGGGGGAAAAAAAGAATAAGATGCTTTTCATAAGGATTGTGTAAATAGATTTTTTTAAAAAAAGATTATGGTTTCTTCCTTTTCCTTGCTGTTCTTGCTGAATGACATAAAATGGTAATTGAGATGATGCATTTTTTTATAAAAAATTTCTTTATTGATTGAGGTATTACATATGTGTCCTTATCGCCTGAGATGATGCATTTTTCACCACCTAGCGCTGCAAGATAATATTCAATCAAAGCCAGGTGCAAAGATTATACAAAGAAGCATCAAAAAATGTAAAGTCAATTGAGAAATCTCAAAAGAGAGAGATCCTTGCATGTAGCTGTTAAAAACCAATTAAAGAGATGACTGAATGTTATTAAGACGTGGCTGTGTTAAGATTTCAGTTTTAAGATTGCCTGAAAATCTTTATTTTTTCCTTCCCTGTAGGAATGGAAGACGTCACATGTGATAGAACTGAGTTCTTGAGCAATTACCTGACCAATGTGGATGATATTACTTTAGTGCCTGGAACTCTAGGAAGAATTCGACCCAAATTTAGCAATAATGCCAAATGTAAGTCGATCCTTAAAATACTAAGTTGTTAGAGCAGTAATATTGTAAGGGCTTGTTCTCTGAAGCTACTCTGAATACTTGGGTAAAAATCCTGGCTCTGCAAAGATTTAGAATGAATTTAAATGAATAAGTCATTTAAACTCTAAGCCTCAGTTTTGCATCTGAACAATGGGAATGATAATAACAGCTACCACCTGGGGAAGTTGTGAAAATGAATCTGCATATCACTTAGAGTGGTTGCTGGCACATGGGAGCATTATATAAATATTTGCTCTTGTTTTTATTATGTAGAATCCATTTCATTTGAGGCATGTGTATAACCATAAACTTCTGTTTATAAGAAAATAACTTTTCAGGAAGAGGTTCAGGCTTGCTCTTGAGCTGGAGCTAAGGAGCCAATGACAAGGTTATGGAGACCCTGAGCATTCCTGCAAGTCCAGTTGAAGAGGAGTCTAAAAGTGGTTGACAGAACCCAGGAGGAAAAACTATTATGCCCTTGGGAAGTGGCTGCTGCTTTGAAAGATTAGAAATGAACAGGAATAATCTTATCACTTATGTTCTGCACATTCAGGTTCTGAGATACCACTGACAAGAAGTTTAACTTATGAACTAAGATGTTTTAGATGCTGCCGACTCCTTTTTGGGAAGACCATAGTTTTATTGGAGACATGCTGCATTGTTGGGGGGAAAATACTTTTAGAGTTTTTAGCCTTGGGCATAAGAAACCATTGGCACCAAGCGTAAAGCTTTGGAAAATTAAGTTTTTCTCAAACTATGTTCTTGAGTCAGCACAAACGGGAACTGTTCCAAGGTCATCTGCAGGCAACGTTGTGAAATCAACAAAGCATCAGTGTTTCCGCCCTCTCTTTTTAATGTCCTTTCTGCCCTCCACATCCTCCCTTCTCTGCCTACTTGACGTGGGCAGGTCCTCTCCAGAGACAGGGTACAAGTCACTAGGGCACCTCTTGAGTTAGTATTTGCCTTGCAGCACTTATGCACAAATGCTTTTATCTATTTTGAAAGATATCTCAGACCTCAATAAATGTAATGGGGAGGTTGTTACGGGGGGAAGAAACAATAACTACCAAATAATTGTTTTGTACATGTGATTTCATTTTATGAGAGACATTAGAGCAGTGGTTAAGAGCACAGACAATGGTGACAGGATGTCTGGGCTCAAATCCCTGGTCAGCCATGGGCTCACTGGGAACTTGGGTGGGCTGCTTAAACCCTCTCTGCCTCAGTTTCCTCATCTACAAAATAAGGATTGTTGGGAAGAGTAAATGAAAGATTACATCTCACTTAGATTTGTGTTTAGCAGGTAGTCCAACCAAATAAATGTTAGCTATGACTATGATGTCTTGGTGGCATCACTATTTTAGCCAAATCTATGCACCATCTTATTTAATCCTCCCAATGGCCATGTGTGATAAGTATTATTGTCCCCTTTTACAGACAGTAGAAATCAAGGCTCATAGAGAGGTGAAGAAATGGGCTTAGAGTATGACAGTGAGTGGCAGAGCCAACATTTAAACCCAGATTCTCTGATTCTTAACCACTATCCTGTGCTGGGGGCCTCTTCTACTCACACAATGTGAGAACTGTTAGCATGAGAGGGCCAAGTACTTCGGAAATGATGGATTTGTGTCCCAAATGTGGCCTTGGGCATTTGTGACTTTCCATGCTCTTCATTTTCCTTCATTATCAAAGAACATGAACTTATTCTGGTCCTGCAGAGAACTGTGGTTCATGAGGCCACAGAGTAAAGAGGTTCAAAGCATGGCTTGCTCAGTCAGTGCTAGGGTCCCAGTATGTAAGCCCCTCCCTCCATCTTCTAAATGCCCATGGGTTTAGTGAGAGTTTTAGCACCTACCTCCCAGAGTTGACATGAATGATCAGAGAGAAAGTGCCTGCAGAGTCTTACAGTCTGAGTGAGTGCACATGGTCTGGACACAATTTGGGTTAACCATTATTGCTACCCTCATTACAGTTACACGCTGCTTAACAACAGGGATACCTACTCTGAAATTCACTGTTAGGTGGTTTAATCATTATGCAGCCATCATATACTGCACTTACACAGACCTAGCTTACTACACCCCGGGGCTGTATGGCACACCACTGTCACACCACCGTCATATATGTGGTCCATTGTTGACTGAAACATTGTTACACAGCATATAACTGTATTTGCTTTCCATGAAATATGCAAGTAAAATTTAGCCCCAATTTAAGTAGAATGGAATCCTACTTTTTTAGCTTTGGATTTCATAGCTTTAGAACTATGATTCTGAACATTGTCTTTGATTGTATATGTTCATATCACAAGGCAAGCTTATTTATGCATTTTCAACAAATATTTATTTATATCTATTACTAAACGTTTATGGAGTGCCTACTGTGCACAGGCCCTGGGATACAGCAGGAGAGGACACGGACATGACCTGTCCCACTGATGCTTATATTCCCGGGAGGGCTGTGTCGTGACAGTCAGTACCTCTTCTGAACTCTGTTTTCCTTTTCTTCTGATTCTATAATAACATACTAAGGCAGATTTTTTGAAAACAAAACAAAGTCCAACCAACCTACAATCTCCTCTTTCTCTATCCCCAACCCCCCGCCAAAGGGGGCCTTCAGATAATATAATCCTGTCCACAGTTTATACACAGCCATCATTTACATAGTTTTGCTTTTAGCTAGTTCGGGGTATTGACTAAAATATCCTTTGTTTGCTGGTAGTGAAAACAAAGGAGGTGCATCCATGTGTGTGTCTGTGGCTGGAAGGGGCCGCTACCTATGTAATTAGACCCATGATATTTATTACCCAGGAAACCAAATCCCCTTTAAAAAACATAACTCAATGGATTAGACATTCATCTCAAAGTGGATGATAGCTTGTTTCAAAGATCCGCAGATAAATAGGAAGTTATATGAAAATCCCCAAATGCCCAGTTTAGTTCCTGATGTTAAATTGCAAATAAACTAAATCTAGACTCCAGAGGGACCATTTTGGACCATTTGGAGTAACTTAAAGGAGCAATTACTTAGCCACATCTTGATGCTCTGGAAGGAGGAATTCCCTTGTGGAAGAGGAGACCCACACCCAGCAGGGAAGTTCACTGTATGAATTGTGCCACTTATTTATCTGCTTTTTACTTATTGAAATATTCAATACCCACATGCAATGTAAATATATTTTAAACAAAACACTAAAGGGACAGCCCTTCTGGAAGTGGGGTAAAAAAGAATTGAGTCTCTTGCTGCAAAAATGATTCCTCTCATTGGTTCTTATCATCTCTTTTTGACATTTTCTCCTCTTTTTGAACAGATGACCCTAAAGCCATTATTGCTAATCTCACGGTAAGTACTGCACGTGACCAGGCCTCGGCTATTAGAGCAGCTTCCACATGCTCATCTCCTGTGTTTACCTCCCCTGTGGGGCGGGAGGAGCACTTTCCCCATTGCCCTGTATCCTGTATATTTGTTCTCCTTAGAGCTTTCAAAACTCCTGGCCTGTGGACAGCTGCAGGCTCCCTAATGGTCTTGGCAATGATACAAACAGACAATATTTGATCTTTCCTCATTAGTACTGAACAGTATTCATTCAAGATTAAACAAATCCTTACTCTCTCTGAACCAGATCTGCCCACCACCCTGTTCCATCACTCCCCCATCCAGGATAGAGTCCTTAAAAGTACATGAGGATGTAATCACATGGGTCTCAACATGTGTCCACCTCCCTTTCTTTCCACCCCCCACACCTTGATTGAAGCTGCTGGGAAAGGCCTTGGAGCTTGAATTGCTCTTAGTGAGTCAGCAATGTATCTTAAAATGCCTTACTCCCCTCTCACGATAGCCTTCCATCTCCAAAGTTACCTGATCCTCTTTGAACCTATTTATTTCCAGTTTATATTATTTGAAAGGGCGTAACAAATTCCATTTATTCACTAACCTTTTCTTTGGCTTAAAACTTCCTTCAGTTTTCTAGAGAGAAACTATCCACACCTTTTTCTAGAAGACACTCCGTCTAAACTCCAATTTTCATTTACATTTCAGTGTAAAAAACCAGATCAGCACTTTAAGCCTTACATGAAGCAGCACCTTCCCAAACGTTTGCACTATGCCAACAACAGAAGAATTGAGGACATCCATTTATTGGTGGAGCGCAGATGGCATGTTGCAAGGTAACTTGGGCTTGACTGGCCCCGTTTCTTACCTGCATAACCAGCTCTTTGACAACTGGAGTGCCTGTAAGGTCGTCAGCCATCCTAAGAGGAAATCTCACCCTTTCCAAAGGGTTTTCTATGCTAAATAAACAATTAGTGCCGAGATAATAATACATATCTATTTCCTGGGTCTCAGCATCTCAGTGTCTCTCTCCTTTTCAATTTTTGAATTTACATTCTAGCCTCTATTCTTATTACTTGAGTAAGTCAAAAGTGTGACTGGGGCACTGCTTTGCCACACGGAACAGATTTGGTCTCAGATGACAAAACTTAGCCCATAGCAATATTTATAGAGGAGTTCAGAACATGTTAATCTTAAAACCTCTGTTGCTGTGGACTTGTTTTATTTTGGCTTAAAAGTTTTCCGTTGTTTATCTTTTCTTGAACTACCAAAGACTCCAATATTGAAGAGACCATTTCTTGCTCTTGAATCTTGTGTAAAACGTGTCCTCCGGAAGCTCTAACCACTTCTGAAGAGTTAAGCATTTAAAGTTTATCAATTTTCCACCCAAACTGGACAGCAGCCCCTTCCCCCTCTCACTCTTATTCTGACTTTCTCCTTTTAAAAAAGTGCTGAGAATCAATCTGTAGTAATAACTGTACAGCTTCTATATGCACATGCACTCTAGCAGAGCACTTTAATGAGTTTCCAAGGGAGAGAAGATAATGAGAAAATGTTTATTCTCTAGGAACTTACATCAATATGGAACACATGGAGAGACACATGACATAATAGCCCATTGTTACTGTCAGGGGGGTACATAGAGTTAAATATGTAAGATTATGCAGAGAGATGTATGAAGACCAGAAATTATCGAAATAATTTAGGGCAGACATGGGGAGTCTTCATGGAAAAGTTACAAAGATATGACCAAATGGCTTGGCTGAGTATGTCCTCTTTAGGACCATTTATGTATGGGTGGCTTAGAAGAGAGAGCAAATTTGGCACACTTGGTAGATTTATATGAAGTAAATGTGGTTGTTGAGTGGCAGTTAAATGAAAGATGATGACAGTTAAGCAAATTAGCGCAGACTAAAGCCAGACATTTTAATGTCTGCCTTTAGCAGCAAATCTTTTAACTCTTGCATTGTTGTGTTGTTATATGTGCATATCTTATTAACCCAAGCTGAAAGCATTTTTCCTAAGGGTGGACACCCAAATGCTTAATTTCTTTATTTTCCCCTAAGCATTTTAGTTCAGTGTGATGTACTTAGGAAATATTTGTATTAATAAACATGAGCCCTGGTCAGTGGGAGTCATCCCATGCACTGAAAGGTTGGTTGATGGTTTGATTCCTGGTCAGGGTGAATGTCTGGGTTGCGGGCTCCATCCCTGGTAAGGAGCATGCAGGAGACAGCCCATTGATGTTTTGCTCACATCATTGTTTCTCTCTCTCTCTTCTCCCTCTCCCTTCCTCTGTCTCTAAAATGTCAATAAAAATATTTTTTAAAAAATGAAAGTTCTTTGGAAAAGTGCTACATGACACTTAAGCAAAAGGAGTCTTCTTGTCACAAAGAAAGTCAAATGGTTTTGATATATACAGAGTGATGTTTCCATTTTCTGTTTATGTATTGAGATAATTATATAGGTGAGGCTGGGCTTTTGCTAGATATGTCACTATTACCACTCAGTTATACTCTTTAGTTGTATTATATCATAGGTAAAGTTGAATGCAAACATTTTTATAGAACGCAGATCTTCATTCATTGATTAAACATCCCATATTTAAAGTGCCTACCATGTGTTTGGCATTGAGCCTAGTGAGGAGTATAGAAAAGTGAGCTGGAAAACATGGCCCCAGACTGGAGAATCTTATGATCTCTGAGCTGAAGCACATGGGCAGACAGAACATTGCCTGTGACAGGTGCTTTGCTTCATCCACAATGTACAAAGCACAAGGTACAAGGAGGGCACCGTGACTTCGGTTCAGAGGTACGCATTTGCCCTGGGCTGATTGTCAAAGCAAAGGCAGGTGGGAGAAATGAATAGCATTGCCTTTTTATCACCATAGGGATGGATGGTGCAATTAAAATAGAGATAAATATTCTTGGAACATCTCTTAGAGATTCTTTGAGCACTGAACTTGGCTTTTTATCAGAGTGATTTCATGTGAAATCCTAACTGATTGTGCAATTATTTCGATGTAGGAAACCTTTGGATGTTTATAAGAAACCATCAGGAAAATGTGTTTTCCAGGGAGACCATGGCTTTGATAACAAGGTCAACAGCATGCAGGTATGAGCAAAGAACTGGTCTTTAAAAACGTGTTTTGGTGATTTTCAGGAGGGATGGGGAATGGAGGTGTGAGTGAAGGTACACGGTATTCATAAGTAGGAGAAGGGTTACTTCTGGATATTAGCAATATCTAATTGTTCTTCCTTTTCTTATCTTTGGAAGACTGTTTTTGTAGGTTATGGTCCAACGTTTAAGTACAAGACCAAAGTGCCTCCATTTGAAAATATTGAACTTTACAATGTTATGTGTGGTAAGTCACTTACTATTAATCAAAACCAATGAAGCAATCTTGAGTTAACATATGAACTTCCTCAAAGTCAGAGAAAGAAATGAGGTGACTTCTTTTTGGGACCACCTCATCCCCCTGCAAAAAATAATATTGCCCATTGGTTTGAAGGACAGAATACCATTCCCTACTATGGCTTCTTTGTCCTCCTCCACCAGTTGACTAATGAGGGGTTTTCATCATGTTGCTGTTGGCAGCCTTTGGCTGATCCAACATAGCATTACAGTTTGACACCACCGGTCAGAGACCTAGTGAAGCAAGAGTTCTGCACAGAGCTTTCTCCCACCTCCATCTATCGTATTGCAGTTCAGTTAAAATTTTGCCAGCTTGCATCCTGGCCAGCTATTTATGTACTCCTAATTATTTTTCTTCCTTGAACTTCTAGTTGCTGAATGAGGACAACTTTTCCTATTTAGTAAGGGAGTGCCAGTCTGGTGGTTAAAGGGGGAGTCTGAAAGTCGGGTCTCCTGGGTTCTTTTCCCAACTTGGCTGCTAGCTCTCCCCTCTCTGCCTCTCAGCTTAGGCAAGTCACTGTGTGCCTGCTTGGCACCCATTCACTTGCAATGAAGTCAGCCTGTTCATTTCACAGTGGCACTTCAAGGCTTAGGGCCAAAGCCTCCTCTTGTCCCTGTACTTCTGTGGAGTGCATTACAGGGCAGGCCAGAGGTTATTTATTGATTATAAGACTCATTTCAACATTTGGGATACAAAGTTTCATAGAGATGCAGAACAGCATGACACTGATAGTCTTTGGGTTCCTTCACTTTTTCTTTTTTAGAATGTCTGTCTATGACCAAGCAGTGAACATGCTATTTCAGAAAGCTGTGGCAAGACATGCCAGGCTAGAATGATTCAGTGAATAAGAACGGAGTGTCTACTATCTAAATTTAGTTTTATCCCATTTTGATTTGTGTTCAGAGTTTTCAGACTCTTGGAAGGTGAATGGTTTTGGCTCCCACCATATCTCATCCAAAAATATTTACAAAGCCCCTTGCTTCTTTTCTTTCTTCTCATCAGATCTCCTGGGATTGAGGCCAGCTCCTAACAATGGGACCCATGGAAGTTTGAATCATCTCCTGCGTACTAATACCTTCAGGCCAACCATTCCAGAGGAAGTCACCAGGCCCAGCTATCCAGGGATTATGTACCTTCAGTCTGATTTTGACCTGGGCTGCACCTGTGATGATAAGGTAGAGCCAAAGGTAGAAATAATAGTTATGTTTATCGTGGAGGAGGTTGTTGTATATAGAGCAGTGTTGTCCACTAAAACTTTCTGTAATATGTAAATGGTCTATATCTGTGCTGCCCATAATGGTAGCCACTGGCCAGATGTGGCTTTTGAGCACTTGGAATGAAATTTTTAATTTTGCTTAATTTAATTATTTATGTTGAAAGAGCCATATGTGACTTATGGCTACCATATTGGACCACATTTCTGTACCACTATAGGTATAGAAAGTGAAGGGCAAAAAGTAGAATTTATTAAGCTATTTTGTGGGTTCAGAATTCCCAATGAATGACTTTTTTCTTTTTTTCAACCTGGATCATGTGTCTATTAGTCATGTCCCAATAGGAAATACATGGCCCATGCAAAAGAGGTTTTTAAGAGTTTAAAGGGTCTGTTTCCATCATGTTTAATGAGAGGACTATTAATAAAGGCTGAGCAGTATAGAGGGATGTCATTAAGGGATAGTGAAGAACCTTGGGACCAACAGGGGACCAGCCCTAGGCCTGAACAATTAAAGGCGGAACAGTTACAAAAACATGGAGAGAGAGCTATATGTAGGAAGGAACTAGGGAATTTGGTAGATAGGTGCAGCCTACTATAACCTTGTAGGGAGTAAGGTTGGGGAATACATACCCCTGTTGTCTTTCCTTTAATCTCCTGCTTGTGCCTCCTATTGGTAAAGCCCAACAAGATGCCAGAGAGCAAGCTTGCTCTTCTGATGCTATTCTGAGAGGTCAGTTTCTCAAGGCACAGAGAAGAGAAGGGAAAGGTACAACCTGGATGGTGATGGTGGTGGTGGTGGGTGCAAATAGAGACTACCCAGCACCTCATGTTTGGACAGTTTTGAATACCAAACTACTAGTGTTAAGCAATAATTTGTTGAATTTTGTATTGATCAAAGACCTTTATATTTGCCAATCAGTGCTTCTGACAGTAAGAAATTATGGTGTTTCCACACTGAGTTGATGTGATTCTAACACAAAGCAAAGAAACGGGTTATTTTTGCATGTGTGATTTTATTATGGGTAAATCTGTGATCTTTCTATTAGACCTCAAAGAAATGTAAACTAGTTCTTCTAGTGCCCCATCCCAGCCCCTACCATTTGTTACCTCCCCGAATTCCTACAGGCTTAGGAGCCACAGTTTGGGATCTCACCACTGGAGGAATTCAATTTGTCCTTTATCCCCCACCTCCTTTTTTGTTGTCCTTAATTTTTGCTCCTGACAAGAACCAATGAGGGTAATTACTCTCAGACCTCAGCTGGAGAAGTTGCATTGCCAAAGTCAACAGGAAGTGGTTTTGGAAGTGGAATACAAATATAACCTTAGAGGAATCTATTAGTTGAATCTTGTTTTCCGAATTAACTTTCTTGTAGAAAACAATAAATATTTTGGATATGTTATCTTAAGCCATTTTAGAGGAATAATGAATTGTCTTTATTTTGTCTATGGATTTCCCCAAAAGACTACCTTCCTTTTCTTAAAACACAACAACAGCCCAAGCTGGTTTGGTTTCAGAATTGCTGAGGCATTATCTTTTCAGCTTTGGAAAAAGCGATTCTATAAATTAGTTGATGAATCACTTTAATGTACCTAGGGATTAATATGAAATATTGAGGCACTATTTGAATTAATTTACCTACCTGTGCCCAAATAATCATCATTACCAGCATGGAAGGTTGGTACCATGATTATTCAGTTTAAGAAAAGGAAAACCAAAGTCATGGAGAGATTACAGAAGATGCCCATGACCATAGAACTTCTAGGAAGTGGATGTCAATTTGTGATAAAATTGTAATTCCTCTACAGAGTGTATCATATTGATGGCATTTAGAATCTTGATTTGAATTTAGCAGGCTCATAAGTAGAGACAAGGGTGCAGAAAAGAAGGAACATTTCTGATTTGCTTTTTTTTCTCTTTCCTTTTTCTGGATTTCACACATGAAGAACAAATTGGATGAGCTCAACAAACGCCTTCATATAAAAGGGTCCACAGAAGGTAAGGGGTTGATGGAAAAAGCAATCATATATGTTTTGTTTTCTAGTTTTCAAAAATTTAAGAGACTTCTTTTTTCTTAAATATATTTTATTGATTTTTTACAGAGAGGAAGGGAGAGAGATAGTTAGAAACATTGATGAAAGAGAAACATCAATCAGCTGCCTCCTGCACACCCCCTACTGGGGATGTGCCCAAAACCAAGGTACATGCCCTTGACCGGAATCGAACCTGGGACCCTTCAGTCCGCAGGCTGACGCTATATCCACCGAGCCAAACCGGCTAGGGCTTAAGAGACTTCTTTACTTCATAGTGTAAGCACAATCTTTTTTTAAATTCAAATTTGGATTGCAAAATGACTTCAATATCCATCTGGCAAAGGGTATTGGTTTATTCTATGTACACAGATGCCAGCTGTGTAATAGAAAAATTGCATTATATACTTTTTCTTTAATAACTTTTAAGCCCTTTAAAAAACAAACATACAGTTGTGTAGCTGATGGGTCATAAGTTAAGGTGCTGATGAGAACTTCTATGAAGGGACTGAAAGTCACAATTACAAATAGTAGCCGCTGGTACTTATATTGTAGCTCACTTACATGGAGAGTCAAGTGTGTCTGTTGTGGTGGGGAGAGATAGACAGAAGGAACCAAATCAGAACTCCCTTTTCACACAAGGATCCCCCTAACTTATTCTCTTATTTTATGGATAATGTTAATACACATGTGTTAGTCAACTTTTGCAAGCTTGTGATAAAAAAAAAAAACTTCAGTGATTTATACCAAGAAAGATGCATTTTTGTGCCCACATTTCAGCATGTTGACTATAGGCTAAGTGTGGGTCAGCTTCATTATTCTGGAATCCAGGCAGAAGGAGTAGCCCCTAGCTGAGACATGCCCTTTTCATAGCTGAAGGAAGGAGGAACGACAGAACCATGGAACAGGTCTCAGGCTTCTGCTGTTATGAGGCATTTGTTAACTTCACATTTCACTGGCAAAAGCAGGGCACATGAAAACAGTGGAGTGAATAAATATATTCTGTTGATGGAGATATGGTCCTGAAGTCACATGGCAATGGGTGGAAGTAATAATTAAGGACAATAACGCATCTACTCCACAAGCTCTTTTATCTGGTTTTGAAATTCCAGAAAATTAGAAGAAATCGGAAGGGGAGGAAAATGCCTCCATGCAGTTTATTGCAGTAGATGGGATAGTATCTTATAACAGTGAGGGGATGACTAAAAGTCTATTAAAAAGTAAGTGGAACTCAAGCACAGCAGCCCCCAGTCATGCAGTAAAGATGTGGAGTCGCTGTCTCCTGAGAGCAGTACTTGAGTTACTAGCTGACATGTGGTTCTGTTTATCACATGTGCTGTTTCCAATCTGATGAAGTCAAGGTTAAGGAAACCAGTAGAAGGTTTTATTTACTTATTTTCCCTCTTTATAAAGATCTTCATCTTGTTTCTTCTTCCCTTTCTGCATCATCCCTCACCCCCCGCCCCCATCCCCCTTCTTCTTTGATCATAGAACACAGACTCTTTGACATATAATTGGAAGAAAACAGCTTTGAAGATAGGGCTTGGTTGGTGGAAGGTACACAGATCCTTCACACACTCTAGAAGTGATTTGAAATGTTTGACATCTAACCTCTAGTGGACTTCAATGTCATTATAATTAGAAATACAGTCAAACCTTGCTTCTCAAACATCTCCCATCTCGAACAATTCGGCTCTTTATCAAGATATTCACAGAAAAAAATGTCTGGGTTATTGAGCCAAACTTCAGTTTTCGACCTGACAGTCCTTTCATACTGATACCTCAGCACAACAAAAATTGTCTCTTAGGTGACAAACAAAGGAGAGAATGCTTTTGTTGCTGGTAAAGTCAATGATGAGCACCATTTTAAAACATAAAGAGGCCATCAAGAGTGCTAATGTTGCTAAGGGTGTGAAAGAAACAATGACCACAGGCAATTGGAGGTAGAAAAACTGTTGTTTATTTGAATAAACAAAAAGCTGTTAGCCAGTGACAGCCATTTCAGAGGCAGGACACATGAACAAGTAAAGATGCTGCATGCTGATCTGAAAGACACCCCTGGAACAAGTGCTGAAAGTGATTCCTTTAAGGCCAGTAGGAGGTGGCTCGATCAGTGTAAGAAAGGAATTGTTTATTATTGATTAAACAGTATGTTAGGCATGTACTGTATATAAGAAAGGTTAAAATGGAATTATTTGGGGTCTGGAACAGATTAATTAAATTTACATTATTTCTAATGAGAAAAAATGATTCAGTTTTCAAACAAATCGCTTCTCCAACAGCCTTCGGGAATGAATTAAGCTCGAAACCTGAGGTTCCACTGTATTGGAATGTTGCCAGGGTCAAGGGTTGTGGAAGCTCATGATTTGAGTCTTTCAATATATCATCACCAAGACAGAGAAATAATACTGAGATGCTTCTCTCCCAAAGTCACTAATGAAACAGGGAATGATGATAACTTTAAATTGAATCCCATTTTTTTTGCTGATTCAAGTTCTGGCTCTTCCTGGCACTAAAACATTTCCTTCTGGGGGGGGTGGGGGGGGGGGAATCTGCATTTAGTTTGTTGGTGGCAGTGCTCATGTGACAAGACCAGCCCCACAACTCATGCTCAGTAACCTCAGACTTCTGAGTGTGAAAACCAGAGGTGTGTCTCAAGGTGAGTCACTACCTTTCAGAGCTGGAGGACCTATAGTTAGACCTCACCCATCCATCAGAGGTGAGCCTGAGTGTCTTATTTTAAGATGATTTTACATCACTGAAGCTTAAAATGTATATACTTTCATGCAAATGAACCCACAAGGGTATTTGTAGAGTTCTCACCCTGGGTTGGGAACCGATTTCTCTGAAACATCTGGTTCCCGTCCGTTGTGTCATCTTAGTTAGATATGACTTCACATTGGTGACCGAAAATATTAGCGGAGGATCCTAGTGGCACATCTCCTTTGTCTGTTCAGGGCCTATTGGGATAGCCTTTAATGATACAAGAGAGACTTTAAAACTTACATGCAATAAAAATATATTTCCTTGTCTTACTATGTGCAAAGCATGTCCTTGTTTAGTGTCTAGAATGTGTATAAGCCTCAGTAGTCCCTTTCTTGTCTCATTCTGTCTCTCGGTCTCTTGGTCTTTGCCTCCTTAAGGATCCTACCCTCCATCATTTCTTCAGCTGCAAAGTGACATTTTCCGTGATCAGAGTTCTTTCTGATCTTTGTGGTGTTTCCTGGGTCCTAAATCTAGTCTCCCATCTAAAGTATTCAATGTCTGCTCCACTCCTACTGGGGATGTGCCCGCAACCAAGGTATATGTCCCTGACTGGAATCGAACCTGGGACCCTTCAGTCCGCAGGCCGACGCTCTATCCACCAAGCCAAACCGGTTTTGGCAGTAGTCCCTTTCTTGTCTCCTTCTGTCTCTCGGTCTCTTGGTCTTTGCCTCCTTAAGGATCCTACCTTCGTCATTTCTTCAGCTTCAAAGTGACATTTTTCGTGATCAGAGTTCTTTCTGATCTTCATGGTGTTTCCTGGGTCCTAAATCTAGTCTCCCACCTAAAGTATTCAATGTCTGCTCCACTAGAGTAGAACCTCTTGAATTCAAGTCAGTGTGTGTGAGAGTAAATGTGCATGGTAGGAGTAATTGTTTCCCCTTTCTGGATATCTGTGAATATATATTGAAACCTTTAGGCATTTTTCAGACCTAAAGTTCTATCCAAATATCAAGTTTTATTACTTTTACTCCTAGTTTTTTAAAACACACCTATAGGGAGCTGATTTTTTTCAGAATGAATGATGTGCTATGCACATTCCATTTGTAACATTGATATGTGGCTATTTTAGTGTCATATGCCAAAAAACACACACACATACATCTAGTATACAATACCCATGTGTAAAAGCTGTACGTAACAGTAGTGAAACAACCCAGGAGTTCTATTTGAGGTAACAAAAGAAAGGTATAGTAGATTAACCTTAGGCAATATTTTGCCATAAATATTTTGCTATACATCTTTAAACTATCATAGAATGAAGTCCATTACTAAAAATGAAGAGGAAGAATACATAATCTTCAAAAACAGTGATCTAAACTGCTTGCTAAAGCCTTAATATTTCTAGACATGTGGTGAATTCTGGATCTTAATTAGATGACTGTTGTTTCTGAATCACATGTAGTTAATGTCTTGGCAAACTTACTGTGCAATGAAAACTCACTTTTTTGAGAGATTGAGTCAATGGATGAATGAATGGACAAAATGGAAATTTAAAAACTCTCAGCAAGCAATCTGGCACTCGAGCCAGGTAAATTTTCACTGTAAGAAGAATTGCACTATTTATTTTTACCTTAATCTTTCTCTATTTACATTGCTATAAAAATGTTTTATATTTCTCAGTCAGTTTGACATATACTCTTATCTTTGTGAAAAAAGGAATTAAAAATCATTATATCTATATACGTTTGGCTCTCTGTCACACAGAATAGCAATTCATTTGGATAAGATACATGACTTACACATTGGTCATTCTTGTTAACTTTAAAGCACAGTCTGAATATGACTAGAGAGGGAATCTCTGTTACTTGTGCTAAAGTGTTTCTCTGTGTGTGTATCCTTGTGTGTGTTTTGGGGAAGACTTGGGAGAAATCATTATATAGTATAATTGTTTATGAATTATAGTAGGATTCAAGGTGAATCAGATGGAATAGACATTGAATTTTAATAACCTTTACCTAACAATATTTCTTTAACTGCAACTCTAACTACTACAACTACAACTACTTTGGGTCAAGACTAGCTTTACATATTTGTCACCAAACAGTGCAACACCTAGGGAGAAATGAGACCTTGGGAGGTTAAATTACAGAATCATAAAGCTATTAGGAGCTGAGATGGGTTTTAACTCTAGTTCTACGTGACACTAAAGGCCCTGTACTGTCCTGTGAAAAATTCTTCTTACTCTAAGAGACTATGTTAGGAGAGAATCTGGGCATTGCTATGTAGTTGAATTATTTTATGCAAATCATTAATCTCCAGTTCTTTCTCAGTAAAGTGGAGATGAATTCATCTGCTTAGTCTATCTCTTGGGGTTATGTTTGGCAGGTCATATTAGAAATCTACTTCTTTATAGTCATAAAGAATAGTATTTTAAAAATAAAACAAGCATTCAACAAGTATTTACCAAGAAGATAGTATGTGGTTGATATTATTGGAGTTAGAGAGATAATAAACAAAATGAATAAAATGATATTCTTGTTCTTCTTATTTTATTGTGAGATTTAGCCAGTTAATGAATTAGAATGTAGTATCTTAAGGGTTGAGGTAAGCAAGAAGAAGACATGAATAGAGGCATTGAATCTAATCCCAGAGGAGGTTGACATGGTAGTAAAGGATAGTAGGCCCTTGCAAGGCAAGGAGGAGACAGGGAGGCAGGAAAAACAAAGATCGTGGGTAGAGATTTTATGGTAAAATGTAAAAGTACATTATTGTGGATGTTTTAAAAATCACAAAAAGGAGGAATTTTCATGTGGCTCTTAAATTAGCCAGCTAATGTCTGAGACTATGAATCAGGAAGCTGAGGAAGGAGAAGAAACACAAGATCAAGTCTAGGTGGCCAAATTTTGGAAGACAAGAAGAATGAGCACTGGGGAAGTCCACACCACTTAAAAAGATTTGACTCATAGTATTTTGCCAAGTGTGGTATCTGAGGGAGAACCTTGGCATGTACCCAGAATGCCAGAGACTATTGTAAACAGGGAACTGGGGTGTGGTATGAAGGCTCTGTCTGAAATTTCATGGAGTAGGGACCTAACCTAGGAAGATATGGACTGTGCTAGATCCCTATCAAAAAATCACAACAAATATATTTCCAAAGCAGAGGCTCTTGGATGTGTCTCCAGGTAGCTGGTCTCAAGATGAAGAGTTTATGTGTCCAAAAACTGAGATTCAGTCTCACTTTTTATGGCTCACGTTAGGGACATTTGCTAAACAGAAATGCAATGGGTGGCTTACCAGAGTAGCAGAGTCAGGCTGTGACCAAGAATCTGTGGTTCTTTGAAACTGATAAACTGGAAAAGGAAAAATCTAAACTTTGATTCTGGATTTTAAAGTTTGTGTTTCTTGGTTGGATTTTAGAAAACTGTTGAAACCACCACATTGTTTTTTTTCTTCATGACATATTTGCCCAGTTAACAACTGAGAAAAACGTAGTCCGTATGATATATTTGTGCTTCAGCTGTGTGCCAAAAATTGCAGTTGTGCATATTTTGGAAGCTCTGCAGCACACATTTCTGAAGAAAATTGAGTCTTTACATGCGGAGCAGAAGAGATGGAGTAACTTAACTGGGGAATCTTTCAGGAGAAAGTAAATCTTAAGATGCCTCTTCCCTTTTTGTACCCTCCCCCACTTTCTCATGTCTCTTCCATGAGGGCTGAACAATGTGACCATATTATTTGTCATCCACTTTTGAGTATGGAAAGAAGCACTATTAACAGTTATGCCAAGGCAATGGCATAAACTGGGATGTGGGGTCAACCTGGCTTAGTTTCCTATGTTCTGTGAGGACTGTACTGATGCCACCTCACCCCATCCATGGCATTCATCACACTCTGTGTTCCCATTACGCTCTGTAGATATCTCTAATATAGTGTGCCATGTTGGTCTCTCCCCTTGAACTGTGAGCTTTTTGAGGGTAAGAGCTCTATCTTAATTATCTTTGCCTAGTATCTCTATTCTATAGCCTGAGGGCTGGCACAAAAAATGTACTCATTGATGAGAGGGAATATATTAATGAAAAAATGTGAAGGTAGATAGATAACAGGATTGGTGGAGAAATTATTCCTGATAGAGAGAAAGGGATCACATGTATAAAAGCATAGCATTCCTAATGATTATGAGCTGAGTGTTGCAAATAAATCAGCCTTCGTGAAATGGCAATAGGTGACAAGGACTGGGGTGGGGGGAGGGGGCAGAGTTGGTAGGGTCTAATGATTGTCCAAAACTATTATTTGGTGGCTGCTCTAAGGAGGGGTGTTCCATGGAGAGACAGGGCTGCTGCCACCCCTTAATGGAATAGACTGGACGCTAGGTTTGCATTTGAATTTGGAAGAATGTGTTTGGTAAGCATTAAAATTTGCATGATAAAGAGATAATAGCTTCTCAAAGAATTTTGATACTTCTGCTTCCAGCTGAAACCAGGAAATTCAGAGGCAACAAAAGTGAAAACAAGGAAAACGTTAATGGAAATTTTGAACCTAGAAAAGGTTTGGTTTGAGTTTTGAAGGAAAGTCTGACTTTGTTTACTGCCCCCAAGTACTACTGTTATGATTTGCTGGCTTTTTTGTTGTTATTGTTCATTATATTTCATTTATATAATACGATCATATTATGTCCTAATTCTTCCGGATGGGTCCCCAAATTTAGCTTCTTAACCAAAAGCTTCTATGTTTACTGCAGTGCTGAAGCCAGACTACCCAGAACGGGCTTGTGCAGTAACAGTGTGGGCCGCTTTGCCTCAAATCAGCAGTTCTACTTGGGGAGGGTCTCGCAAAGTATTCTAGGAAGAGTTTCCTCTGTTACTCGCATAGATGGGCAATACTTTAATTAAAGCAACATGTATAAATAATTTAATAAGTGACTGCCAGAACTGATTTTCTCTAATAAAAGTAAGCATAAATATTTTTTTTTTTGATGATCGCTTAGGGAATTGTGAATTGCCTAACACTCAATACCTCAATCTTTAAATATTTTGGTCTGTAAGACCCCAATTTCCAAGAATCTATGGAAGTGCTGACTTCAGCCCATCCAAACCGGGCAGATCAAGCTCCAGGCAGCTATTGCAGGCGTGGAATGAAAGTTTGCACACGAAACTGCTCTCTCTTCCTGGAAGAGTGAGATTTCAGACCTTATTTTTCCCTAAGAGAAGAGCTTTCCCTTGGAGGTCTGGATCTCCATTCTGGGGTCTTAACTGAGTTCTTTAGTAACTGATGACCTCCCCTCTTCTGTATTGAAAGGATGCTTCTAAATGCCCACTTATTTTATCTATACATGTTTCTTTAAGTTCTTACCTAAAGAGTTTTCCTCCATGTGATGAAGCTGCTTACTTTAAATGCTCATTACTACTCACTGTTTATGCTGAAATCATGCATATTTGAGTTGCTGTTTGCAACTAATGATCAAAGGGTGCCTTCCTCTTAATTAAATCATTGGTTAATTTGATGAGCCTTTTCAGGGGTCAAATGAATTAATTCCACAAAAATCAATCCTATTGATTGCTCATTCTGCTGAATCATTTCAAAATTTGCTAACCATGTTTCCTTCCTATACAGATGAAAATCCTTTACAACTGAAAAAAAAAGCATTAAAGTAAATATGGCACTTGCATAATAGTTTTGATAACTGTAAGCCTTGACCCATACTTAGGTAATCAGATAAACCACAAAGTGTTAGGAAAGTACTTGATTCAATTAAGGAGAAGGAGCTCTATGTTATTAATAAGTAAGCAAGCAAATTTTGGACAACTGGACTCTTCCAATATTTCTTTAACATTTGATGTAAAGTTTAATTTGTGTTTAACACAGTTTATTTTTTTTCCCTAGAGAGACACCTCCTGTATGGACGCCCTGCAGTGCTTTATCGGACTAGATATGATATCTTATATCATACAGATTTTGAAAGCGGTTATAGTGAGATATTCCAAATGCCACTCTGGACATCATACACTGTTTCCAAACAGGTCATTGAGGAAATTGGGTTTTATATAATTCTTCATGTGATTACATTCCTTGCATTCATATTATAATTGCTTGCTTAACAGAATTTTGCCTTAGAAAAGAGTTTAATTTTTTTTCTGATGAAAAAAACATCCTATGTTGAATCTATTGCAAGATATTTTGAACTGGACTTTATGCAATGTTCTAATAATTTCTTAGTAGTATGTTAAATATTAAAGGGGATATACTAGTTATTTTGTTACTTTTACTGCTTGCCATTGCCCAATAGTTACAGAAGTCACCAAGATTTGTTTGTTTTCATAGACTTTATTTTTCAGTGTAGTTTTAGGTTTATAGCAAAATGCAGTGGAAAAGACAGAGAGTTCCCATATATCTACACCCTTACATACACACAGCCTCCCCACTATCAATATCCTATTTGTTTGTTTTTTAAAAAAATATTTTTTTAATGATTTCAAAGAGGAAGGGGAAGGGAAAGAGAGATAGAAACATCAATGATGAGATCACCCTACTGGTGATCAAGCCTGGAACCTTGGCATGTGCCTTGACTGGGAATCAAACTGTGACCTCCTGGTTCATAGGTCAACACTCAACCACTGAGCCTGCTGGTCAGGCCCTATTTGTTTTTTAATAAAAGTTTTATATTGGAGTTTCAGTTGTGATATCAGGAATTAGACACTTTTATTTGACAATTGAGGATATGTTTTTAATTTCTAAATACAACTGAGTACTTCCACTACCCCAAACACAGCCTCTCATTAATTTGTACTATGTGTGTGTGTGTTGCTCTGGCACTACAATATGCATGTGCAGTCTTCCTTTGCATAGAGACCAAGTTTATATTATTTCTCAGAGTGTTATTTTTTAACTGTCTTCTGTGGGTGTGTGTGTGTGTGTGTGTGTGTGTGTGTGTTGCTCTGGCACCACAATATGCATGTGCAGTCTTCCTTTGCCTAGAGACCAAGTTTATATTATTTCTCAGAGTGTCATTTTTTAACTGTCTTCTGTGAAATCCCATTTATTATTTCAACAGTGGGACTCCTGCTGTATATATTGTTTTAGTTAAGACTTTATCAAGAGAGTTCTGCTGCTAAATAGATAAGTGTTTGAAAATTACTGGCTTACTGCATTTAAAACTGAGGTCTTTTTTATTTTTAAGGAGTCAGGATATCAGAATATGAGCTACAATAAAAGCTAGAGGGGTTTGGATGCTGCTGTAACAGAATAGACTGGTTTCAGCATGGCACTGTCGGTTTGATGTTGTCTTTGTGATGACATTACTGACCACCTCTGACTCACCATGCAGGCGGAGGTCTCCAGCATCCCTGAGCATCTGACCAATTGTGTCCGGCCTGATGTTCGTGTTTCTCCGAGTTTCAGTCAGAGCTGTTTGGCCTACAAAAATGATAAACAGATGTCTTATGGATTCCTCTTCCCTCCTTGTAAGTTACAAAGTATCAGGATCTGACCATTCTAGAGGGGTGTAATTTTGTGGAGTCTGGAGTGTGCGACTTGGTATTTAAGACTTCAGTGGTTTTAGCTTTTCTTCAGGAGAGCTGCTCAAGAGACTGAAGGGATGACCTTCTATGGGATCCTTCCAAAACTGGCCGCAAAAGAGACCAGCTTTCACAAATCCTATTCTCCAGGGGAATTCTAAACTGCAAGGGAATATTCTGTGTGCCTCCTCATATCATTAAATGGGAATATGAAAGTGAAATAGTAAATCATTAAGACATTATCCTATATAATAAAAGGGTAATATATAAATTGATCAAATGGCAGAACGACTGGTTGCTATGACCTGCATTGACCACAAGGGGGGTAGATGCTGGAACCTTGGCATGTGCCAAGGACATCCTGGACTGCTAAAGGGCGCAGGCCGGGCTGAGGGAACAACCCCACCCCCAGTGCACGAATGCTGTGCACTGGGCCTCTAGTTATTTAAATAATACATGAAGCCCTTTAATTATCTCTCATTAGCTTGATGACATTTTTTAAAGTCCAAATTACACTATTGAAATCAAGGACTTCTTTTCACAGTATTTAAGAGATCCAAGACTAGGTAGGAAGAAAAAGCATTATAAAAAAATTTTGAGAGAGAGCTACTGACTGAAGGAAAGAGATAGAGTTGGGGGTGGGAAGTAGGAAATTCTATATAAAGTAAGAATTGAGTAGGAATAAAAGAGTAGATTCATCCACTTCAGGCTATTTGGATTATTTTAGAGGATTGATTTTTTAAATTGATGTAGGTTTTGGTAAGTAATGGATACTATTTGTTTTTCTAATGTTTAGATCTGAACTCTTCACCAGAAGCTAAATATGATGCATTCCTTGTAACCAATATGGTTCCAATGTATCCTGCTTTCAAACGTAAGTCCAATATTTACCTAGTAAACTATTATTTATGAAAAAATATTTTCAAATTTACCACTTAACTTTTCTACCTCTGTATTACCTTTGTGTTTAGCTTTGCAACATTTAAAGACATTTCATGTAAATTCTCTACTGTTAATCCAAAATATGAATCTATAACAGTGGTAAGCAGATTCTTTATCTCTTGTTTAAAATTAAGAAATAGAGTCACAAGAAGTGACCCAGATCGCCTGGCAGGTGTGGCTCGTGGTTGAGCATCTACCTATGAACCAGAAGGTCATGGTTCGATTCTCAGTCAGGGCACATGCCTGGGTTTCGGGCTCGATCCCAGGAGGCAACCGATTGATGATTCTCTCTCATCATTAATGTTTCTATTTCTCTCTTCCTGTCCCTTCCTTTCTGAAATCAATAAAAAATACATATTTTTTTAAAAAGTGACCCTGATCATGAATGGTAGAAGCTGAACTAAACCAAGTTTGCGTTTTCCTTTTGACCTGGTGTTCTTTCTACTTCAGTGCTGATTATATGGCTGGTTAAAAGGGGGTTCTCTGTATTTTGGAAGCTACTTGACATTCAACAGCATCTATATGTATTTATTTAATGTTCCAGTAAAAGCTACTAGTACCTCTCTCCTTCAGGATGATGGTGACCATGTATTTTGAATGTTGATGCTGAAACATAGTAAGAGCTTAGTTGTCTTCTGAATCATCAGAGTATTGAATTCAGATGTTTTTTTGGAGCTCTGCAAATTATCTTAGTTTCTCTGAACACTCATTATTTCTTTGCACATGGCATAAATATTTGTGGATGACAGTGATATGACTGATATAAGCACAATAAGCCCTGGACCAGAAACTGGGTTCTAGTCCCAGGAGGGTGACCTCTAACTATGTGATCATATAGATGTCATTTAACTTCTCATTTGTAAAATTAAGAGATTTAATTGCACATATATAATGATTTAATTGGCCAAAACAATCCATTTTCTATTTCTGATCACAAAGAATTCATTCATTTTCTCATTTATCCATCCATTTGCTTATCCATGCATGTATTCAAACATATAGAAAGCAGTGTAGAGTAGATTTACCTCCGTTCAGTTCATTTACAGTGAACAGACCTATATGCTTACAGGAAAGATAGGAAAAGGAGGTGTCTCTCCCTACTCGGAACAGGAGCATCGGGCTGTGTTACAGGACTCTCGGGGCTGAAATAAAGTCTCAAAATAGGACCCATAGGGACAAATGATTGTAGAGTATCATTGACAGTGGCAGGACTCCCCAACTTGACTTTGGTGAAATGGCCAACCATGGTTTAGAGGGAAAAACATTTATGTGATGCCCTTAGGTACTAAATGAAGGTTTATTTAAAGGTAAAATCCACTGTTTGTGCATAAAAAATTAAAGTATGCTCTTAAAAGCTTTCCTGGTTTGTTCTCCAACCCAACTGAGAAATGTTTCAGAAACCCATTTTGATACATGTCATAATAATACATGAAATGCAGCTTCATTTAATTTCCAAAAATCAGGGTTCCCTGGATTTTTTTTATTCTTACTGATGCCTTTTGACCAAGCAGTAATAAAGGAAACACTTAGTACCACCCTGAGGCTGGCATGACAGAAGGCCTTTCACAGAGGGGTCACTGTTCTTCACTGGGGAAAGGCTTTCTCATATGCCACAATTCTGTGGGCTTGGCCTTTTGACTGTTCTCATTATTTCTTTTCCCTATTTGCCTCCAGTTTTTATGCTTAAGTTAACATTTGAACTTCTCTCCTACTGTCCTCCTTACTTTATTGCAAATAATTATCTGTGGTGTTTTGGCTCTGGGGGCCTGCTCTTTCCCACTCAGAGCATCAGGAGATGTCATATGCAGTTGAAGTACTGTGGGCAAAATGGCCAAATACTTTTTTAAAAAAATATATTTTATTGATTTTTTACAGAGAGGAAGGGAGAGGGAGGGATAGAGAGTTAGAAATATCGATGAGAGAGAAACGATCAGCTGCTTCCTGCACACCCCCCACAGGGGATGTGCCCACAACCAAGGTACATACCCTTGACCAGAATCGAACCTGGGACCCTTCAGTCCACAGGCCGACGCTCTATCCACTGAGCCAAACCAGTCAGGGCTGGCCAAATACTTTTGAATGGGAGTGGTAAGAAGTGATAACAGCCTGCACCTTACCACCTCCGTGTGGAATAGAGCGTAGTAAGTTGAATCCAACTTTTCAGAACCAATGCATTGTTTGCCTTTCCTGTTTTCTTCTTTTATTTCCTTCTTTTGCCTTCTCCTTTCCTGCCTCTAGTAATGCAAAATAGAGCTAGAGTGGACAATTAAGTCCTCTCTAGCGTGAGCTTGAAACCAAGAAATGAGTAATGGAGAAGAAACCTGACTTGCACGGATCAGGGAATGACTTTTCCAGGCAGAAAGGAGATCAAAGGCAAAAGTTTAATTGGAAACAAGTTGGCAAGGTTGGGGACAGGAAGAAAGCCATGTACCTGAGGGGAAAGAGGTAGGAAGCAAAGCCATGGAGGTAGGCAGGGTCTACAGTGGATAGTTGGGATTTTATTCTAATTATATATAGTGAGAAATCATCTGGAGTGTTAGAAATGCATGTAGGGGGTAGTGTGATGCAGCCTGATTTATGGTGTAAAAGAATCTGTCTATATAGAGAATGGGCTACAGGGAAGTGAGAGTTTCTTACAGAGAGCCCAGGAAGTAGTCTTTTGTAGCAGTTTATTGAAGAGAGGCTAGTAACTTTGACCAGGGTGAATGGGGTGAAAATGGTGAGAAGTGGTTAGATTGGATGACTGGGATGTATTTTAGAGATGACACTGTTGGGTCTTGTTCACATGTGTGTGAACTAAGGAGAGAAGCCAGGGATGACTCTGAGGATTTTGACCTGAACATCTGGGTGTGAGTGCCATTAACTCTGATGGAGAAGATAAGAATTGGGGCAAGATTCGATAGGAAAATAAAGAATTCTGTTTGGATACATTTTTGCTCTACATGATTATTAGATTTTCAAGTGGACCATGAGATGGGTAGTTGGATAGCATATCTGAAAATCTGTCAAGGCTGGAGACATAAACAGGGAAGCTAGCATGCCTATGAGATTATGAAGGAATAGATAATAGAGCAACGCCTTTTTTTTCCATTTCTCACAAATATTGTACTTCTTCTTTTGTACTTACTATCCCCCCTAAGCATGCCTATGAGATTATGAAGGAATAGATAATAGAGTAACACCTTTTTTCCCATTTCTCACAAGTATTGTACTTCTTCTTTTGTACTTACTATCCCCCCTGCCCGGAATGTTCTGTCACCACCTCTTTGCCTAGGAAACATCCAGTTGTCCTTCAGATCTCAACTCAGTAACCACTTCATCTGAAAATTCTTCCCTGAGTTATTGCGCTAGGGTAAACTCCCTACCAGGGTCTCCATATCTTTCTCTTTGCTGGCCCATAAATGACACACACACAGCTAATGCTTTAGGATGGATTCTTCTCAGCTCTGTTGTCTCTTGGTTTGTGACATTTGACTTATAGAATGTACTCTAGAAAGAATTTAGCCAAAGCAAGGAGCTTTATTCATGAAGTACTGATTTTGTCTTTGCACAGGAGTCTGGAATTATTTCCAGAGGGTATTGGTGAAGAAATATGCTTCAGAAAGGAATGGAGTTAATGTGATAAGTGGACCCATTTTCGACTATGACTACGATGGCTTACATGACACACAGGACAAAATCAAACAGTAAGCTTTTAATCTCCACTTGGTGTGTGTGTGTTTCTAATTCTCATATATCACTCAAGACTATTCTTCAAAGATTCACATACTGGAGAAGAGCTAATACCCCTTAAATCTTTTGCTCTTTGAATCTCCTTGTGATTTCTTTAGTTCTTGTGGACCTTTGATTAAGCATGGCATTGGTGGTTGGAATGAAATTAGGTTTTGTGGTAAATAAATGCACTTTTCCATTCTAGGAAAGAAAATGGATCTGAAGATTTAAAATTTTTTGTCACTCCTTCAACAGCTCTTCTGTGGGAAGATGATACTTTTCACATATCTTCATTATTTGGGGGACTTTTAAAATTTTTTAGATTTTCTGAGTTAGTACATCTCAGTAGGAAATTGTATATAGACTTTCATTGAATCTAGTTTCTACCTTCTGTGGTGTTATTGGGGATATAATAGGATACAAAGAATATTCTGCTCACAAGGAACTTACAATCTAATGGTGAAGGCAAGAAGATACAAATAGAACAATTCATATGTCATTTAATTTTATACATACATGAAATAATCAGGAGCACAAAAATTAAGAAGGTTTAATTGTGATTTACAGATAATTAGAGAAAATGCTACTTTTTACATAGATAATTAATAAATTAGAAGTTATCTTACTCCCTTTCCAGTCATTCATTATATTTCATCATAACTGTACAATTACTTTATTGCTGATTGTTGTTATAGTTTTTAGCCAAAATTATGTTATCAGTTCAATGATAATTTTCAATATTTTGAAAATGATTAAAATTAGGATAATAGAACACCAGGTAAGGAATTGTGATTTGTATACTTCATTCTACTGGAAAAGATTTTTAATACCTCTAAGTTTATCACTAGCACTCAGTCTTAGTATTTCCTTTAGTAAGTTCTCTGTACCCAGTTCAGGATCTTATTGTGGCTTGAAAGGACTATTATACACCTAGCTTCAGTGTGTCCTCTCTCTGGCCCATTTTACACAACTATGAAAGTTACCTTCCTGAAACATGGATTTCACAATGATTATTCCTAGTACAGAAACCTTCAGTTATGTGTTACTGCCTAAACAATAATGCTGTAATGTAACCAAACGCAGTTTTGGCTGCCTGCCATAACAAAATCTAAAATCATGAAACAGGTGCTGGAAAAAGTAAAGTGGTTTATTTAAGTGCCAGCAACCTTAGAAAATGGAGGACTCTTGTCCCAAAGCCCATTTTAACATCTCAGTACAGACAGGGGTTTTTATCAGGAAGAAGAGGGAAAGCAGAACAAAGAAATTAGGGGGAGGGAAGGTTGAAAGTTCTTTACACGTAAGTCAGAAGGATCCATTTCAAAGATTATATTAAAACTGGTCAAGCTTTTTATGGTTGAGAGCAAGTCTCCTAGAGCCAGAACATCTGGTTGCTGGAGTCAGCTTCCTTCCCTGAAGCTAGTTCCTGTAATATACTCAAAAGGCTGTTAGCGATTTATGGCAGACATGACTAATCAGCCTTTTTTTTTTTTTTTTGAAGGCATATACCCCATTTCCTGATTTGGAGAGAAGCATTGTTCAGTATATTTTACTTAATCAAGAAGATTATTTTGTTAGTTAGCATAAGATTTCATATATCCTTTTTAACACAAACTCCACAACTTGGCACTCAGAACCCTTCATAATTTGAAATATGTTGACCCTTCCAGCCTCACTTTTCTACTATATTGTTCTGTTCATCATGTCCAGCATCAAGTCTTGATTCAAGCTGTTTTATTTTCCTGGAATATCTTTTTTACTCTGCCAGGTTGAGAGAGGGAGAGTTGAGGCAGCTAAAACATTATGTTCAGAGATAAAGAAGTGGGCTACTCCTTAGAAGAAACAAAATAATTCAATTGAGTGGGAAATATTTTTAGTGACCTAGGCAATAAGCGGGTACACCACTTGAAAAGGAAAGCTACTACAGCAGTTGTAAATATCTTCCTATTTCAGGTACGTGGAAGGCAGTTCCATTCCCGTTCCAACTCACTACTATAGCATCCTCACCAGCTGCCTGGATTTCACTCAGCCTGCAGACAAATGTGATGGCCCCCTCTCTGTCTCCTCCTTCATTCTTCCTCACAGACCTGAAAATGAGGAGAGCTGCAATGTGAGTTCAAAGAGAGCTCTTTAGGATGTGGTTACATAATTCATCTTTACTTCTCAATCTATATCCCACTGTTGAACCAGAACATACTTATTATAAGACACTTGGACTATACAACCAAGTGGAAAGAAGAAAGGATCCAAGCAAACTTTGCTTAACACTTGGAAACTGTGTTCCAATGGCTTTTCATTTTTCAGTGTAAGAGTGTGGGTGTATGTGCGTGTGTGCATTTAATGAAGTTCTATTTATGTACTTGAGTTTGACAGATGATAAAAGTGCCCAAATGCTTTGAGTTTTGCAAAAGACATACAGATTTTATAAAAAGAAAGAGGAAAGTAGTAAAATTTTGATACTTATTGAAACTAGTTAAGAGTTCTCTCTACTTTGATGGGTGTTTGAAAATTTCCATAATAAAAACATTTTTAAAAGACACACAGGGGAGCCCTAGCTGGTTTGGCTCAGTGGATAGAGCGTCAGCCTGTGGACTGAAGGGTCCCAGGTTCGATTCCAGTCAAGGGCACATGCCTGGGTTGCAGGCTCGATCCCCAGTAGGGGGCAAGTAGGGGGCAGCCGATCAATGATTCTTTCTCATCATTGATGTTTCTATCTTTCTATCCCTCTCCCTTCCTCTCTGAAATCAATAAAAATATATTTTTAAAAAAAGACACACAGGGGAATATATTCTTTACAAATCAGAATTCATTTGCTACTAGTTATGGGAGGGGGTCACCCCGTTTTCAAATAGACAGCTGACTCCTGACTCTCTTATTTCCATGTAGAGGCATGATGGCATGATGAAAACTTCCCAGGCAGGTAGACAAGAGCCATGCTGTATGCTCTTGGCCCTGAACGATTCTACACTCAGGGACAAATAACAGCTATTCCAGGTCTCACTAATGCAATTGAGTGTCTGTGCTCCAAGGCTGACTTTAGAAGTAATAGTCTTTATGCTTTTGTTTCATGTAATATAAAGAGCAGGGATAAAATATACTCAAGAGGATTTTTTTGTCAACAAGCACGACTCAAATTCCTAACTTGTGTAAGATACTCTGGGAGAAACAGAAGTCTATTCAACAGTCACTACCCTAAGCAGCCTTGAGTGGGAGAGAGCAAATGAAATGGGGAGAACAAATGAAACGGGTACAGAAATTGCTACAGTAAAAGGCAAAGTGCCATAGAAAAGCATCAACAGAGATTATCAGCTTCATGGCCAAGTTGGCTTTTGGACAATGGTTTCAACTATAGGAGAAGATTGAGGCTATGAATATCCAAAGCAAAATAAGGGATTCAGGAAAAAAGAAAGAAAATTGAAATGATGGCCAAGAAAGCTAATTAAGTTCAGATGGAATATTGGAAATAAGAGTAATAGTGGGAGGTAAGGTTTTTTTTTTTTAATTTTTCATTTAAGTTGACAGCCAAACTACATTAGTTTCAGGTGTACAACATAGCAATTACACATTTAGTATATATGTTATGAAGGGATTATCCCAGTAAGTCTAGTACCCCTCTGACACCATACCTAGTTGTTGCAATTTATGGACTATATTCACTATACTTTACATTACAGCCTCGTGACCATTTTTTAACTGGCAATCTGGTTTTAAAACTTGCTTAAAATCAAATTTAAAATAAAATAAATAGTAACAATAGTCATATTATCAGCAGTAGTAGCTGTACCGTTTATTGAGTACATGTGACCAGCCAAGTCCTGTGCAAGCCCTTTATATATAGGGTGTCCCAAAATTCACGCAAGATTTGCAATTCAATTGAATTGTAAATCTTGCGTGAATTTTGGGACACCCTATATATATTATTTCTAATAATCTAATTACCCTGTGAGGCAGGTATATATGCTCTCCCCCAATCCCTTTTTATTAATTATTGAGAAACCTAGAGCTAATTAAGGAAAAGTATGTCAGTTGGTACCCTGTTTAGTCAATAGGAGAGCAGGACTTTAGAGTCGAGACCTCTGACTCCAAATGCCCATCCTCTTTCAAATTGATCAGATTTTCATGGTGGAACCTTGGGACCTTAGGAGTTTTTCTTATTGCATAGGCATTAGCAAGCAATGTAAAACGTTTAAGCATAGGAGAAACATTGTAGGCTCTGCTTTAGGGAGATAAATTTAAATGAAAGGGTGTCAAGCATGGTACTCAATGGCGTTTGGCAAGATTCATTTCATGGGATTGAGGTAATAACTTAAACTGGGGTTGTGATCTTAGAAATTGAAAAAGAAGGGTGGAAGGCAGCAATATTATACTGAAAGGATCATTAAGATCTTATAAATTATTGGATGGGGAGTGGAGAAGCAAGAGAACTATAAGAGAGGCTAGTTCTCATCAACATACTGGCTAGACCTTCTCAGTTTTGATTGTTTATAACCACAAGAGTAGCTAATGGTCCATCAGAAGAGTATATAACAGGATATGCTTTCTTTGAACCTCAAATTTACTAAAAATTTGTTGTGGGGAGGTAAATTTTTTGCAAAAAACAAACACATACATGTTGAGGAGTGAAATTCAAAATTGCCCTGCATTTTTAAGATAAAATAGAAACTAAAAAGAACATTTAAGACTCATAATAGGCTATTTAAGGTATATGTAGGTTCCTAGGGAATACATGCTCAAGTTCCTCTGTCAGTAGAGGAATTTGGTGATGGGAGAGTTTGAAAATGTTATTTTAAATTCAGGTCAAAGCAATTCTTTAATCACTGCACATTTTTTATCTGACAAATGAAATCCACTAATATTCTCATAGGTTTTTCCTTCTTGGTTCCTGGCTCTGCATAGAGCTTAGAGGTATTTCCTGTAGAGCTCATGGCCAGCAAGCTTCTTATTGAAGAACCCCCTGTCCACATAGAAACCTGTCCTTGCTTTGAGGTTCACCTTAAAACTGCCAGGGCTTGAATTCAAACTCAGTTGGGATAAAATCAGGGAGAACAGGCAGGTGAACAGTAAATTTTCATAGTAATAGAGACAATAAGCAAGCTCATGGATTGTGCTTTTGGTTGCATTAGTGTTCTAAGTTATTTATTCTTGAAGTTTTTCCTTTCCTTCTTCCCTCCCTCGGTACACATGAACTTTTATTTGAGTTTTATTAGTTTTGCATTTCACACTAGAGTCTCCCTCAGCAAATGCTTCTGTAGATTGCCTGCTAATATCATGTAGGAGACATTTTTTTTTCATGTTTAGCATAGCTAGTATTTTCTAATGATTAATTGGAGGCTAGATTTTAGCATGTTAGAACCAGAGGAGAATGTCTGTCAAATGAATTTGGCAAATCACTTCCCAAAGAAAGAAATAGCAAAACGCAGATTTTCCCCTGAATTCTTATAAATTTAAATTAGGAAAAACCTTTTCACCCATGTCCACACATTCAAATGGCTGTATTTACAAAGAAACAAGTAGACTTACTGACCATTGAAAATCAAATAAATGAGTTGAATATGAAAATTCTCCCAAAATATAGCTTCATGCTTACTCTGCTTACTCGGAGGGGGTCCTGCAGGGTTTGGAGACCTCCTACTTCGTTAATTATATGGTCGTACTGAGGACTGGTCAGTACCGTTGTGGGTAGAGTTATATTTAGGTCTTTGCTGTGAATCTCAGAGATCTTGGTTAGCTTGGGTTAGGAGGGTGGGGCATGGAGTGTTAAAATCCTTACTCCTCCAGTCAGCAAAGCAATTTCTTCCTATTTCTTCATTTCGCCGGGCATCAGTTTCCTGAACCAACACCCTCATGATACATATTTAGCACTGGCACAAACTGCTTAGCTCCCTGTCCAGGTCGCTGTGGGTTGGAGCTTTGCGAGAAAACCCATTGCAGGTTCTTGGGCTTTGGTTCATTGATCCCACTAGTGGTAAAAGAGTTGGGTGAGGGCAGGTCTGAACATTCTCAGCCCTGGGACACACAGCCACCCTTCATCTTGTAGAAAGACTTTTGGGAGCCACTGCACTGCTGGGGCATTTGGGAATAAATTTATTTGCAAAGGTTCCCCTGCTTTGTGCCTACCGATGAAGGTAGGTATCCTATATAATAAAAGCCTAATATGCAAATTACTCGAACGGCAGAATGACCGATCATTATGACGCACACTGACCACCAGGGGGCAGACGCTCAATGCAGGAGCTGCCCCCTGGTGGTCAGTGCGCTCCCACAGGGGGAGCGCTGCTCAGCCACAAGCTGGTCTCATGGCTGGCGAGTGCAGTGGCGGTGGAGGGAGCCTCTCCTGCCTCCGCAGCAGCAATAAGGAGCAGTGAGCAGGCAGGCAGTAAGGAGCCAGGGGTCCCGGACATCCCCTGAGAGCCGGGCTGAGGGACACCCTGCCCCCCCCGCAGTGCATGAATTTCATGCACCAGGCCTCTAGTTTCTCCATAATTCTCAGAGCTCTCAGACTTCCTTCTTGCTCTCAACTTCCCTCAAAAGTGAAATAAGTTGTTTTTAAAACATATAGGACTGCTTCTCCTGAATTGCTTTTTGGTTTCAACTTAGACATGAAATAAATTGATTGGTGTGAGACATCTGACTGTCCTTCTGATATATGTGCTGGTGGGGCTGTTGTAAACATGTAGCTAAGACAGAGAGAGATTTTCTTTCTTTTTTCCATGGTGCTATTTTCTTACTCTCTCCCCACCCTTTCTTCCTTCCTCTTCTTCCTACCCCCCAGGGAGTGCTGAGGTAAGCATTTCTCCTTGTGAACCAAGGGAGAAACTGAGGACTAGAGAGATCAACTAGTTTAACCAAAGTCTCCGAGCCGGGAAGTGGTATAGCCACAATTCCAACCTAGGTCTCTTGGGCCCCAGAGCGCCAGGTGTATCAACTGAGCTGCTTCCAGTAATACTCACTATTCAAATGTCAATTCATTAGAGTTTAATAGATGATGTAGCTGATGTAGCGAGTTCTTCTGAAAGACTAGGAATGCACACACATAATGTTGTACATTGGACAAAAACTTCTTACTTTCCTGGGGAGGCAGAGGAGCATTCCAATCACTTGTGCTCTGTGCTCAACACTGTAATTTGACAGGGAGGGGGCGGGGGGACAAATTACTGAATTCTCCAAGATCTTTGGTTTTCCTCATTTTGATTTATGTTCTGAGAACCTATTGAGTCAAATGCCCTTTCATACCACATGTCTCGTTTATTTAGTGCAGCTAATTGCTGTTGAGAATGTTTATAGCCAAGGGCAAGTATTTGTGGCACATTACTGACAGGAATGTGGTAGAGTGGCGGGGAGGCCAGGAAGGAATAACACACTGGCTCTGGGTGCAGAAGTGCGTAGAGGTCATTCGTGGACTTGGGACAAACTGAGCATTTGGAGAACCTCCTCTGGAAAATTCTGGCTCTGATTGTATACTATTTCCATTGCAGAGCTCAGAGGATGAGTCGAGATGGGTAGAAGAACTCATCAAGATGCACACAGCTCGGGTGCGGGACATTGAACATCTCACCAGTCTGGATTTCTTCCGAAAGACCAGCCGCAGCTATTCAGAAATCCTGGCACTAAAGACATACCTGCATACATATGAGAGCGAGATTTAACTTTCTGATCATCTGCAGTGCCGTCTTATCAACTGGTGTATATTTTTATATTGTTTTGTATTTATTAATTTGAAACCAGGACATTAAAAAAATGTTAGTATTTTAATCCTGTACCAAATCTTACATATTACGCCTGAATGACTCCACTGTTTTTCTCTAATGCTTGATTTAGGTAGACTTGTGCGCTGCGTAGAGCTTGTAAGAAATACTGCAGCTAGAGATTTTTAGTGGAAGCTTCTAAATGGTGCTGCAAATTTGATACATGCATTGAGGAAATATTAATTTTCCAATGCACAGTTGCTACATTTAGTCCTGTACTGTATTGAAACACTGATTTTGTAAAGTTGCATTTATTTCTGTTAATGATAACAGACATATTCAAACCTTATAAACCAATCTTAAATATAATAAATCACACATTCAGGTTTTTTTCTGGTTTTATTTGGCCTTTATTCTACTTATGAACTAGAGTGTTTGCTGCAGGTGTGTTCATGCATGAAAGGTATACATTTCTTGCATTAGGTGGGCCCTCTTCCTAGTTGGATGTAGTTCACACAGTCAAAGGGGCATGTTTGATGTTCAGCTACAGTGGCCTGGATAAGATAGTTTAGGTACATATCTATGGGAAAGCAGAAGGGAAGAGAGAAAAGGAAACCAAAAAAATTCCTTAATACCCTTTCTCACTTACCTCTTTTTAAAAATACATTGATGTTTGGCAGAATAGGTTCTTCTGATCAAGTTGGTTCAAAGCTCTAAGTATTAGACTCAACTGAGACTGGATTAAGCATATATTCTATATAAGGTACCAACTTAAGAATCATAGAGGATATGAAGAGAATTAAGACAGTAGGATGAGATACAGACATAAAAGTATAATTGATCAACCAAGGTGGATACTAATAAGTGTCAAGTAAAAAGTTCTAATAATACACAATGACAGAAGGGTCCGGATGGTAGGTGGGGTGATTTTAAATGAACATTCATGCCTTTAAATAATAATGAATCACAGAGTAAGGAAGTCATTCAAACATTTCTGTCCTTCTGATTGTGTCATGGGGAAAGACTCACAGTGTTGCCATGTCTATAACAGTTCTAATCCCCACCCCCCTTTTTTTAAAGAAAAGAGAACAGCATATTGTTTTGTTTATATTATGCTAATTTTAATAGTTTCCCTTTTTATGATCAGTGAAGTGGGCTTTAAATTTTTATAAAAATTTAAGAAGGAAGACATTGTGTCAAAAATGCATTACAACAAAAGTAGAACAGATGGTACAGGGATATGAGAGAAATCATGAAAGTGCTAAGAGAAAAACTGATGTTTGGGATACAGCTACAGAAGTACATTGGGAGGAGAGAGCATGGTAATACTAATGATAGCTATGTTTATTGAGAAGCCATTATGTCCCAGGCATGTCTAGCACTTCATATGCCTTGTCTCCAAACACTGAAAGGTGAGAAGCTCAGGGAAGATTTTATGGAAAAGGGAAGAACAAAGATGGGAATGGAGAAGAATGCTTGAATTGGACTTTGTAGTTTGGGATAGGGTAAATGCTTGCTAGACGTGAATTGGAATATGACTCATTCTTCATTTAATATTCAATAATGATTTATTGAGCATTTGCTATATGCCAGTACCTGTACTTGCCATTCAGGATAAAATAGTAAATAAGATACACATGGTTTCTAATGTAAAGCTTATACTTTAGCAGTGGTTCTCAACCTTCTGGCCCTTTAAATGCAGTTCCTCATGTTGTGACCCAACCGTAAAATTATTTTCGTTGCTACTTCATAACTGTAATGTTGCTACTGTTAGGAATCGTAATGTAAATATCTGATATGCAGGATGGTCTTAGGCGACCCCTGTGAAAGGGTCGTTTGACCGCCAAAGGGTTCGCGACCCACAGGTTGAGAACCGCTGCTTTAAGGGGAGAAAGAGACACCTTCAGAAATCCCCATGATTTAACTGTGATATGTGCTTTGAAAGAATTAAGCAGGCATAGACTGACCAGGGGGTGGAAAGAGAAGAGCCCTGTAGATGACATCACAGCCAAGACTTGGAGGATAAGAAGAGCTGGCCTCAAGAAGAATAGGGACAAGAAAGAAGAGCACGGCCAAGGACTGAGGTTGGAAAGATGGTGGGATGTGTGACAGCCTGAAAGAACACAGGTATGCCTGAACACAGTGGCGAGATTCGTAGGGACCAGGTCAATAGATCCCTCTAGACCCCATTGCAGCATTTGATTTCTGTTTACGTGCAATGGAAAATAATTGAGAATTTTCAAGGAAGGTGAGACAGGATCTAAGATTTCAGTACATTGACTTTGATATGCAATAATTACATAGCTTGATTTCAATATAATTCCACATAAAATATATCTGATAAGAAAGGGTTCACCTATAAGATGCTGTAGTTCTGTCTTTTGAGAGTAGCATTACAAGGGAGAAAGGCCTATCCTATTTTTCTTAATAGTTGCAAACTGTTTGCTTAGCTATATTTCTATATCACCTCAGATTGAACTCTTTTCCAAATTGGTTACACCCAAGGTTTTGGAGGAGAGCAGTTGCAATTTTAGTTGAGTACTGCTGCTCTATTTTTATTCTTAGGTCAAGTCTTTCTCATAAATAAACTCCATATTCAGAGAGAACATCAACCACTGTGTATTTCAGGTGAGTGGCTTTGTAGATAAACACATGTCATTAATTGTGGGGGTTATTTATGAAAGTCTCTGAATGGACAGGGACTCTATTAAAATGAGGTCTGGAAAACTATTTTAAGTTGGGGGTATTTTCTTTTTTAAATATTGAGACCTTGGTCCATTCATGATTTCATTGAGCAAGTTGCCAACTGTTTGCTAGCATGGTGGTCCTGCTCTAGTGGATGGATTCAGAAACCACCTTTCTAAAATGAGCTTGTTGTAAATAAGGTCAACCAGGAAAACAGCCACATCATTTCCCAAGGACAAAAAGATTCTGAATTGTTTTTAGGAAAGTTGGCTTGGAAAAAAAAATCTCTGAATAAAAGTAATGTTTGGTGCCATTTAGGTTTGCATAACTCCCCAAGAGCCACAGCCCCCAATTCCAGTTCCCATTATTCTTTGTGGTGGCTAGGAAGAGGGGTTGGGGGGTAGGGGTGGGGAATGAAGTCAGGATGATTCCTCCTGTTTGTATTGGTCTTACTTCATCTGTCTCTCACTATCTCTTTGCTGAGTCAGGACCCGGCTGCCTTGTGGGTGGGAAGTGGTAGAGGCAATGGGAATGCTCCCAGGGCTTTGAGCAGAGTGACTGTGTGAAACAGTGAGGAACAAGATTAAGATGTGTGAGTTTGCAGGCTGGATAAATACAGCCCTGTTGGAGGCCCAACTAAGAGTAGTGGCGGCAGTATTTCCTGTTGGAGCTGCATTTCTTCCTTTTTTTGGGGGGGGGGGGGGAAATGCATTTCTAGGAAGCTCTGTCAACCATAAAAACAGAATTGACTAGGTATTCCATCACCAAAAGGATTTATTGGGGGGTGGGGGGAGAGAAGGATTGAAATCCTGTGTGTGCAGACATGTATGCACTGCACTGGACAAAGATGTAGGAATACTTTACAGAGGGAAGAGGAAGTTCAGAGGAAGAGCTACTGCTATCATAGAGTTCTGTTGTAAACAGTTCTTCCTATAGGACTCTGGCAGGACAGAGTGTGAGAACTCTTCCCATAAGCTCTAGCTCCTCCCCCAGGCCCTCCTGATTGGTATGTCCAGGTTAAAGACTCTCATAATTTTATCAGTGTATGACCTTGACCCCTCTTGACAGGGATGCCCAGTTTTGGTTGAAATGTCAAAGTGGATATGATGCCCCAGCCCTAGAAAATTTTGCACTCTGGCTATTTGGAACAGGCAAAAGTCCAATCCCGGTGTGAGCTCCGAGTACTGTTCCTTCAGGTGGTTCCTCACCTGCCTTAGGCAGTTTGCTCACCCCGAGCCTCGAGTGCTGCTGATTAGTGTTCCCCAGAACACCTGGGACCCACTGCAGCATCCGGAAGAGTAGGACCACCCATGTTTTAGGAGAGAGTGCTGAGACTCCATATCAGGCAGTGGTTAAAAGCTAGAGATTTGTAGTTACACACTCTTGGGCAACTTAAACTCTAAATTTTCTTATCTGTAAATAACAATACCCACTTCTCAGCATTGGCTTAAGAATGATGGCAGGAGACCTTGCTGAAACATAAGTTGGGAATATTTTTCCTCCATTCTTATCTCCACTTCCCACCAAGGAAGGCATGCCCCTTTAAGGTGTTTTCTTGACTTTGGGGCATTTTGCAGAGTGGGGGTAGGGAGCAGAAGCAGTCTGAGAGTAATGGGTTTCCTATCTGTGAGGAAACCTAAACGCACTGAAAAGGTGAAAAGAAATAGCCATTAGAGTGTCGAGAGAGGGACCTTTCCTGGCTTCAGAAGTGGAGAGTGTGTGGGTCTGAGCAGGTGATTATACCTCAGGGTGTGCTGTATGATCCTTTTAGGGAGGTGGAACCCTAGGCCTTGGGTGCCCGACCATAGCTTGGAAACAGGAGATTAGTAAACCTCAAGGGACCTGGAGCCATTGATAGTGAAGACATGCATGCTTGTTATACTCTTCCCATCATTTTCCATTTACCAGATTCCAGTGTGACCCTGGGGAAAGATGGGAGCCTCAATAAAGACTGATTTAGAACATCTCATAAGCCTGGGCCATATCAGGCAGTGGTTAATCTGGAAGCTTAGATTAGAAACAAAATTTATTGTAAGGAAATGACGTTTTATTTCTTGTCGAGTGAGATACCAGCTACATTTGGAAAATGCTTAGCACTGTGCTTGGTACAAGTCAGGTGTTAAATAAATATTAATTAAATGAAACCAAGCCAGGAAAAAAGAAAAATAAAATAATGGAAGGAGCTGCCCAAGAGGTAAGAGAGAAGCTGGAAAGGGAGGGAGTATTGTGAAACCCAAGGATAAAGACACTTCAAAATGGAGGAAGTGGTCAGTGATGTCAAACTCCAGAGGGAAATTAGCAGGGAATTTGAAGGCATCCATTGAATTTTGCAAGAAGGTGGCCATCTATGACCTTCCTGGAAGCACTCTTAATGAAGTGGTCTGAAAAGCAGCCAAGCTGCACTGGACTGAGGAGAGAATGGGAGACCACACTGGAGGCAGGGAGTGGAGGCTGCCCTTTGAAGAAACAGGAAATAGGAGACATAGACAAAAATTGCAGGATGGGGGTGGGTGGTGGGGGGTGGGAAATGGAGTGGGTAGTGAGGGTTTTATTCTATTTAGGATGGGAAACAGCTTTTATAAGCTGTTGAGAAGAATTGATGATCCCAGAAAGGCACTAATGGGTAAAGCAACAGAATTGTAAACAAATTTGGAATTGAAAGCAATCGATGAATAAAGAGTCAGCTGTAATAGATTTGCCTTCAAATTAAGGAGCTAATGTAATTATCTCTTGGGATAAGCTTTAGTAGAGAACATATGATGTTCATCACGCTTTGCAAAATGGTGGCCTGCAGGCTGGATACAGACCACAGATGTCTTTGTTGTGCCCACATGATATTTTAAAAATAAATGAGATGCCAAAATTTAAAAATCAACAAGTTTCACATGAAAAATCCAAATTTTTGGCCCCTCTCAAAATGTAAAAATAATTTTTTACTTTGTCATTGTTTGTACGCTATAGTTCCTATCAACAATCAGTTGGCTGCCCTTCGGGCAAACGTTCTCTAGACTAGGGGTTGGCAAATGTTTTCTGTAAAAGGCTTTGCCATACAGTCTTTAATTACTCAAGTCTATCCTTATAGTGCAAAAGCAACCATAGACACTACCATAAATAAGTGGGCTTTGCTTTGTCCCAATAAACTTTATTTATGGACACTGAAATGTGAATTTCACGTAATCTCCACACATCAAGAAATATGTTCTTTAGATTTTTTTTCTTAACCATTAAAAAATGTAACTAAGCTTGTTGGCCAGATGAAAACCTGGGGCTGGCTCTTAGACCACGGTTTGTGATTACTGCTCTAGGTCACCATCTGTCCCATTCTTTTCACTCTATATGGAGTATAAGTTGCCATTTAAAAAAATTGTGTTTTTACTTTTGTTTTTCTCACACTTACCCTAGTAAATTAATCTGCTTTGTCTACCTTTAGGCATTTGATTTTGACCCCCAGCTAGGATGACCAGATGCCTTGGACTGAAAGACTTGCAGTGGTAACACCAGGAAAGTCTTAGGTAAATCATGATCAGCCTGTCATGATAACCGTCTTTTCTATCATTTTACATTTCTATTAGTACTTTGCCATCAAAGAGCATTGCCATTTTAATGAACTAACTTAATAATCTTTAATAACCTTTCATCCCTTTCCTTACTTAGGGCTTCTTCTTCTTCTTCTTTTCCCCCCCCAAAAAGATGATCTAATATCTCAAGCCAGTGTTATACTTTAATGTCTTGTTCATCATTATTTTCAGAGAACTTTGCATAGTGCCTCACACAGATTTGATTACCATAATGTGATAAATGAGTGGCTGATGAGCCTTATTTTCTCTTCACCCCGGATAGTCCCAAGCACATGGGAAAAATTGGTCACCTGAAAGCCCACAAGTGAAGTGTAGTGATGGGCCCATTTATGGATGAGGAATCTAAAGTTTAGAGAAGTGAAGTAACTTGCCCAAGATCATGTGTCTGTGGCAGAGTTGGGACCCCAGCCACATCTCTTCAAGGTCAGATCCAGAGTTCTCAATCATGACCCACTGTTCTTTCTTCTCTCTTTTAGCTATACTGAATGGGGCGGGGGGCAGCTGTCAAGTCCCAGTAGGAAGATGGTTGAGTAGTGTTATAGTACTATGCTTAGGTTTTTTGGTGAGCTGGGAGGGAGTTTGATTTAAATCCTATCCAATGGGAAAGTATTTTAAATTGGGGGTTAGGAGGGAAAGTAGAGGTGGAGTCTGACCTCTCTCTCTCTCTCTCTCTCTCTCTCTCTGTCTCTTGTTTTTTACACTTAGTAAAAGCACAAGATAAGTTCAGTCTGTCTAGCTCATAGTAAACTGTTCTCTGTGGCTTGTACAAACCCACATCACATACAGAAGGTCCTGAAATAACATCATTTTGAAACAGGTAGCATAAAATGTTCTTCAAAATTGCTCCATCGAGTCAAGCCCTGCCAGAACAAATTGCTCCATTGAGTCAAGCCCTGCCAGAACTATGGCAGTTATCAATACGCAGTTATAAAACAATGGTCCAGGAACTACCCTGACTTCTTTTAAGTCTGTTTTTCAGATATAAAGCCAAGCCACCAATTACAGAGACAAACAATACCTTGTTGGGGAAAGTCCCTTTCTGTATCCCATAATAAGTGCTGCACAATCCCAGAATGCTTTGCTTCTCTGACAAATACCGGACATGTATTCTATACCGAGACATCAGTGTTCCCCCAAAAAGGAAAAGCCTGTTAACCTACTCCCTGATTGGTTGACTGAGCAACTTTCAGGTTCCCAAGCCATAAAAACCCCTAAGCCCCACATTTGGGGTGCAGAACCTGGGACCTTCTGAAGAGCCTCAATACATCTGCCTTTGCTTTTATCAGTGTCCCTGGTCTAAATTCTTTTATATCAGGAGACAAGAACCCAAACTCATCAGTAACAATGTTGTTCACAGTTGTTTCATTATAAGGTTAATGAGATTCCATAGGGACTTAACTCTTGTTTATATCAATTAGCCTATGGTAAAGTTGGTTTCATTATATGTATATTGTTTTGCTTAAAGTCATAAGACCTATCAATATAAAGTGAGGATTTACTATCCATCTGTTGACGTAGTAGAGTTCTGTTGCTCTGAATTTGGGTAAAGCATCCCTTTCTTTGCATTTACAAATTAGGTTTTATCCAAGGAGTTGTACACAGTTTTACAAAATCTGAATATAGAAGTGCCAGTTTGTTTTGACAACATGTGACAAAAGTCCAAGTATTTGAGAACAAAATGAACTCTCCTGAATTCAGCAATATTTTGTTCCTAAGTAATATTTATTAACAGCAATAATAATAATAGTGATAGCATAGCTTTTGTAGGCCCAGGTGTGGAAATGCTCAATGGGTGAGTAATACTTGGGATTCTGAAGTGAAATGTGCCTTTCATCCATGTGTTATACCTGACATAGGCCAAATAAGAGTGACTTCAGAAAGTGATCCAAAGACTCCAAGTAGCCTGAAGAGCAGGAAACAACTGGTATTTTTATGGCATTTGCTTCCAGGTCCCAAGAAGTAAAGCCATCTGCGGACTGAATCTTGGGGGTGTGGCCAAGTTGGGGACTGTGGCATAGGCTTTCAGATTGAGTGAACTCTTCCATTAAAAAGTGCCCCCTTCCATACCTTTTCTATGTGTCTTCAAGTCTTGTGTTCATACAACTTCTGTTGTCTTTATCACCTTAATACATTACCTTTAAAATATTATTAGCAATTATGTTTGAGAACGTACTGGCCAGAAAACACTTGCTCCTGTTCTAACTACCCTTCCCTTCCACAAACTGAGCTTCTGGAGTTGGACTAGTTTCGCTTATTAAGGGTCTTGGTTTCCACAAGTTAGGGAGCAATGACACTCCTTACCCTGTCACCCAGGATGGATTTGCACTTGGGGTGACTAGAAGCTGACAGTTTGAGCCAGTGTGACCTTGGTAGTCAAGAAAGTATAAGGAGGATGGACAGTCTTCATTTTTTAATACCTTAGCTATAATCATAGCTATGTTTCACACTTTAAAATAAATAATTGCTGACCTTGCCAGTCAGAGTGGCTCGGTGGTTGAATATCGACCCATGAACCAGGAGGTCACAGTTCATTTCCTGATCAGGGCACATGCACATGTTGCAGGTTCTATCCCTAGTGGGGAGATGTGCAGGAGGCAGCCAATTGATGACTCTCTCTCATCACTGATGTTTCTATGTCTCTCTCCCTCTCCCTTTCTCTCTGAAATAAATAAAAACATATTTAAAAAAATAATTGCTGACCTTGAAATGGAAAGATTTTTATACAGGAAACATAAGTCAGCATTTTGTTCAGTTCAAAAAGATGGTCATCTCCAGGTTTGCTTTTTTGTTGTTGTTCTCTTCTAGTCCTCCTGAGGTCTTCTTTGGGGATTTCTCCCTGGGGAGGAGGTGGAGATGACTCATTTCTGCTATTGGTCTGGCCTGGTAAGAAACAGACGGCACACTCAAAGGGGATGGAGGGAGAGAGTTAAATGAAGGCATCATTTGCAAGGGTTAAGGCAACCCAGCCACTTGTTTCAAAGCACTTGCTTCAACTTCTAACTTTTGCCACACAACCATATTCACTAATTTATCTTTTCTATGTCCCACCTGATCACAATCCTACCCACCCACCTGGTCCCTGTGCTTTCCTCACTAGCTCCCTCCCAGCCCTGGCTCCCTCAGTCTTTGGCTGAGTTTAACCTGGTCACCAGCACCCTGAAACTGCTGTAATGAACAAATACACAACCAATACTAACCTAGCAACTGGTCCTTACCTTATTCCTCTGAACTTTCTCAGCTCCAAGGATAAATGTTGAGTGTTCCAATCCTGTGTGAGGCTGGGGGGAGACCTAGTTCTTTCTTTTTGAAAACTCACAAAACAACTCCTTCAGCTGAATTAGATGAGAAAGGGAATAGCTCCACAGGCCTCCTCTATTAAGCTGTAGATTGCTTACTTGTAGTCGCTCGGGGAGAAGGGGAAGGCAAAGGAGAGTGTGGTTTGATTACAGTATAATTTTCCTCCCTCTGGGAGCATTTCAAGCGTCTTTTACAAATGTCAGGGAACCAATGACTCATCAAATAGTCGAGTGTTGGTTTTGGAAAGGGGAGAGGAAGTCACTGCTTTGGAGCTCGGTGATGGATTTGCACTAAGGTAAGATCTCATCGCACCAGAGGGACTGAAATGTTGGCAGTAATCCCTTCTCTTTTCTGAGCCTGGGACAGGTGCCATGGCCCCCAGGTCCCAGGAGCAGGGTGACGCGCTCACAGTCAAAAACCGTTTAGACTGAGCCTTCCAATGGCAACACTTCCTGTGTCTCCAAGGACCAGGGAGCTGTGACTGTGAAGTGAAACCTCAGTTTTCTTAGGACAGAGAGGAGACAACGCTCGCCTTCTGTCCCACGGGGTTGGCAAAGGTGAGGTGAGCAGAGCATGTGTCTCTTGGCTAGTCTGGGCAGACGTGAGCTGTACAAGAAAAGCAGCTGAAAGAATCCTGTCAGACTTTTCTACACTAGGTCCGTATCTCTGTTCTACTTGTTGGGTTTGGGAAGTGAGAAAGCATTGATGGGGAAGCATGAGAGAGAAACACAAGCAGAGAGAGGAAGAAACAATGATGGATGGGGTTATTCAGCATAAATCTCAGTTCCTTAGGCAACACGAATTCACGTGAACTCATGTTACTCACATGTTACAGGTAAAAAATGTGACTAATGAAGTTGATGTGTTGAGCCCTGGCTGGTGTGGCTCACTGGGTTGGGCGTTGTCCTGTGCACCGAAGGGTTGCTGGTTGGATTCCTAGTAGGGACACATGCCCGGGTTGCTGGCTCAATCCCCTGTGTGGGGTATATGGGAAGCAGTTGACAGATGTTCCCTCTCACATACATGTTTCTCTTTCTCTCCCTCTCTCTAAAAATCAATAAAAATATTTTTTTAAAGTGTGGTAATCTATGTATAAAAAAACTGATGTGTTGAGGTGAAGATAACACACTGAGATTGAAATACCTATGACTCATTCTCATTTCCTTTCCTTTCAGTCTTGAACAAAGACCGTAATTTTCTGACCACTTCTGCATCCTCCAGAAAGTTCAGACCTCTCCTGTTCAGTCTTTTTTTGTGGTTGTTGTTTCCTTTTTAAAATCATGATGAGGTGTGTGAAGATGCTTGTGCATGTTTGGTGGGAGATGGGGTTTTGGAATGAAGTCCTGTGGTCATAGGTCCTGTTACACCTCTTCTTAGGAAGTCCTGGCAGTAGAAATTGCAGAAAGGAAGAGGGGCAGGGACCTCAGTAGTTGGCATTGAGTATGGGAGGCTCCCTTTGAAATGTGGCTTATACATGGCAACCTAGTCCTTGACTTTTGGCCTTTGTTATAAATCTGGGATGCCACTAAGCAGCCTGTAACACCAACATGCAGAGAAAGAGCTTCAGTTGCAGTCCTCAGGCCCACTCTTATTTGCCTATCTTTTTCTTACAGTGACAAAGGCCAAAATTCTAATATTTTCTGCTTTTCCTGGTCTATAGCTGGAGAAAACCACACAATGGACATAGTGGTATCACAAAAAATTCACAATCAGACCCACGTATGGACCCTCCAGGTGGTTCATCAGCTCTCTCACTCCCTGTCCACAGTGGCTGCTATCACTCTGGCCCAACATCTGACCATGTTTTATGCACTTTTTCTCTGAGCTTCTGACATCTCCTCTTTCAGAGGAAATGAAGCCGTCAGAGCAGAACTTTTTCAAACTTGAAAGTCTATGCCTGTCCTTATAGCAAAACGGAAGCTTACACAATAATAAATGGTGGAATCGTGTGGCCAATACAAGTGTATCTGACTCCAGAACCCAAACAGTACCTACAATAATTTGTGGAGTTACTAGGGAGTAACACTAGTCCCAGTGCTGTGTGTGTGTGTTTTGTGTTTATTGTTGCTACTGTTTTAAAATACAGAACTAAAGTACAAAATAACTTCTTAATGGCTCAAATCACTTTAGTTATACCAGAGGTTGTCATTAGGAGAGAGATGATGTAGAACTCTGTTAAACAGGGCCCATGTGATCTTAATATAGCTTGAGAAGGATTAGATTTAGGTAGGTTGACTATATGTCTTGATTTACTCTTGTTGTCTTGGCGTAGTTATTAATAGTGCTCTTTTTTAACTCTTAGAGCAGTGGTTCTCAACCTTGGCTGCACATTAGAATCACCTGGGAATCTTTTTAAAATCCTGATTTCTGGGCCTCATCCTCCGGAAATTCTGTTTCTTTGTTATGGGGTGGGGCCACAACATTAGTAACAAAGAAACAGAATTTCCGGAGGATGAGGCCCAGAAATCAGGATTTTAAAAAGATTCCCAGGTGATTCTAATGTGCAGCCAAGGTTGAGAACCACTGTCTTAGAGGTATTCCACATTGAGCCATACACAATAAGGTCATCCTGTCTATAGGTGAGGTGACTAGACCAGTTAAGGAGGTCTAAAGTTAGGAACCTTAGTTTTAGTTCTATTCTGCCTTTAGATTTGACTGTGGCAAATTACTTTAGTAAATTGGACAGGCTGGGTTCTTATTAGTGTGATTTTTGTGAGATCTTTAAAGTAACACATTAAAGCCCTAGCTGTTTTGGCTCAGTGGCTAGAGCATGGGCCTGCGGACTAAAGGGTCCTGGGTTCGAATCCAGTCAAGGGCACATGCCCAGGTTGTGGGCTTGATCCCCAGTAGGGGGCATGCAGGAGGCAACTAATCAATGATTCTTTCTCATCATCGATGTTTCTATCTCTTTCTCCCTCTCACTTCCTCTCTAAAAGTCAATAAAGAATGTATTTTAAAAAAATAAAGTAACACACTAAAGATAGGTAGATTTTCAATAGGCAGATATAAGTCAGTGAGCCCTCTAAGCTTAAGAACACGTAAGTTAGGCCACAGAGACATCAATAAATGCATAAATTATTCTGGAGTACAAGAAACTTGGATAGAGGGAACAGATGTAGGTTTAAGAAGGTAAATTTGATTATATATATATTTTTACTGTCTAATTAGGAAAGGATATTTGATGAATGGAGTAAGATGGTTGGACATGTACTACATATAACTCTGGTAGGCACAAAAATGGATTTGAGATGTGTGTGAATAATATATAAAAAACTTATTTGAAATAATTACAGTAAAAGGTGATGAAAGGCCAAAGTTTGGCAGTAAAAGTTGTTCAGGAAAGGGACTTGGAGAGGAGAGCCAATCTGGGGTTAGAAATGAAGTGTTGGGCTGGTAAATGATTGGACTGGGAAATCATTTATTCCACAAATATTGTGAATGCCTTTTTTTGGTGCCAGATTCTATGCAGAGTATTGGGTTACAGAGATAAAAACACTAGATCATTGATTCCATGGGAATCTGTAAATTAATAATTATAATAAATGCAACATAAATATTAGAATGGAGTATAAAGTTAAATCATAAAGAAGAACCTTTTAAGTCTTTCTGGTGAGTAAGGATGAATAAGCATTGTAGAAGAGGTATTTGATCTGAGAATATAATAATGACCAAATCTGAAAGCAGAGTATTCAGTGCCAGGGCCCATGTCTTACTCATTGCTAGAGGCTGTTATGGTGTCCAGCAAATAGAAGGACCAAAAAATGTTGGGGTCTAGCAGGAGGTGGCTACAAAGGGAGGTAGAGACTTATGAAGGAAGGAAGGAGAGGAAGGAAATGGTGACAATTCAGAGGTTGAACTTAAAGACTGCTTTGGTATCTTCCACATCCTGAATGGTGCCCTGCTAGCTTGAAAGAGCTGATCCTGCCTTTGAAGTTTGCTAGCCTGCAATTAGGAGAGTTTTAGCCATCAGGGAACTCTGACTCAATAAGCAGAATTAGAAAATTCTATTCTAATTACTTTCAGAAACTTAAAAGATTTTATTGTATTTCAGTCTAAGGGACAGGCCACAGATTTAAAGGAGTCTTGATATTTTTCTGGAATCTTTTCGCTCCTCTTTAACTGGAAAGGATATTTACTTGTAAACTGAGTTCGCAGGGCAATCCAATTATGCTTCTCTGTAACACAGGCTCTCATTTCACCTTGGCAGATTGGTTTCATTAGCAATAATCCACCGTGGGGGTGACGGTAACATAATATTGCTTCTAAACTAGGCACAGTTTGATGAAAGATTTGGATGTACTTGGTGGGTTGCCATTCCAATTTCAGACGTTTGTTGGCATTCCCTGAGAGTCTGCCAAGAGCAGGGGATGACAGCTAAATGGGCTTTTCATGCTCTGAATGTGGCAGTGGAGATTGAGCCTGCGACTGTCTTTAAAAGCCTTGGGGGACCGATGATCGAAAGTCCTGAACTCCTCTGAGAAATGTTATTTCCAATGACTCCTTGCCAATTCCAAATTTACCAGTTAAACAGTTAAAATGTAAAGATGAATGAGGTGATCTCTCACATTTATTCATTGTTTAATCCAATTTGCAATGCAATGTTACACTCATTGTCCCATTTGATCTTTATGGTAACTCTGGGTTGTAGTTAGGAATGGCCTTGCTTTGTCCATTTTATGGCTTTCACAGATGAGGACTAGGTTTAAAGAGAGTAACTTATTTGTCCTTATTTGCACAGGTAATTAAATGTTTATGAGGTCTGGGAATCAATCTGGTCTACTCATTCCCAGTCTAGTGCTTATTATACTTAATCATGAGGACTTACTTGGTACAATTTTAAAATATACTCATGGAATGAATGACAAGCCAGCCTTCGCAGTAGGTAAAGTCCATACCACAGATTTAGGCAGGCAGGCATAATGAAGATAGAAAAGGTACTAAAGGCAATGGCTTTTCTCTTTGTTTGAACTTTGATGCATCTTCTTGTCAGCACAATGGTGGTCTTACTGATCCACTAATCCAAATGCGTGTCACCTCATCATACATATGTCAATAAGCCCAAGATGTACATAGAGGGCTCTGTAAAGAATAGGGTGTACCGTAGCCAGTTTGGCTCAGTGGCTAGAGTGTGGGTCCACAGACTGAAGGGTGCTGGGTTCAAGGCTCGATCCCTGGCCCTGGTCAGGGCACATGCAGGAGGCAAACAATCAATGTGTCTCTCTCACATCCATGTTTCTCTCTGTGTCTCTCCTCCTCCCTTCCACTCTCTCTAAAACTCAATGGAAACATATCCTCAGGTGAGGATTAACAAAACAAACAAAGAAACAAACAAACAAACAAAGAATGGGACGTGACTGTAATGGAGATATTTTATAGATAGACATTCTATTTGACTAAAATGCTCTGCCTCACCAGCTTCACGGTACACATGAAGCTGCTTCTTTATTTTTATTTTTTTATAGTCAAAATAATTGCATCTTAAGTTGCTTTAGCAAAATGACAGCGCTGGTCCAGATTCCTGCACCTGCCACAGTGATTCTTCAAGTGAGAACAACAGATAACACTGTTGCCAAACAACTTGCCATTTTGTAACTCTTTGGTTTATTCTCATGCAAAGACATGATTCTCAAAGTAGTCACAATGGCTGTTGGATTAAGAACTTCCACATCAGCTGCATGTTCAGCTAGAATCAGTCCTTTTCCAATGAGCAGTAGACCTTGCCTTTGAATCTATGTCATGAGTCCAGGCTTCATGTTTGTTCATGGTGAAGCCCCTTTCCAAGGCCTTTGGTAGATCACCCCAGTCAATCCAAGAGGATTTAATGTTGAATATCAGAATGGAAGTTGTTGAAACCTCTACCATCTAGGTATTCCTTAACCTGTATGCAAATTTTCCCATCTAACCACAGTGAAGCCTTTGGCACAAAAAAGAATACCAGGAGGGGGAGGGCTTTGGTAAGTACCCCCAAATGATTGCAGTTAATGTTCACTTGCTTTACCTACATATCTGAGAGAGGCATTTTAAATGATTCTTTCTGGAACCAAGAAGTCAAGAGTTTATGTCCTCAACATTGTTTACATAGCAAAACCAAGAACAAATTAGTGTTTACCTATCAAAGCAACTTGATATAACTATTGAAAAACTTGAAAGCCTTAGTGTGACATAAATATTTGGAAAACCTTCTGAATGGGAACAAACCTTTGTCCTGACATTTGAATACTGAATGATCTAAGAAAAAAGTCAAACAATTATATAGAAATGATGAATGTATGAATATCTGACTTGTAAACCCTTACTCAAGCTACATTTCACTCCATTGCCAGAGAAAGGGAACATAATGAACCATTTTATATTATAAAGGACAATAATGAGGTAACAGGATGGGCAGCAGAGTTCGGGGTCCAAGAAGAAGCCTGAACTATATGTGAACACTAATTTCAGGGTTGGTCTATGCCTGATGTGAAAATGGTGGGCCCAATGGACTAGAGAAGGATGCGCCATAGAGTTAGAAGTCAATGGGACAACTGCAGTGGAATTGAGTAGCCAATGGCAGAACCCATAGAACCAGCCAATGGGTTCAAGTTCAGTGGTATTGGTGCCCTAAACAGTGACAAGTCCGAGTACTCTGGCAATGACATCAGTGGTAACTGTGGTGGTGTTCTGGTTATTTTTCATTTCATTTTATTCCTTTTGGGATATAATTTTCCAGCTTTCCTGTCAATTCTGTGAACCACCAATTTTCTTCCAATAATTACTTTTTTTATGCTTATGAAGTTATTTTATGTTACTTTCTGTCACTTATAAACAGGAATTCTGACTAGTGCAGATATTGGTACCAGCAATATATGCAGGTATACCTCAGGAAAATATGAGAAATACGGAGATACCTGAATTGGTTAAAATTAAAAATGATGGAAGTTCAGCTCAAATTTAGAAATGAGAATCTGGAAGCTTATGGCACATGGTTAAGAGTCTAATAATTAAACTATCATTCCTGATAATTTGGATTGAAATATACATTAAAGGGTCAGTTTAGTGTCCTACAATGGAATAAAGACCCCTAGAAATTAGAATCTATGTGTTAGGGTGTGTATTATTTGGGGTTCTGTAGGAAAGAGATGTTTCACTCATATGGAGTATTTGAAAAGAGTTTATTTAACAAAAATCTTATTTACAATATTGTGTGTAGGGCTGAGGGAAATCAACAAGGGATGATGAAGTACTTTAGGGATTACAAGATCTTTTACTGCCCCTTAGGCCTATAAGAGAAAGGAGAAGGCACAATGATAAGAACCTGGAGGGAGCTGTACTTGCAGCTGTATCTGTGGAAGGTTTTCCAATAGTAACTCTCGACTCTGGGAAAAGAATTCAGCCACTGTTAACTTATGACCTGGCAGGTTGGTGGTCAGGAAACAAATTCCTCCTTTCTTCACCTGATTCTCTCCTCCATGTATCCAATTGGCTAAACCCAACCCAAAGATGAAGGTTAAGGTCACCTAACTGATATAGTAATTGAAGATCACCTCTCTGGGGTAAAGAGCAAGGTGGAAAATGAAGGCATATGAGCCAGGATGGGCAAATGGAAAGCATCCATCACAGGGCAGCTATTTCTAATGACACTAGATAAGTTTCAAGAGATTGACCAATTCAAATTCCTACATTCTTGGCTCAAGAAACAGCCTGAAAAACAGGTATTTTCCATGACTATGGCAAAAGAATATCTTCTCTCTTAGAGGCTTAGAGCCAGGATAGCAAAAACCAAACAAATAGTGGTTCTGTGCTTTGACAAGTTACAATATCAGTGCAATTCAAAGTCTCATCAGGCTTCTAAAGTTGGGCCAGTGAAATAGGATGTGACCCCATGAATTAGAATGTAAATATGTGGGAGAACTTAGTGTGTAAACCCATAATCCCTGTGACCATCTTGGCCACTTGAAACAGCTCTTCACTTTCCAACCTGGCTGGAAGGCTCTGTAACTATTTTCCTAATTCTTGCAGGGGAAACCAGTTCTCCCTTTGTCCTCTCTCTACCAACCTTATTGATTCTCAGTTTATACATAAAGATTGATCCTAGAAGACCTGGTATGGGACATTTAAAAAATTCAATCTGAGGGAAGGAATCTTATACTCCAAAAGTATTACAAGACTACTAATTTGTGTGGACAAAAATATAAGATATGTGTGCCAGAATGAATTCTGAGGGAATTAGATTAAGAATAGAAGAAGTTAGTTTTATTTCAGGCTGCATATATTGAGATTGGTCCATTTTCTGGTTATTTAGGGTTTAACGTACAAGACTGAACAGCTGGGAGTGGTTCCAATTGTTTGTTCACTTAGTTGAGTGAAATCCGGACCTACATGAAAAAGATGCCAATATCATCGTAGTGATGGAATCCAAAGAATTTCAGAGATAGGCAGGTTGAAATGGATTCATTGTGCATGACTCACCCACTCATTGCCTCACCAAGGTCTTCCCTTTATCTACTCTGTTTCCTTCTCCACTTTTCCACTGTGTTGTCCTGAGAGCTTTTCTAAATAAATATCCTGTCTTCTTTACCAGTGATTACCAGTGAATTGAGGAAGAGCTGTGTCATAGGCTTGGGCTGATCACTGAGTAAGAGCCCCTTTCCAGTTCTGCAGCAGCTAGAAAACTAAATGCCACCTCAGAGTCTACTTTCCAAAGAAGCAAACCTATAATATTAGTTATAGAATCATCTTTGTTACAAAAGTGAGGAATATAGCCTCAACCCTTATTTCTTTCCTTGGTGTGTGTGTGTGTGTGTGTGTGTGTACTTTTCTTCCTTCTCTGATCTCTTGCTCTATCCCCTTTTTATATGCATGTAGATATCATGTATTGTTAGGGGCTGACTTTTAGTTAGTCTGAGTGGCAGAATATCAGGAAGGAGAAAGGACATCATCCCAAGACCCTGGACCTGCAGCTGCCTACAGTACCATATAAAGCACTGCTTTGCCTCCCATCAGGAGACAGTAGAGGTTAGTTGTCCTGGGGTTAGTTTCATTGTGTTAGACAAGAACAGTGTTTTGGGAAATGCTAAGAAGGGAAGAAGGATCTGGGAAGATGTAGCCAGAGTGCAGGACTATGAAGGATGTTAATCATCTTGACTGCCCAGAATCTGAAAATTTGTATTTTGGGCAAAGTCCCAAGAGAGGTGGGAGATTATTCTTCCTACAGAACTGAAAGAAGTGGGCCATTCTCTCCTTAACTTTGCTGCTACCTATTACTTGGGCATTGTCATGTGACTCATGCTTAGCCAATTAGATTCTCCAGTATCAACCATTGACTGTTGAGGGAATGAAGCAAGTAGCACGGTCAGTTAAAAATTATTCCTGGAGCCTGTGGCAGATTCATAAGTCCAGGGTCATTACAGCAGGAATTTGGTGGCTGAGGAACATTCTATCTAGATGGGTGGCATTCCAGGCAGTTCATCACTGACAGGACTATAGCTGGGTTTCCCTTGGTTCCTACCACACCTGGTAAAGTATTTAAAACCTGTGCAGTCTACAAATATCCCAAGACACTTAGAGGTTCTTGGAGTACAGATACCTAATGGGATGAAGAATTCAGGCACTTGAACTCCAGGGAAAATCGGTGCAAGGTAGATGGAGATAGAGGGGAATGAGCTCCTCTCCACTACAGAAACTCTTGGGTGAAATAACTTACCTGTTCTTTGCCCTTAGAAGTCTGGGTCTTTGCAGTGAGAGAAATATGATGGCAACAGAGTCACAATATAAGCAACAAATATAAGCAACAGGAACCTACTGTTCTTCTGTGGCCTTGACTTGGTTCGTAACAGTCTTTACTCTCTGTTCATCTGTGACTCCAACACATATTTTGTTGACAGGAATATCTCCCGAATACCTCCACCACCTAAAAATGAACAGAAGCCTGTCTTCTCTACCAGTGATTACCAGTGAATTGAGAAAGAGCTGTGTCATAGGCGGGGGCTGATCACTGAGTAATAGGCCCTGGGCTATCTTAAAGAGCCCCTTTCCAGTTCTGCAGCAACTAGAAAACTGGCAAAAACAAAGAAGTGTGTTGGATCCCCCAGTCAGAGCTAACTTTCTGCCCCTCAGAGGAACCCTTTAATCATTCACTTAGATGCATTTTCAAAGCTATATGCCAGACTTGTGAATACCACAGCAATGGCAAGGAAAGAGGTTACTTGGCAAACCTCATCGGGCTGCCAAGGCAACCACAAGCTGTTACACATTTCTTCCTAACTCTTATGGCATTTTCATTGCAACAAATAAGTATAAATCTCCTATTATTTAAATGGCAGATGTTGGAGAGTATTATGTTTGTTTAGGTGATCCCATAAAAGGAGAAAGTTAACTCATAGTATCTGGAAGGTGTGGGGTAGGTTGATCCCTTAGGCGCCAGGAAGGGGTTGAGAAAGGAGGTCTGAGCTCTCAAGACCACCCTAGGGATCAAGAATAAATAGAGTGGAGCTTCTCCTGCAGCCTAAAGCAGGGACACTGTGAGCAAAATACCAACATTCCCTTCTGCTATGGACTGAATGTTTGTGCGCCCCCACACTCAAATATCTATGTTGAAGCCTTAATTCCCAGTGTGATGGTATTTAGAGGTGGGACACTGGGGAGGCAATTAGGTCATGAGGGTGGAGCCCTTGTAAATGAGATTAGTGCCCTTTTTGTTTTGTTTTGTTTTGTTTTGTTTTTAATCCTCACCTGAGGATATTTTTCCATTGACTTTAGAGAGTGGAAGAGAGGGAAAGACAAAGAAAAATACTGATGTGAGAGAAACACATCGATTGGTTGCCTCCTACAGGTACCCTGATCAGGGCCCCGGCTGGGGAGGAGCCTACAACTGAACGTAGTATATATGTGCCCTTGACCAGAATCAAACCCTTTGGTCCACAGGCCAGTGCTCTATCCACTGAGCCAAATGGGCTAGGGCTAGAGCCCTTTTAAGAAGAGACATGAGAAAACACTCTCTCTCAGCCATGTGAGGACACAGCCGGAAGATAGTTAACTGCAAACCAGGAAAAGTGCTTTCTTTAGGAATCAAATTAGCCAGCACCTGGATCTTGGACTTCCTAACTTCTAGAACTGTAAGAAATAAATGTTTGTTGATTAAGCCACCCAGTTTATGGTATTCTGTTATAGTAGCCTGAGCCTACAGCTTCCCCTAGGAAGCATAGGTATCTCTTGGTGAGGTGGGAAATCACTTATTAGAGGAATGGAATTACAGTAATGGTTTAGATATCATATACAACTGAACTATACTACTGCAGCAGGAATTGAGAAATTATGTAGAGTCGTAAGAGAGTTTTAGACAGAACCTCCATCATGTTACTTGTTCACATTTTTTGAGCACCTGCTACATGCCAGCCACTGTGCTCGGTACTGCATATATATTTCTTCATTTCATTTTCTCTTCCATGCTCTATGGTCAGTTCTATTTTACAGACGAGGCTCAGAAAAGATAAAATCCTGAGTCAAAATCTCTTGTTCTGTGTGACAGGATAAAGTCAGGACCCAGTTTTGTCTGATACTGATTTTACTAGAGATGGAGCAAGACATCCATAAAGCATCTGCCCACAAGATAGGCATTTGGCTGATCAGGGCTCATGCCTGTCCTTTTGAGGTTAACAACAACCAGTGTGTGTGTGTGTGTGTGTGTGTGTGTGTGAGAGAGAGTCACATGTCCATGGGTACCACTGGCAGATTCAGAACCCCAGGCTGCCCTGAAATTTGATCCTGCCCAGTGGGATCTTTCGTATTCCTCTGTTCTTTGGCCTCACGGTTTACAGAAAGCACAGCATCCAATCCAGTTTACCTTGGAATGAGTTCTAAAAGAAAGCACATTACTTTACATGCATGGGCAACAGAAGATAAGGGAGTGAGGTTTGAAACAAACTTTGTTTGTGAGAGTGCTTTGTTTTGTCACAAGGGCCTTTGTCACGTGGGACTTTAAAAGAACCCAGACAACAAACCACGGAAATCAAGAGTGGTTTTAAAGACATACGGTTTGAATCACCCCTGTTCCATAGAATAACAGAAATAGGAGATGAAAATGACCTGCGTGACCAGCTTGCTCTCTGGAGTCAGTGCAGATGGTTCCCTGTAGACCAGGCTGCCTCTGTCCTCTGGGGCCTGATGAGCTACCCATGGTGTGTGTGTGTGTGTGTGTGTGGAATTTCTCATTTTCCTCCTCCAGGAGTCAGTCCCCTAAGTGTCCTTTCTACTTGGAAATTTTCCCAACCCAAGCCAGAGTTTTCTTTTGCTCCATTTTTATCTTATTATTTGTCCTTTGGGCCTCTGAGTCATATTCTCTCTCTCTCTCTCTCTCTCTCTCTCTCTCTCTCTCTCTCTCTCATTGCTTGATTCCTGTATGTGTCCTGACCGAGATTGAACCACAACCTTGGTGTTCCAACCAACTGAGCTACCCAGCCAAGGCTGAGTCACCCTTTTGTCTCTAACAGCTTTCACTCTAACCAAAGGCTGGCAGTCTCAAGGAGCTTCCCCAGGGCCCTGGCTCCTCAGAATCCTCATCAGCACTCCACCTTTTCCAGGACCAAACCCAGACCTGCTGCAAGGAGTGGGCTCAGGGGCTGATGTGTGCTTAACCTAGTTTTCCCCAGGTCTTCTTCTCATAACCAGTGTTTCTTAAAAGTTGCTACTAATGGATCCTTAGTGACAGAGAAGAATGGACGTGTATCTCATAGGGATTTGCAGGTAGCCCAAGTGGCTTGAAATTTCTTTGACGTCACCTATTTTGTCTTGAGCATTCATATCTTAAAGGCATCTGTTTGTTTTAATGAGAAAATATTTTTAACACGAACCAATTGAAACATTCAACCCTTCAACCTCCCCACTCAGCAACCCAAGCCCAAAAAATCCTCAAGTAAAATTGTCATTGTAGGAATGTGCTTTATTCTAAGTCTATGACCCAAATACCCCAAACATATTATAATGAGAATATAAATTCCAATCTGAGAAGTATCACTCCAAAAGTAAAGTGCCTTTGGAGTAGGCTGAGAAATAAAGATTCTAGGATAAAATAAGGGGTGAGAGAGTGTAAGTAACAGAAAATGGCTGTGCTCTATTTTCTGATAGACTAGAGTTTGAATCCTGAGTGAGAGTCAGGATTATTTAACATCTGCATCTTCTGCACTGAGGAAAATGAGGGCAGTAGACTTCTTCATGAGGTTTTAGAGAGAGAATATTGGTGAAAACACTTAGCTCTGGTTTAGTATCATTGGCAGGAAATAGACTTTATTTTGGGGAGGGCTCTGGAGGAGAGCCCTGGGTCATTTATTTTACCAGTGTCACCCTCTCCAGCCCCACTCATTTGCTGGGATGGACAACTTTCATCTCGGTCTCAGACTCTGCTTGGTGTCTGAGTCAGTTCTGGCCACATGTGGCCATGTTTTAAGGGTCCTCCGTTTACCACTGGAAAGAACCTGAATTAGTCTTGTTGCCAAGGATGTGCTGGGTCATGGGTATCTGCCCACTCTCTGAGCTTCAGTCCTCTCGAATCTCCATCTTCTGACTGGACTAGGCCTTGGTTTCCTGAGTGCATTTCTGTTACTTTGCTGAGCATGGAGCCTTCTGTCAACACCACATCTATCCCGCTGGGCCCCGCATCTGCATAGCTCTCATTAACCCCTTCTCACCAGTGCAGAGCCCAAGTGATGGTCTGGTCTTTAGTGTTTGTTTTATCAGTCCATTCTGCACCCCCTTTATATGCTTGTGGGCCCTGATATCTGCATGACTTTCATTCATCCTTTCTCATGAGTGTGGAGACATTGATTGTCAGGCCTTAGATGGATAGATGGATGGTTGGATAGATAGATAGATAGATAGATAGATAGATAGATATTTTAGATCAGTTCAGTGTGCGAACTCCTTCTGACATTTGAGGGTACTCCTTTTCATGAGTTGAGGTGGCAGCAGGTCCTCACCTCCTGCTAAGGATGCCTGAAAGACCAGCTGCTTCCTCCCCCTCAGCCCTGGCAGCTAGAATGTGGGACCCTGCCTACTCATGGCCAAACAGATGTTTCTGCTTGGGTCTCTGAATTTGGAGCCAGTGACGAGTAGTAGGGAACAGGTAAAGATTCTTTCCTGGAAGAAGTGGTGACACCCATTCTTTACTGGCCTCAGGAGAGGCAACTAATCCAGGCTGTCCCTATGGCAGGACCTTGGTTGAGATTCTGGACACCCACCCTCTCTTTGCTACTCCTGCTTATTTTGGAGCTTGTTTCCTGGCCTTTCCCATTAATTTCCTGAGCTTATCCATGTCCGTCTGTAAATCCTTTAATGCGTTCGGTAACTGGAGTTTGTTTCAGCTGTTTGCATTTACTAGTAAGAACCCCAACCTAACAAATCCTTTAATCCAGGCTGACCAACCTGAATCGTAATGCTGCCACCTGCTGGATTAATCGCTTCATGTCTGTACCTCGGGCAAGACCATGCCCTCCTGGAAGCAGAAACTGTATTGTTCTTTGGGGTGACACTGTATGTGTCCCTCAAACCTCCCATCACTGAAAGACTTGTTTCTTCAGATGCCGGGAGCGCTGTTGGGGGATGAGCTCCAGCTGTCAGCCCCTTCAGCTGTCAGCCTCATCAGCAGACAGCCCCTTGCCCAAGGCCACATCCCCATATTGGCTTCCTGGAAACAATCTGTAACAGTCTTTTTTGATAACTAAGTTGTCAGGACCTAGCCCAGTTTCTAACAAAGGGTACGTGCAAATGTGTATTTGCTGCAAAGCTGAGTAATTCCTTTTATAGATGGAAAGGCTACCCTTCTCTTGCCTAAGACTGATCTTCACTTCTTCTCTGGATCCCACCTGTTCTCACCTCCTCTCGTTTTTCTACAGACCTCTCTTCACCCTCTTCTTCAAGTTTCTTACCTGTCCTCCATCCTTAAATAGAGGAGTATCTCAAGGCTCGGTCTCAGACCTTCTTCTCTAGGTGGTGTCAACTGTCAACATGGGTTATAGGTTCTAAAGGGCAGTTGACAAGTTCATTTGTTTGTTACATTACCAACACCTATCATAGTGCTTGGCACTTAATAGTCACTCAATAAATAATTAATTTTGGGCTGAAAGCCCATGTCCTCTGCATTTCTCTGTTGGGGAAAAGGAAGTTAACTTACTATCAGCAGGGGAGAAGTTTTGAAGAAGAGAGAGTTTATGTTAAGCCTCCTAGGGCACCTGTTACTCACTTTCTTAGTATAGTCAAACATTTTTGCTTCTTAGAGCCCTTCCTCACTCATTTCTCCTCCCTTTACTTTTATTACTAATTCACATTAAAGTGCAAAAATTTGGTGTGGCTAAAGTATTATTCTCAAAGGGAGAAACAGTTTGAACAGATACCAATAATGCAAATTAGAGATGTAATGGATAATCATTATAACTATTTTAATATTAACCATACTTATTTTGTTTGGTTTGCAAAAGAGAAGTACGTATGCCATCTCATTTGATATAGACAATGCCTAATAAGGCCATTCTTACTATTTCCATTTTTTAGTTGATGAAACAAACTCAGGGAATGTAACCTTCTCACCCCAAGTTACATGTCTAGTAAATGGAGAGTCAGGCCCTGGCTGGTGGCTCAGTTTGTTAGAATATCATCCTGTACACCAAAAGGTTTCAGGTTCAATTCCTGGTCAGGGCACTTACAGAAAGCAACCCATCCATGTTTTGTGTTTTTTTTTTCTCTCTCTCTTCATTTTTCTCTAAAATCAATACAAAATATATCCTCAAGATGAGGATTAAAAAAAAGGAGGATCAGGAATCAAATTCTCATCTGTTTAACTCTAAATTGCATCTCTATTTTTTGTATCATGTTATTGAAGCTAAAACCTAGAAATGTAGGCACCTTTGGGATGCCAGGTATGGGAGGATTGGTCAGATTCTAGCTTATGCCACTTGTCAGTACGACTTGCCCTGTTCAGCAAATCTGCAATGCACTTCCTCTCTGTGATGGCTCTTGGAAGAGGAAGGCTCCCCAGGCCCACTGTCTAGCTGGCTAGCCTCTTCCAAAAGGAACCCTGAAGGAAATAGAAGCTGATCTTCATGCAGAAAGTACATCCAATTCATAGGCTTTAGGGACAACATTTGTTGTGGGAATCACAGTATCCAATAAGGTAGGAAAAGCAAAACCAATTCATACGGAGCATAGATGTGCCACCTCTACTGATACAAATTTGAGAATTTTACCCAAATTATATGGGGGCGAAAGTGCCATAATCAAGCTATTTCTTTAAAATGGAGGATGGGGAGAAGAGTGAGCCCTTCTTAAGAGAAGAACCAAGTTGCACCCTGATAGTGATCTGGCCCCCAAACCAGTTCATTTCTCTCCAGAGCATGGTCTTAGCCACAGAGCCCTCCTGCCGGGACACCAGCTGTGAATACACTATACTTTTCATTTGGAAACAAACCTTCCTTTCCAGTTTTCCAGGCCTCTCTGTCTAACCATGTTCTTGGCACATTATTTGATCATAGCTCAGAGATCTTAACCTGCCTGAAAAATACTGTGAATGGATTTTCCAGGAATGCTAACCTAGACTTGAAAACAATGTTTGATCCTAAGTAATAGTTTCTTTTTTCTTTGTGCCCACTGTCATGCACAAAATATACCCCAATAAGCTGCTGAATGCATATGTGTGTGTGTGGGGGGGGTGGTTGGAGGGGTTGGTTAGGGACTGGAAAAGCAATTTCAGCTTATTGATGGAGAAGGGAAATGCCTGAAAGGTTTTGCCTTGGTCTGATTGTTCACAGATGCGATAGGCAAACTCATTATTGATAATGTGGAAGAATTGGCAAAGTATTAGGCAAGAAAATGCAATAGTATAGGCTCCTTATGAGGCAGCTGAGTAATAGTTTTTCAACATCTGTGCTCCCTGCTTCTTTATTTTTTTTTATTGATTTTTACAGAGAGGAAGGGAGAGGGATAGAGAATTAGAAACATCGATCAGCTGCCTCCTGCACACCTCCTACTAGGGATGTGCCCGCAACCAAGGTACATGCCCTTGACCGGAATCGAACCTGGGACCCTTGAGTCCCCAGGCCGACGCTCTGTCCCCTGAACCAAACCAGTTATGGCGCTCCCTGCTTCTTTGTTCATCATCTGAAAATCACCCTTAAACACATTTTTAACCATTTCAGTGGAGCTTGCCTAGGTTGTTATTATGGTTTCTGCTTCTCCTACATTCCCCCCACTTCATTGTATTTGTTTTAAGGGAGAGGGAGAGAGAGAGAAACATCAATCTGCTGCCTGCTGAAGGCTCCCTACTAGGGATGGGGCCTGAAAGCATGTGCTCCGACCAGAGAATCGAACTGGTGGCCTCTCGGTGCATGGGGCGATGCTCAACCAACTGAGCCACACCAGCCAAGGCTGCTTCCCCTACATTTTCATAGCTTTTCTCTTGAATGCTCACTACCTGATAGACACTGTGTTAAGTGATTTATGGAGATCATTGTGTCAAAGCCTTACAACCCTGAGAAGTGGGAATTAATTCGGGTCTCCATTTTACAGGAGGATGCTGAAGGATATGCAGGGTAACACACATGCCCAGTGTTCTAGAATTAGTAAGAAGCAAAGGCTGTGTTCAAACCCAAGAGTGTCTGGCTCCAGAGACTGCACTTACCACCATAAAACCAAACTGTCTCCACCTAGAAGCTGCTGAAGGTGGCTTGATTGCCGAGGAGAACTTTCCAAACTGTCTGCAGGTTCCAGCTCTCCAGCCGTGGCCTCCCTGCCTTCCGGGGGAGCTTGGTCAGTGGGTGAAACTTAATGAAGTGGGGAGCCAAAGAAAAGATGACTTTAACAAACACAGACTTGCCCTCCCTCATAATGGTGTTGCTGGCGACAGGCTGCTATGTCTTATTAGCAGTGGAGACACGGATCTGCTCTGCTGAAGAGTTTATGATGTACAAGGAACTGTGTCTGTGGCCTTTCCTACTTTAGAGAAAAGCAAATGCCAGGCAACAGGGTTTGAGTGATAAAATAGGAAATCTGATCTAGAGCGCATCCCAGCTAGTGTACTGCCCTCTGCAGGTGTCATCACGAGGGAAAACCATCGTGGTCTTGCCATAGTCCAGGTTTTGTTTCTTCTTTGTTTCCTTCTGCAGTTCAGGTTTTGTTTCTTCTTTGCTTCACCTGAGTGGGGCACTTTCATTGAGGTGGTTTAGGAAATGGCAGAGTGTTCTCAGTAAGAGAACATGGATAGGTAAGGCAGAGAGTGAAACTCAAAAGAAAATATTACTGAAGCTAGGTCAAGCTACATATGAGAGAGCTAAGGGAGAAACACATGGGGAAGAAAAAAAATCTAGGGGGGAGAGAGAGAGAGAGAGAGAGTTTGGAACTACAACTATAGGATAGGAGAAAAGAAAGGAAATTTTAAAGAGTTTTGCCTTGTGTTATTGACTAAATTTCTCTAAGAGATGAAAGTACTACATTGAATTATTTTAGGAATTAATTTTATAACTGAACTCTTTCTCTGCCACATTTAGTTGAGCTTGGACTATATTAAACCTTGAGATTTAGTTGGGATAAAGAAGTTGTTGAATATTGCTTCAAATTGATCCATTGAGGATCAAATATTAATTATAATCATCTTCCAATTTGCATATGCAAGCTGTGTAGCTATTAACTAATTTGGCCATGTCACAGTATTGGTAAGTGATAGCCTCAGGGGTTGAACTCAGATTTGTGCGACTCCACAGCCTCCGAGTTGTCTGCTATCTAAGAATGGAACAGCTTCAATGAAAACTTATTTCAAGGAATAATAGCCTTGTCTGTGTGTGACTACCATGGAGGAGCAAGTAGTTCACTGAAGCTAGGAAAATGGGACAGATGTCAAGCCTGCAGATGTGTAGATGGTGATATCTTGGCAGATGGGGGTAACAAAGAAATGATGAGCCAGACTTACAGAGCATGTATCCATTTCTCATCACACGATCATCACTTACTCAAATAAATATTCCTTCCTGATAAAAATGAGATAAAATCCTGGGGTTCTATTGATGGTTCAGAAAGATGACATGAATTTATCAAAGGTGGGATTGTTAGGCAACGGTGGGAGAAGAGCAGCAGAACTGTTTTCTACTCCATGAAATAAGGTAGGGTGGGTGGGAGGTAAGTGGGAGAAACTACCATTTATTGGTTTTGATAGTGCAGGGCTTGAGATAGTTTCTTTGAATTGTTTAAATTTTCTGTAATAATATCATATTAATTTTGTACATTGAAGAATTTTTGAAATGAAAGCTATCACATGGGTTCTAGAGGTTAAGTCTTCATTCTGTTATTTACTAAGTGTAGGACCCTCCGCAAGTTACCCAGTTGTTGGCAGTCTGGGGTTCTTGATCTGTAAAATAAGACATGATGGTATCACCCTGGTGAGGTCATTGTGAGGTAATACTTATTATCTTACTTAGGTAGTAGCTGCATAAAGGACTTTGTAAACTGAAAGGCATTCTGAGAAGGCTTTTACTGATAAAAGAAATGTTATGTTCCTATAGCATTGTAAATATTTTTATATTTCATAATAATCATTCTGTCCAATGCATAATGTTCTATCAAATTGATGTATCATAAGTTATGTAGGATGTGGAGGTAAGTGATTTGACTTATGTTGCCCAGGAAACATTGGCACCAGGATATGAACACGATTCCCTTTGACCTCAAAGCTTGTCATTCATGCAATATTGAAATAACTTTGCTGTAGTTATACAACATCTGTGAAAGGTAGCTTTGCAAGGGTAGGGCATAAATCTAACACTGTCAATATTCTTGCAAGGGAAAGAAAGAAAATGTGTGTTTTTGTGTGTGTGTATGTGTTGGGTGTGGGAAATAATAAAAAGTATAAAAATAAGTTCTGCCTGGATCGGTTGACCAAGGAAAAGTGGACAAGGAACTGTCCTCATTTTGGAATCAAAGCTTCATTGCAGTTGAACTCAATGTTTAGGGAGCCTCCCCTTAGACAAACATGGAGCGGGGTGGCTTATTAATGCCAGGGCTGGTCAGAGAACCACGTGCTCATTGGAACTGTATGGTCAGTGATGGGGAACACCTCTGAAATAACATTTGTTCTCCCTCAGCTGTTATTCTGTTATTCTTAGGAGGTTTTTCCTCTGCTTTGGAAAGCCACAGCCCAAGTATTCTTCTTCAATAGTACAGACTAACTTGGCAATGGAATCAGGCAGACTACAGTTCCAGGTTTAATATGACACAGTTACCAAAAACTTCAGCTCTTTGAGGAAACTGATCCTCAGACTTGGTCTGTTCTCCAAAGGGAAAGAAAAATGTCATATCTTTGGAACGCAGAATATTCTATATATTTTACTTCTCCCAATGTTGTTTAGAAACTCTGGGCCAACCTTTCATTCACCAAATACTCAACGGTCACGGAGTGGGATGACCAGAGCCACAGCAGCAGGAATGCATTAGCTTGCCACCTTTCTTCTTTACAGTTCTCTAAAGCGTCCCCACATCTGCCCTCCTTCCTACTTGGCCAGCCTGTACAGAGGCCCAGGCCCAGTCATCTTGGTCACCTTCATGGAGTGGTGGTTGAACTGATCAACAGCATTTGTTTAGTTAGTACCCTCAAATGCAGAGTGCTCTGCTGGGCTCACCATGGCCAGCAGGAGGAAACAAAGTGTGGTTATTAAGCTGCACTAAGGATAGAAAAATAAATAAAACTCCACCCCCCTGTTCTTAGGAAGCACACACTTTGTTGGGGCGATTACAAAGTCAAATGCCTACATGGGGACTAGGCAGGTAGGGTCAGTGAGGGAAGAAGGTCATGTGGGGACTGTGGCATTTTGGAGAGCAATTCTTTTGTGTAAAGGGGTACCCATGACTCAACTCCAGAAAATTCTTGCTATTCAGAAGTTTGGAACAGTTTTGTCTTACATTTCAAGAGATAGTAGAAATCCAGAATTTAAAAAATATATATATTTTAATTAATTTTTAGAAGGGATATGGAAAGAGAGAGAAATAGTGTGAGAGAGAACATCAATTGGCTGCCTTCTGTATACCCCCCAACTGGGGATTGAATCCACAACCTGGCATGTGCCCTGAGTGGAAATCAAATTGGTGAGCTTTGGGTGCATGGGACGACGTTCAACCAACTGAGCCACACTGGCCAGGACCAGAGATTTTTTTTTTTAATTAAGGAAATTCTTCAGATTTTTACTGTTGGCAACTAAAAAACATATATAAGTTGGAATGCAGTCTGTGGAAAACCATTTTGTGACCTTCAAGGGGAAACAGACAAGAAGAACAGGTATTGTCCAGTAGGCATGGCTCAGTGGTTGAGTGTCAACCTATGAACTAGGAGGTCACGATTTGATCCCCAGTGTCAAGGCAGCCTATCAATGATTCTCTTTCATCATTGATGATGTTTCTCTCTCTCTCTCTCTCTCTCTCTCCTTCTCCTTCTCCTTCTCCCTTCCTCTCTGAAATAATATATATATTTAAAGAAGAACAAATATTCTAAAGCATTTTGACAGGTGTTGTGATAGGAGAGGTTTGGGTGCTGAGTGAGCAGAGGCAAGGCACTAGTCCAGATAAGGGAAGTCAAAATAGGCTATCAGACATGTGTATGAACCATGTGCCCAGTACTGGCTGGTTAGAGGGAGGTGTAGTAGAGTATGAGTTCTTGGCTAAAGAGACCACATGCCCAAAGGCAGGGACTTGATTGAAGCAGGGTTTGCTGGGGTAATTGGAGATGATTTAGGGAGACAGAAGCACTGTATACAAGTCCAGGGCTATTTAGGAGGTAGCCTCAATAGGACTTAAAGAGAAGGGTGAGGGGAAGTCCAGGTTCATGACTTGGGAGTCATGGTGAGTCCAGGTTCATGACTTGGGAGACTTAGGGGTGAGTTGATGGTGCCCAAAAAGAGAAGGGGTGCAGGAGGAGTAGGTTTTGTGTTTGAAGCTTAGAAGTTCAGGTTTGGATATGATGAGTTTGAGATGGACAGCAGAGATGCTCACTGACAGGTTCATCTAGAGAACTGAGTTCCAGGAGTATGAGGTAGATTTCCAGGAACAAGAGGTAGATTTGGGTTCTGTGGCTGCATTTGTCATTAGAGACAGGGGAGTGAGTACATGTGATCACTCAGAGGATAGAGGATTGAACCCTGGTGAGATTGAACCCAATCGGGGATGGGAGGTAAAAATGAAGGCAACTAAGAAGGAACAGCCATAGAGGTAACAGGAAAGCCAGGAGGGAGTGATGCTCTGCTAACCAATCACAGAGAGACTCAGGAAGAAGGCAGTGGTATACTGAGCCAAATGCTGTGAAAAGGCTAATATGTAGAGATTGATAAATATTTGTCTATTGGATTTAGCAACAGGATGGTCATAGTTGATCTTGGCAAGGGTAACTTTAGGAATGGTAGGGAAAGAAGCTGGCTGAACATTGAGAAATGTGAATGGAGGTGAGAAAGTGGAAAGAGTGAATATTGAGTACCTAGAAGCTGGCTGAACATTGAGAAATGTGAATGGAGGTGTGGAAAGAGTGAGTATTGAGTACCCGTTTTAGAGTAGTTTCGCTGTGAAGGGATGAGAGATAAAGGGTGATAATAAAAGGTCCATAGTGGTAAAAAGAGGGAATTTTGAACTTGAAAGAAGCTTATAAATACTTATGTATTGACACAAAAAGCTATTATGAATAGGGTAGCTCAGCTGTTAAGAGAAGATGATTGTACATTGAGTGGCCCCAAATGGGTGACCAGATGGTCCTGTAACATGTTTCATTCACAGTCTATTGTCCTCATAGTGCTTTGGTCATTTTGCCCACTTTGGTTCTTATGAATGTTTGCTGGCATTTTTATATACATTCTCTGTGGTGGTATCTAGGAGTGGCTAATAAGGACTAGAGGCAGGCAGACACGCTTATATTTCCATACATAGGACTGTTACTTATGAACCAAGAACAAACAGGACCTATGTAACATGTAGTTTTACAACTTTTAATCAAAGAATACTAAGAATATTTTTATTTTTCCTGGAAGCCAATAAATGCAGTGGGAAGCTTGGTCCCAGGACACTGACAATCTGCCAAAGGCAGCAGTAAATGTACCCTTGGTTGTCATTATTATTTTAATTAAATTGCAAATTGAAATGCAAATTTTGTGTGCCATTTTTGTAAGTGACCAGGGTTTTCTAAAGGAAGGAGAAAGGAAGGAAAAGTTCAAGACTTGGTCAGGGATTGAGAGCTGATTCTCCAACTTCCATCATGATTTTTTATAGCTGGCATCCACACAGCCCAGGAGCTCTGTTTGGGTTGATTTTATGCTAAAATGTTTCAATTGCCACCAATGCCGAAACCTTCTCACTCCCACACCCACCCATACCCCCAGCCTAACTTGGGCTGGACACTGAAATCTAAATGAAGCTTTTATCAAAGTGTGGTCCTCAAAGGCCAAGCAAGATGAAAAGACTTCATCCATGCTGAAAGTATAGTGTGGAAAGTGTTGGAGGCTGAGTGGATCAAGGAGGGTGTCTATAGGGGGCAGAGTAAGGAGGGCATCTAAAGTGTTGGAGGCTGAGTGGATCAAGGAGGGTGTCTATGGTGGGGGGCAGAGTAAGGAGGGCATCTCGAGGAGGGGTGACCTAATGGAACATGGGGTGAAGAGGGCACCCCACTTGGATGAGGGCAGCCTGGTGTGGGAAATCAGACCCAAATGGGATGAGGAATGTGTCTGCATGGGGGTGTGGCCTGTGTGACGTGTCAATGCTTGAGAGGGAGGGCATCTATATGGGGAGACTGCAGATGAGAAGATGGCAGATTTGTTACGTAAAGTGGGTTTGATCATGTCGGTAAAATATATTAAACATAATGGGGAGTGTCAGAGAAGGGAGTTACACATATAGAAAGGAAGTAAGAATACCTGAATTAACTTGATATGGTTGAATTGAAATTTAAAATATAATTGTGAACTCATGTTTTTCAATATATATGTACATAGAAATAAAATGGTTGTATGTGGTGTGTCTATATACATTCTCATATCTTTCTACTTTGAGGGTCTGGAATCAGGGACAACCCTATAGCAGGAAGCATGCCTAGCACCCAGGTCTTAGCTTCTAAATTCTCCACTAAAAAGATCAGAGTTACTTGAAGAAGTGACTGATTCTAATTCTGGTGCAGGGAAAATGCAATGTGAACCTAGAATATCTTCTGCAAGTAAGCAAGGGAATGATTGAATCAGGATGAAGACTTGTCAAAGAGACAAAACTTCTTCAAAAGAATCAAGGTCCTGGAAACCGAAAAAGAAAGCAGGAAAGTCAAGGTCAAGAAAAAGGAGAGAAACTGTTAAGACTGAAGGAGTCTCAAGAGACTTGATAACTAAAGCAATATGTGATTCTTTTCTGCATAGAGAATATTATTGGGACAATGAAGCTTAAAGAGTAATGGTAGGTTCCAACAGGGAATTAGTCTCCTGTTTTTGATGGTTGCAGTGTGGTTATGTAGAAGATATTCCTGCCAGTAGAGATGCAGACTTGGGAGTTTGGAACACCATACTTTCTGAATCTTAAATGGTTTATAAAAATGTTCTTTGTACTGTATTTGCTACTTTTCAGTAAGTTTGTGATTATTCAGAAATTATACATATAGATATGTAATTTTATTAAGATTTTTGAAAAAGAAAAGTTCACAGTAAGATTGAGGAGATGGTACAAAGACTTCCCACAAACCTCCTGTTCCCACATATGCAGTTTCCCCATCATCAACATCCCCCACCAAAGTAGTATTCTTATTACAATAGATGAACATACACTTCATTATCACCCAAGGTCCATAGTTCACATTATTGTTCACTCTTGGTGTTGTTCATTCTATATGTGTAGATAAGTATTTAATTACATGTATTTATCAGTGGGAAGCTTGGTCCCAGGACACTGACAATCTGCCAAAGGCAGCAGTAAATGTACCCTTGGTTGTCATTATTATTTTAATTAAATTGCAAATTGAAATGCAAATTTTGTGTGCCATTTTTGTAAGTGACCAGGGTTTTCTAAAGGAAGGAGAAAGGAAGGAAAAGTTCAAGACTTGGTCAGGGATTGAGAGCTGATTCTCCAACTTCCATCATGATTTTTTATAGCTGGCATCCACACAGCCCAGGAGCTCTGTTTGGGTTGATTTTATGCTAAAATGTTTCAATTGCCACCAATGCCGAAACCTTCTCACTCCCACACCCACCCATACCCCCAGCCTAACTTGGGCTGGACACTGAAATCGAAATGAAGCTTTTATCAAAGTGTGGTCCTCAAAGGCCAAGCAAGATGAAAAGACTTCATCCATGCTGAAAGTATAGTGTGGAAAGTGTTGGAGGCTGAGTGGATCAAGGAGGGTGTCTATGGTGGGGGGCAGAGTAAGGAGGGCATCTCGAGGAGGGGTGACCTAATGGAACATGGGGTGAAGAGGGCACCCCACTTGGATGAGGGCAGCCTGGTGTGGGAAATCAGACCCAAATGGGATGAGGAATGTGTCTGCATGGGGGTGTGGCCTGTGTGACGTGTCAATGCTTGAGAGGGAGGGCATCTATATGGGGAGACTGCAGATGAGAAGATGGCAGATTTGTTACGTAAAGTGGGTTTGATCATGTCGGTAAAATATATTAAACATAATGGGGAGTGTCAGAGAAGGGAGTTACACATATAGAAAGGAAGTAAGAATACCTGAATTAACTTGATATGGTTGAATTGAAATTTAAAATATAATTGTGAACTCATGTTTTTCAATATATATGTACATAGAAATAAAATGGTTGTATGTGGTGTGTCTATATACATTCCCATATCTGTCTACTTTGAGGGTCTGGAATCAGGGACAACCCTATAGCAGGAAGCATGCCTAGCACCCAGGTCTTAGCTTCTAAATTCTCCACTAAAAAGATCAGAGTTACTTGAAGAAGTGACTGATTCTAATTCTGGTGCAGGGAAAATGCAATGTGAACCTAGAATATCTTCTGCAAGTAAGCAAGGGAATGATTGAATCAGGATGAAGACTTGTCAAAGAGACAAAACTTCTTCAAAAGAATCAAGGTCCTGGAAACCGAAAAAGAAAGCAGGAAAGTCAAGGTCAAGAAAAAGGAGAGAAACTGTTAAGACTGAAGGAGTCTCAAGAGACTTGATAACTAAAGCAATATGTGATTCTTTTCTGCATAGAGAATATTATTGGGACAATGAAGCTTAAAGAGTAATGGTAGGTTCCAACAGGGAATTAGTCTCCTGTTTTTGATGGTTGCAGTGTGGTTATGTAGAAGATATTCCTGCCAGTAGAGATGCAGACTTGGGAGTTTGGAACACCATACTTTCTGAATCTTAAATGGTTCATAAAAAATGTTTTTTGTACTGTATTTGCTACTTTTCAGTAAGTTTGTGATTATTCAGAAATTATACATATAGATATGTAATTTTATTAAGATTTTTGAAAAAGAAAAGTTCACAGTAAGATTGAGGAGATGGTACAAAGACTTCCCACAAACCTCCTGTTCCCACATATGCAGTTTCCCCATCATCAACATCCCCCACCAAAGTAGTATTCTTATTACAATAGATGAACATACACTTCATTATCACCCAAGGTCCATAGTTCACATTATTGTTCACTCTTGGTGTTGTTCATTCTATATGTGTAGATAAGTATTTAATTACATGTATTTATCATTATGGTATCATACAGAGCATTTTTGCTCCCCTAAAATTCCTCTGTGCTCTGGTGATTCAGCCGTCTTCCCATTCCAACCTCTGGCAACCACTAATCTTTTTATTGTCTCCATAGGTTTGCCTTTTCCAGAATGTCACACAGTTGGAATCATACAATATATAGCCTTTTCAGATTGACTCCTTTCACTTGGTAGTATGCATTTAAGTTTCCTCCATGTCTTTTCATGGATTGATAGTCCAAGTTTTTTTTTAAAGCACTAAATAATATTCCATTATCTGGAGGTATTGATACTGTTATAATTAACCTAATTATTAAAACAGGAAAATAGCAAGGGGAAGGCCAAATATTATAGGCATGGCGTTTGGGAAGCTTCACCAAGAAACTACAACTTTACCCTCCCCAGGGGTCCAGCAAAGGAAGATAAACACATGCCCAGTAAATTGGGGGGACTAGTGAAGGTGCTTGCTATCAGTCATACCTGGGAACAGGTCATAGAAAAGAATAGACATGGCCACTGCAAGGGCTCAACATCTGAAATATTTAATCCCCTAAACAAAGAACTCACTCTCTTGTTCTTGTTCTCTCTCTCTCTCTCTCTCTCTCTCTCTCTCAAATATATTTTTATTGATTTCAGAGAGGAAGGGAGAGAGAGATGGAAACATCGATGATGAGAGAATCATTGGTTGGCTGCCTCCTGCAGGCCTGGGATTCGAACCATGACCTCCTAGTTCATAGGTTGATGCTCAACCACTGAGCCATGCCACCAGGCATCTTCTGTGCTCTTTTGGTGCTCTTGGCTCTCTTGGGACTCTTTTTAAAAAAATATATATTTTATTGATTTTTTACAGAGAGGAAGGGAGAGGGATACAGAGTTAGAAACATCAATGAGAGAGAAACATCGATTCAGCTGCCTCTTGCACACCCCCTTCTTGGGATGTGCCCGCAACCCAGGTACATGCCCTTGACCGGCCCTTGACCGGAATCGAACCTGGGACCCTTGAGTCCGCAGGCCGACGCCGCTGAGCCAAACCGGCCAGGGCCTCTTGGGACTCTTGTTGCAGGGGGTGTGCTCTCTTGGCTCCCCTACCTTTGCCCATATGGCCTCCAGCCACGTGGACCCCACATACAACGGACTAATGGACTGCAACTGGCCTGATACTGAACTGGACCGGGTACTAACATGAAAAGAAAACTCTGGACACTGGCTTTGCTTCTGGCTCTACTGAAATCCCAACTACACTTCTTCTCTGACTGGACTAAGGGAAATGGGACTTTGGAAACCCAGGGATGTAATTCCATGCAAATAAAAAACACTTATCCTCCCGTGCAAGCCTCAGAAAATTCTTTTTCTTGAGCTATCATGAGAACTCCACCCCGGTACTCAGTCAGGAAAGGGATACCCCAGTTTCCCTGATAACAGTCCTGGGCTAACTCCCTGACCCTGTCGGTAAGGCCCCCTTTTCTCTGACTTCCCAGAGAGCTAAAGCAGCCCAGCCTAATCTCATTTCCCCACCTAGTCTCTGTCCCTCCTTCAGTCCGCAGGCCGACGCTCTATCCACTGAGCCAAACCAGTTTCGGCAGAAAATTGTTTTTCTTGAGCTATCATAAGAACTCCACCCCCGGCACTCAGTCGGGAAAGGGATACCCCAATATCCCTGATAACAGTCCTGGGCTTACTCCCTGACCCTGTCCGTAAGGCCCCCTTTTCTCTGACTTCCCAGAGAGCTAAAGTAGCCCAGCCTGATCTCATTTCCCCACCTAGTCTCTGTCCCTTTGCTTCTTCTCTCCTAAGCCCTTCCTTGTTTCACTGTCCCCAGCCTTAATAAACATCCTCTTAAAATCACCTGGACTCCTATTGTGAAATCTTTCCTGCAGGAAGTCAAGAACCCGCACACTACCGGGCCGGCCCTAGGCAGACCAGCTCAGGGCCAGGTCCCCTTTCCAGTAACAACCTTATGACATAAATATACTCATTTTTTTCAGGTGAAGACACTAAATCATAGAAGGTGTAAACAAGCTTCCCAAGAATGCATTTTCCAGATTTCTGGGCCCTCTGACACCTAAACCATGTCAGATTAATCTCTTCCCCATTCTTTTCCTGTAATGCTATTGGCCCAAGTCAACGTTCTCTAAGTCAACTTTTTTTACTTCTTTCCATTCCCCCCTCCCTTCACCTAGATATTTCCTGTCAATGGCTTACTGGACTTGGCAGCTCCCCTGGGATACTTGTTTGGGGCTGGAGGTGTGGGTGATGGCGACAGCAGGGTGTGCTTGGATTAACTCTTTGGATGTACTGCCCAGTCTCATTTCAGGTCAGCTTCACAGGCTCTTTGGATAGCACAGCAGAATTTGGCCTCAGGTGCTTCCAAGCAAAGGAAGGAAATGGGCTTGGACTTCAAAGAGATTTTGCATGGTGCTGGTGCCATGAGTACTGACCATTTATTAGTATTTTAATCGTTGTCAATTCATCTCAAATATACAGGGAGGCCAGAACTAGCTGGAGGCGCAGGATCAGCCTGCTTTCACCCTTATTTCCTGGAAACTTAGACCATTTCTCAGGTTCAGTGCTCAGAAGTTTAGGGTCAATCTGGAGGTTATGGTAATTTTCAAAGCTTGAAACAGGCCTGAGCCTGTTCTTGGGTCTTTTCCTTGATCAAGTTAGTGTTATTTTATTTATGTCCCACATATTTTATAAGTACATTTTTATTCATGTTTCCACTCTGTAATCTTTTTTAAAGGAACTTTATTGAGCTATAATTTAAATATAATACACCTTCGAAAATGCAGTTTGATGAGATTTTACACATGTAAACACCCATGTAACTGTCACGCTCATCACGATAAGGGATGTTTCCAGTAGCCCAGAAAGTTCCCTCGTGGACTTTTGTAGTCATTCTCTCCCTGTCCGGGAGCACTCGCTGATAAGACTCCTATCACCATTATTTTTGCCTGTTCTCAAAGTTCATATAAGTAGAGACATACAGTGTGTACTCTTAGATCTAGCTTCTTTTCTTTAGCATAACTTTTTGGAGATTCATCCATGTTTTTGCATCTATCAATAGTTCATTATTATTCTTTTCTTATTTTCAATATAATTTATGTAATTGTAAGTTTACATAATTTACTCTTTCAAATTTTTATTTTTAAATAAATTAGACTTATAGAAAAGAGGTAAAATATTATAAATCCTACACCCAGCTACTCCTTAGGTTAACATCTAGGAAATATATGTATTTCCACTAACCTTCTTAGTGGTTACTCTAAGGCTTACCATATACATCTCAACTTATCAGAAGTTACTTCAGGTTTACACTGACTTAATTCCAATGAGATATAAAGATGTTACTCCTACATAGTTCTATTTCTCACTTTTTGTGTGTTGTTATATATACTATAGGTATATGTTACAAACCCAAAAAATGTTGTTACAATGATTTTTTAAATCATTTTATGTCTATTAAAGAAATAGGAAAGAAAGAGCAATAAATTTATAGTTTGTTATATTAACTTTTTTTTTTTTTAGAAAATAGGCTTTCAGTAGTGAAAATTCATGCCATGTTCTTTAAATTTCTTTGTATATGCTCCTCCTAAATTGATTCTTTCCTCCCATAAGCGTGACTGAGTCTAATGGTTTCAATTCCGTTATTACTAAATTCCTTCTTTTCAACTGATTTGCATATAGTGGTTACTCTAAGGCTTACCATATACATCTCAACTTATCAGAAGCTACTTCAGGTTTACACTGACTTAATTCCAATGAGATATAAAGATGTTACTCCTACATAGTTCTATTTCTTACTTTTTGTGTGTTGTTATATATATTATAGGCATATGTTACAAACCCAAAAAACATTGTTACAATGATTTTTTTTATCATTTTATGTCTATTAAAGAAATAGGAAAGAGCAATAAATGTATAGTTTGTTATATTAACTCTTTTTTTTTTTTTTTTAAAAAAAAGGTTTTCAGTGGGGAAAATTT
>NW_005371843.1:1575065-1584070 GCF_000412655.1 Myotis brandtii | reverse complement strand
GGAGAGGTGACCTTGGTTAAAACACATGGCACTAAGGAGAGCAAACATATTAAGAACAATATGCTATATATGCCAGGTCCCTTGAAACATATGCTGTGCAGATGTTTCTTCCCTGCAGCGACTGTGTCAAGCAGCAAAGATGGACCGGCTTCCGGCAAAGAGGTAGGAAGTTTACATGCTATTGTGTGTGTGTGTGTGTGTGTGTGTGTGTGTGCGCGCGCGCGTGTAAAATCCTAAACAGCTGTATGAAGGTGGGACATAAAAAAGCTTGGTTTCAAAACTGGCTTTTGCCCTAAAATAAATCACTTGAAATTTTACACAGTAGATGTAACTATAGTGCACCCTAGTGGCCATTTTCTGCCAGAGCAAATAACAGAATTGAGGTGGTATTCAATAGATATGCAAAGACTGTAATATTTTTAAAATATTTTTATTAACTTTTTTTTGAGAGAGAGAGAAACATCTGTGTGCGTGAGAAATATTGATATGAGAGAGAAACATCAACTGTGCCCTGAGTAGGGATTGAACCTACAACCTGGGTAATGTGCCCTGACCAGGAATTGAACACACCACCTTTTAGTGTACAGGATGATTCTCCAACCAACTGAGCCAAGCTGGCCAGGGCAGGCTATAATGTTTTTCAAGTCAAAGTTGCCTACTTGGAAATCCAAGAAAGTTTCCTTTTCCCAAGACAATATTTTAATCACTCATAAAAGAACATAAGATTGGCTGAAGAAATAAAACCCATTCCCTTTTAAAAAGATTTACACAGACTAAAATCTTTTTCCCCCTGCCAATATATTGACATCACTGTCTGACAGTCATAAAGTTGACTTACTAATGAACCCTGTTCCCAAAGAGCTCAGAATATTATGGGCATACAGACATATAAACACCAACTGTTACTCACTGGGATAAATTCAATAATATGAGTTTGTATAAAATCCAAAGGGAGGAGAGAGGATAGGTTGAAGATGGTGTAAAGAGGAAATGATTTTTGCTTTATGTTTTGAGGGGTGGATAAGCAACTTTTAGGTAGGGTAGTAGGAGAAGGGCATTCCAGGTAGAGGAAGGTCATGGTCCTAAAGCTTGGAGAAGTGAATGGCCTACTCAGGCCCTTCCTGGTAGTGGCTTGAGCATCGGCTACTCACAGGGCTTTGGCAAAAAAAATTGGAAAGAGATGAGTACAAGAGTCAGATGATGCAAAGACATAGATGTAATATAAGGAAGAAAGTTGGGTTTGTGTGTTGGGAATAGGTGATCCACATTATAATCTGGAGAGTAATTAGATTTTGGTTTTAGCAAGAGATCTTTGGTATTAGTGAAAGAGGAGCTGGAAGGGGCATTAGTAGTACAAGTCTATTGTAATAATCCAGGACATAAATGATGAAGTGCCTATCCAGAATGTTGCCATAGAGATGGAGAGCAGGAGAAACTCCAGAGACTGTGCTACACTTGAACAGACTTGGTGAGCAACTGGATCTAGGTGGGAAGAATGGAAGGGTGAGAAATATTACCTGTGTGCCTGGATGAAATACTATGACCACGAGAAGAAATATAAGGGGAGGAACAGACTGGGACAGGGGTCGATAATAGTAGAGATAATAAGTTTATTTGGGGGTAAGTTCAGTATGAGACATCTACATCACATTGAGGGAGACTTCACTAGACATTTAGGAATATAAGTCGAGCTCAAAAGAGAGAGTCTAGAGTAGTGCTACATATGTGGGAGAATTCCCCTCCCTTTGTGGTTGATTTAATGATTCATATTGAATGAATGGAAAAGAATGGAAGTAATAGTTTGTGACTTTCAGAGACTAGGTTATCAAAGGCACTGTGGATTCTTTCTTGCTTCCTGTCTTGGATTACTTTTTCTAGGGGAAGCCAATTGTCATGTTTTGAGGATTCTCATCTAAAAGAGATCCACATGGCATAGGAATATATCCTCTGGCCATCAGATAGCAAGGAACTGATGCTTCTGCCAACAGACAGTTTGGTGAGACTAAAGAGGATTTTTTTAGCCCAACTGAACCTTGAGATGACTGGCACCCTGTCCAACATCTTGCCTGTAAACTCATGAAGTACCCTGAAATAGAACCCCCAGCTAAGCTGTCCCCCTGAATTCCTGATCTACAGAAACAATGCAATAAGAAATACATATTGCTTTAAGCCACTAGGTTTGGAGATGATGTTATTATAACTAACTTACAATATCACATGCAAGTACAAGTCTAGGGAGCTGCTTCTCTGCTACAACTCTATTACTGTAGAAGAGGAGATCAGTATATAGCAAGTTTAGTTATCTTCTCCACCAGATGGTAATGAAACTGATTTTGTTAAAAAGTACCATGGTCAGCTGATGAAGGGACTATTCATATGCTCTGTTGTGAAAACAATAAAGCAACGTTAGGGAGGAAATGAGAAGAGTAATTGAAAAGCTTTTAAGGTAGTTCAGGCAAGAGTTGCTTGTTCCAGGAACCAGGGTGGAGGCAGTGAAGAGTCAAATATATGACCACTCAAACTATTGGAAGTGGTAAAGATAAGAGAACCACAGAAAGAAGTAACATTTTCCACCATTCCCAGAAAGTGTGTAGGCAAAGACAAGAGGCCAAAGTATGGAGCCAAACAAGACAATGACCTTCTGAAGCCAGTGTCTGAAACAGTTTGAAATGAATGGAGTAACTCTTCAACCTGCCTATGGACCTCTGTCATTGTTTTTGATCAGGTTCTTGAGTGGACATGGTGGTTGTGTTTGAAGAAACCAAATATTGCAGATATAATGCAAATTTGCATCCCCTGAGCCTAACTAAGGTCTGGAACCTAGGTGAGGATGAAAACTGCTATATTTTGACCCAAGTTCCTACGTTACATATATTATCTATAGATAGAAAAGCCTAAGCAATCTTCTGACCGTTCGACCATCCAATCAGTAGTTATCCAACCAGTAGCTATGACACGCACTGACCACCAGGGAGCAGACACTCAATGCAGGAGCTGCCAAGCTGTGGTGACTTGGCAGCTGTGGTTCTTGGGTGATGCACCCGGAACCAGACAGGAGAATGCCTGATTCTGGGGTGTGTCACCTGAGAACCACCCTCTTGGAATCTGGACCCCTTGGGGGACATCGGAGACCCGTTTTCTGCCCGATCTCCGCAGGCCAGGCCGAGGGACCCCATTGGTGCACGAATCCGTGCACCGGGCCTCTAGTCTCATAATTCTAATAGCAACCACATGAGAGAGGTCTATTATGATTCTTACTTATAGGAAAGTAAACTGAGGCTCAGACAAAATAAGAGACTTGACCAAGATCACAAAGCTTATAAGTGGAAGCCTATGATTTGAACCCAGGTATGGCTGACACTAAAACTCCTTACTCTTAACCACTAAGCTCCACTACTGTATGAAGTAGGTGCTCAATTAATTTAGAATGAATGAATAACGGGATTTTAATTTTGTCCTTTCCCCCCACCTCTGCTCAGATCCCAACACTTCTCTGACACCACAAACTTGGTCAACTTTGGGAGCTTCCAGAGACAGCTATCTTGGACTAATATTGGCTTTCTCAGGATGGGTGTTGACGTTGACAATTACAATGGAAAACTGACCTCAGGCAATTTTATGTACAATTATTGCCTTAGGAAAATCAGGACCAGAGAGAAAGAATACTATATAAAGGATTTTTAAATGGTGTTAATAGCTAACAGACTTAATGTGAGGATATGTGATGTTTACTTTGGAGAATTCACAAAATGTTTAAGGGAGTGATGGGGTGGGCATTGAGAGGTTCTGCAGAAATAGTTAGAGGTCAAGAACAGAAACTTTGATTATAGACATAAAGGTCAGTTTATTTGTATTTGCAGACAAGAAAGATCTGGCGACTTTGAGTTTATAGCAGTGCTGGATTTAGGGAGTAATTTGTACAGAACTGATAAGCCATCGATCCGAATAAACCTGAGTAGACTTGAATATAGGAGCTTAGAATTGGAATAGCTCTTAGAGGTCATGTATTTTAACCCTCTGGCTTAAATGTGAACACTTATTTTAGTGGAAATGAGGAGTCATTTCCCTCACATTGGCTTCAGAATAATTAAGAAATTATATTCTATATTTACTTCAAAATTCAGCTTCCCACAAAATGCAAATATTTTATGAACATCTCTCACACATTTCTCTAACATTAACTGGAATTTGAGGTTAGACTCAGCTTATAGAGAGTGGTCTAATATTTTGGAAGCATAATAAAAATGATAATGATAACTAGTTATTGTCATAACTATTATTATAACAATTTCAAAATTCGACCAAGAACTAATCATCACTTTATGTTTACATCATAACATCAAATACTGTTTTCAATAAGGTTTTTTAAATCTTAAGTATTGCCTAATTCTATAGAATTAAAAATCTTTCCAATTCAAAAGACTTATTTTATTATTTTTTTAAACTTAAATTCTGTATGTTGAAAATATTACATATGTCTATTTTCCCCCCCATTGACCTCTCCCCGGCCACTCCCACCCCCCAGTACATGCCCTCATCCCCCTACTGTCTGTGTCCATTAATTTTGCTTATATGTATGCATACAAGACTTTGGTTGATCTCTTATCCCTCCTTCCCATTCTCCCCTGCCTTCCCTCTGAGGTTTGACAGTCTGTTCGATGCTTCTGTGTCTCTGGATCTATTTTTGTTCATTATATTCCACAAATGAGTGAGATCATGTGATAGTTATCTTTCTCTGACTGGCTTATTTCGCTTAGCATAATGCTCTCCAGGTCCATCCATGCTGTTGCAAATGTTAAGAATTCCTTCCTTTTTACAGCAGCAGAGTATTCCATTGTGTAGATGTACCACAGTGTTTTAATACACCGATCTGCTGTTGGACACTTAGGCTGTTTCCAAATCCTAGCTATTGTAAATTGTGCTGCTATGAACATAGGGGTGCATATAGCCTTTCTGATTGGCGTTTCTGATTTTGTGGGATATATTCCTAGAAGTGGGATCACTGAGTCAAATGGGAGTTCCATTTTTAATTTTTTAAGGAAACTCTATACTGTTCTCCACAGTGGCTGCACCAGTCTGCATTCCCACCAGCAGTGCACGAGGGGTCCTTTCTCTCCACATCCTCGCCAGCACTTGTCATTTGTTGATTTGTTGATGATAACCATTCTGACAGGTGTGAGATGGTACCTCATTGTCATTTTGATTTGCACCAATTCAAAAGACTTTATTGAAAACAGAATTAGATATTTGTACACACAGTATCTCATTAAACAATGAGATAGATATTACTATCTGCAGTTTGTGTGTGAGGACTATTCATAATCTCAAAGAGGTTAACATACTTGTTCAAAGTCACACAGATGATAAGTGGAAGAGCCAGGACTAGAACCTATGGCCTATTGAACTTGTCCCAACATTCATTCCACCTTTATTTAATATTACTTCAATTTCAGCTTTTACTTGGGAAATCAGTGCTTTTCCACATGCAGGCCATGGGTTGCCTTCAATTGGGTCAACCACACCTCCAATTCCAATTGATTGTGCCCCATCCAATCCAACCAGTCTTAGTGTTGCTTATAAGACCTATTATATAACACTAGCCCTCCCACTATCTATCCAGCTCCTCCTTTTTTTCTCTCTCTCCTTACCCTCATCAGGGTAAGAAATTTTAAGCAATGATAGGAGAAATTCTACAAGTTTCCACCACACCATCCATCTGAATCTACACATTTTCTCTGCTTTGCTGCTCATTATTATGGATAAAATACCTACATGCATATCTAAGGCCAATTTATTCTGTTTGTGCTTTATATCCCAGGCTCCAATTCTCTACAATCCCTGATTCATGTATTTTTTTTCTCTTTGGCCTAAATCATTTTCATCAATACACAAAAATTCTATAATGTCCTTTATATTAAAAATGAAACAAAAAAAAAACACAACTCCTTAAACCTAGATCATACTCTTTACTTCCTTTTATTGTAAAGACCTTCAAATGTTATCTGGAATCACTGTCTCTAGTTTATCTCCACCCAATCTCTATTGAACTCAATCTGTCCAGGCACTCACCCCATCACACCTATGAAACTGCTGTTGTCAATATTTCCATGACTGGGGGTGACAGCACATCTCAGTTTGTACAGACAGTCCCTGTTCTCCAGGAGTAGTTTTTCACTCTCTTAGTTATATGTTTGCCCTACTCATGACCTCCAATTGATAAATCCAGCAGTTTTCAGTGCTCATTACACTTGAGCTTCTAGTATTTAGCACATCTTATCACATCTGCCCTTTTCCCCCACTTGTTTTCCAGAATTTCACATTCCTGTACACCTCTTATCTTTCTAGCAGCTTCTTCTCAGTCTTCTTAAGGAGTTCCTCCTCATCTCTCTAATTAACGAGGGTTGCTGTGGACTAGGGCTCACTTAGCTGAACTCTCTTGTCTTCTACCCCATCTACACTCTTTCCCTCATTAATCTCAACCGGTCTTGTGGCTTTAAGCACCATTAATTTACTTACTTTTAATCTTTATCCTAGAATTTTCTCCTGAACTCTAGACTCATATATCCAGTTATTTATCTAATAGCACCCCAATCATAACAAATCCAAAAGCGAATTCTTGACATACTCCCACAAAAATAATTTCTCTTACCCCAGTCTTCCCCATCATAAGTCTGAACTACAGTTTGCAGGAAGCAAAAACCTTGAAATCATCTTTGACTGTCACTTTCCCATTGCACTGTGTCACCAGATCCTGTTTGTTCTAACGAGTCTTACACTTCTCGCCACCTCCACTGTTTCTTCATGTATCTCTTACTGGGATTAGTACAGTATCCTCATAATAGACTTTTCTATTTCCATCTTTGCTTCCATAGTGTCAATAGAGCAGCCAGAGCAATCCTTTTCCCAAATAAGTCATATTATACAGGGTGGGGCAAAAGTAGGTTTACAGTTGGTTGTGTGGAAAATAATACAATAATTAATCCTATCTAAGAAAATAGTAATATGCAAATTAACCATCACTCCACGACAAAGATGGTGGCACCCATAGCAGCTGGAGTAGGACATTGGCGGCATCACCCCGGCAATGTGAGCCCAGCAGGCATTGCCATGGCAACCCGGAGCAGGCAAGTGCCCAGCAGGGCCTGCTAGCGGGTCGCCCCAGCGATCTGTGAGCAGGCAAGTGCGGCCCGCAGACGGCACCCAGCAGGGCCTGCTTGCCTGTCGCCATGGTGTGGAGCAGGCAGGCCCCACAGAGAGCAGAGAACCACGGCGAGCAGGCCTAAGCCATCAGTAGGACATCCTCTCAGGGCTCCCGGATTGGAGAGGGTGAAGGTCGGGCTGAGGGACCCCCCTCCCACTCACCCCCGTGCACGAATTTCGTGCACCGAGCCTCTAGTAAATAATAATACAAGAATAAACTGTATACTCACAATTTTAAGTCTACTTTTGCCCTATCCTGTATGTCATTCTTCTGTTGAAAATCCTTTATTTTTATTTATTTTTATTTTTTTTATTCTTTTTAAAAAAATATTATAATAAGTATTACAAAGGGTATTACATATGTGTCCTTCCCCGCCCCCGCCCTTGACAATCCCCTGCCCTTCCCACTGCAGTTTGACAATCAGTTTGAGGCAGCTCTGCCTCTGTATCTATTATTGTTCAAAAGTTTGTAATGGTCTTTATTATCCATGAATGAGTGAGATCATGTGGTATTTTTCCTTCATTGACTGGCTTATTTCACTTAGCATAATGCTCTCCAGTTCCATCCATGCTGTTGCAAATGGTAAGAGTTCCTTCTTTTTTACAGCAGCATAGTATTCCATCGTGTAGATGTACCACAGTTTTCTAATCCATTCATCTACTGATGGGCACTTAGGCTGTTTCCAGATCTTAGCTATGGTGAATTGTGCTGCTATGAACATATGGGTGCATATATCCTTTCTGATTGGTGTTTTTGGTTTCTTGGGATATATTCCTAGAAGTGGGATCACAGGGTCAAATGGGAGTTCCATGTTTTGTTTTTTGAGGAAACTCCATACTGTCTTCCATAGTGGCTGCACCAGTCTGCATTCCCACCAGCAGTGCAGGAGAGTTCCTTTTTCTCCACATCCTCTCCAGCACTTGTCGTTTGTTGATTTGTTGATGATAGCCATTCTGACAGGTGTGAGATGGTACCTCATTGTTGTTTTGTGAAAATCCTTTAATATCATATCTCACTTAATATAAAATTTCAAATAGTGACAGGCCAGCTATTTTGTTATTCCATGTACCTCTCTGATGTTATCACCTCCTTTTCTTCCCCTTGGGACTCTGCCCCTATCCCAAGGGCATTTTTGTGATCTCCTGCCTCAGGGCCTTACCATCTGCTGTTTCCTCTGCCTGGATTACCTTCACACATTATCCCGGACTGACTCCTTCACCTTCTCACTGAAGCTTTTCCTTATCACCCTTTTCCAAATGGCAATTCTCTCCTTTCCTGTATTAGTTTTTAGGGCTGTTGTAACAAAGTACCATAAACTGTGTGGCTCAAAAGAACAGCCATTTATTCTTTCAAAGTTCTAGAGGCTAGATGTCTGAAATTAAGGTGTCATGAGGGCCATGCTCCCTCTGAGACTTTGGGTAGAGTCTTCTCTTGCCTCTTCCGAGCGCTGGTGGTGACCAGCAATTCTTTGCATTCCTTAGCTTACAGCTGCATCGATTCAATCTATTTTTCTGTCAGAACTTTGGGTTCTTCAGGTGTGCCTCTGTCTTCACATGGCATTTCCTTTTCTTATAAGGACACCAGTCATATTGGATTAGGGCCCAAACTTTATTTAATTACATCTGCAAAGACTATCTTCAAATAAGATTATACAGATACCCAGGTTTAGGACTTCAACATATCTTTCTGGGGACACAATTAACCTGTAACCTTGACTCAGTATTGCTTGTCCTGATTCTCCTGTTGAATAGCGCTTTTATCATTTGGCTTATAGGATGAAATGTTATTTATATTATATATCTAT
>NW_005371843.1:1502937-1574922 GCF_000412655.1 Myotis brandtii | reverse complement strand
TTATATTATATTATATTATATTATATTATATTTCTATATTATATTTCTGACTATAAATCTAAGTTCTACAATGACAGAGGTTTTCACATGTCTTGTACCTTGCTGTTACCTCAGTATTTAGAATGGAGCTGGGGACATAGTACAAAGAATAAATAGTTATTGTAAAACTGCTATTGAGAGCATATAGATCAGGGGTCCTCAAACCTTTTAAACAGGGGGCCAGTTCACTGTCCCTCAGACCGTTGGAGGGCCGGACTATAGTTTAAAAAAAAACTATGAACAAATTCCTATGCACACTGCACATATCTTATTTTGAAGAAAAAAAACAAAATGGGAACAAATACAATATTTGTATTTGCATGTGTCCTGCGGGCCATAGTTTGAGGACCCCTGATATAGATTCTACTTCCCTTTGCAGGGGTGGGCAAACTATTGACTGTGGGGCAAATCTGGTGTGCCGCCTGCTGTGCCACCTGCTTTGTAAATACAATTCTATTGTAATGCAGCTGTACTCGCTTATTTACACATAGTCCAAGGCTTCTTTTGTGCTATAATGGCAGAGTTGAGTAGTTGCACCAGAGACCATATGGCCCACAAAAGCTTAAAATATTTACTCTATGGTAAATTTACAGAATGTTGGCTTGCTTGGCAGAAAAAGTAAGTGTTCCAACCCCTGTTTTTCTCTGCTTCCATAAATTTAATTGTGGGGATTGTTGATCATTAAAAGAGAATCAGATTTAAAATTAAACGTTTCTGAAGTGAAAACAAATGAAGCAGGAGATGGTTTTCAGCAGACCAGTTAATTTAGACCACTGGGTGTCTCTCTTCCCCAAACTTTGCAAGTAGATGTTAACCAGACATCAGCCAACTGAGGCTGCGACATACCAGACAAATATTGACAGTTGCTAAGGCAACTGGGATAAAGCATTGGCCAAAGGATAATATAGGCGCCAATTGTGCATGCCATGTTTCTCACATGAGAGACAGACAGAGAGAAAATGAATGAAAAATACATTTCAAGCTCTGTCTTCAACTGTGGCTTAAGAACAACTTGCAGCTAAAGTTTATCTTAACTCCTCCTTCATTTTTTTCCTCTGGAAATTAATACTTTGGGGACTTGGGGGATCCTTAAGTCATTTGAAATATGTTACAAGGGGGCAATCTGTTTGGGCATCAATTCTTTTCTTCTAGTTATCCTTGGAATTTGCTCTTCCAAATTGTTAGGGGCCAACAGTAAGGCCACATGGATTTTTGGCTTGCCTGATCTTGTCACAAAAGTGGTTTCTGCAACACTTCCTTCCAGAGATTTCTTATTAATCAACATTGGAATAATTAGCCTGCTTTTTTCTTTGCCTCCTGCAACACGGTATAGGGGAGCTTTTAATCTGTGTTTAAACTTAAGCTTTGCCATTAGGCTTTTGCCATTACACTAGGGCAAAGTTCCTCCTCCTCCTCCTCCTCCTCTTCTTCTTCTTCCTCCTCCTCCTTCTTCTTTTTTATTTTTTAGAGAGAGTGGAAGGGAGGGGGAGAGAGAGAGAGAGAGAGAGAGAGAGAGAGAGAGAGAGAGAAGCATCGATGTGAGAGAGACACATCGATTGGATTGATTGCCTCCTGCATGAGACCCAACCAGGGCCAGGGATTGAGCCTGCAACCGATGTATGTGCCCTTAACCAGAGTAGAACCCGGGACACTTCAGTCCACGGGCTGATGCTCTAGCCACTGAGCCAAACCGGCTAGGGCAAAGCTTCTTAACAGTGGCATTATTGATATTTTGGGCTGGATAATTCTTATGGGGTTGTTCTTTGCAATGCAGGATGTTTAGAAGCATCCCCAGCCCCTACCCATTAGATCTAGTAGCACCGCCCCCACCCCCAGTTTTTAGGATCAAAAATGTCTTCAGATATTACCAAATGTTCCCTGGGAAGCAAAATTATCCCCAGCTAAAACATTTTGCTAGTAAATCCTAAACCATATCTTCCTCAGATTATTCTTTAAAAAAATCTTTGAGTAGAGCTGGAGTTTCACCCATGGGAGAAATGGTAGAAATCATAGACTGTCCAAACTGCAAAGTAGAACCTCAGTTTTTCACAAAATTAAGAAATTTAGAAGTGTAAAGGTTGATAAAAGCCCAACCAGATCAATCAATCAACAGGAACTGCTTTCATTCCGTGAGATACAAGATAAGACCCCATAAGACCAGAGGAAATTTTGAGGCCCCTTTCTGCATGGAATATTTAGGAATCCTGCTATTGTGATCTCTTAGACCAGCGGTTCTCAACCTGTGGGTCTCAACCCCTTTCGGGGTCGAACGACCCTTTCACAGGGGTCGCCTAAGACCATCGGAAAACACATATATAATTACATATTGTTTTTGTGATTAATCACTATGCTTTAATTATGTTCCATTTGTAACAATGAAAATACATCCTGCATATCAGATATTTACATTACGATTCATAACAGTAGCAAAATCACAGTTATGAAGTAGCAACGAAAATAATTTTATGGTTGGGGGTCACCACAACATGAGGAACTGTATTAAAGGGTCACGGCATTAGGAAGGTTGGAACCACTGTCTTAGTGACAAGTCACTCAGAATAGTCTCTGAACATGCCCCTGCTTCGCTGTTCCCGAAGCCTTTCCAATGACTGGGTTTGGCTCTCTGAGTTTGGAGCAGCTGGGACTCATTATGGCATGGCATCTAGGAAACTTCTACATCTGACATTTGTCTTCTAGAAAACCACCCGCCTGTCCACAGTGCTTGTGAACTGCCCAGTCTTTGAGTCCCTCCTTGAAGGCTGAGTAATCCCATTTTCCCCACTGGACAGGAGGGGCAGGCTGAGGTCATTATGACGATTCATCAGCAACATGTTGGGCTGTAACTCCCAAAAGAGCTTGAAATATTGATTTTATGCATGTCATGCTACAGATTGCGCAGTTGTAATCCTGTTTTGTACATTGCTTCTTGAAGATGTAAAACAAGATGGTTTTGCCACCAGCATAGCTGACATATTCTAATTAATCTTTATGGAAAGAGCTTGTCATGTTTAAATGAGCTCATCCAAATAGCATCAGTTATCCTTCTCTGATATGGAGGATAAATTGGAATGAAACATGATTTAGAAAAAATAGAAGTCTCACCCTCCTCATTTCTTCATTTTTCTTGGGTATATTTGTCATCTGAAAAATGGGTTATAATTTACAAAGTCTATAATAGTGTGTTGTATAATATACTTTTCCATGCCTTGAAATATAGAGTAATAGGCACACTCCAAGTCTATGATGATGGGATGATGTCCATTTAATGAAGATTGTCTTCTCCAAGATCTCTAAAAGGATATTGCTTAAGAACTTTCTAGAAAAGGCTGAAGGCTCCAAAACCAACAAGATGCTTTACTATTTCTTTGGGAAAGTTAGACAATGACTTACATAGTTTATGGAACACATGACTGATGGTTCAAATAAACTTATTATGACATTTCATTTGAGCTTACAGATTACATATTTTTTCTCAAATACCAGAGTAATTAACTAAAATATGAGAATTCTAAAACTCTAAGGGATCTGAATAAGTAAAATGGGCAGGAAAATCAGTACCTCAGTGGGTAGTTATGAGCACTGAATGAGATAATATGTGTAAGGATATTTGTTGTGGAAATCAACCTAATTAGACCTAGGGCTACCCCATTAAGATGACAGAGTATAGGGCAGGGGTGGGCAAACTTTTTGACTCGAGGGCCACAATGGGTTCTTAAACTGGACCGGAGGGCCGGAACAAAAGCATGGATGGAGTGTTTGTGTGAACTAATATAAATTCAAAGTAAACATCATTACATAAAAGGGTACGGTCTCTTTTTTTTTTTTAGTTTTTTTTATTTCAAACGGGCCGGATCCGGCCCGCGGGCCGTAGTTTGCCCATGGCTGGTATAGGGGGTCCCAAAAAATGTACACACACTTTAACAGCTGATAACTCACTTAATCTTCACTCCTTTTCAGGGTTAACTAATTTGAAATAATGGATGAAGCCAGACTAAGCTTTGAACAAAAAAAAATTTATCCTAAAGTGCCACTAGATTATTTTATTTTAAATGGGGATACATAAAAGATAAAGTTCACGGTACAAAACCAGCAACAGTTGATGAATTAAGGGCGCACAAATACTGACCAAAATGATTCTTGAGGTTTGTAATCCCATTGCTTTGTGTTATTAGCAGTGCCTGGACCAGAATGGTCATCAGTTTGAAAACAGGCATGGACAAAAAAAAATCATTTCTGTAGATACTTTTAAATTTTGAAAATGAACTATATGTTAATAAACACTGACTTTGTCATCACTCAAAGCGTGTATACATTTTTTGGGGGGGACACCCTGTATAAATCAGACCTGAGAAAGAGTCATAGGCTCCTCCCTCAATAATTCTAGGGTCATTGTTTCCACAAAGGGTGAGGTCAAAGTCATGCTGAAAGGAGACATATTATTTTTCATGCTATCAGAATAGACTGTGGTTTTTGGTTTTGGTTTCTTTTGTTTCTGTGAAAAAAAAAACACAATCCTTGCCCTGAGGTACCCACCCTTCTTAGGTAAACATGAAGATATCAGCTGAACCTCTTGATGACAGGAGATGAAACTCAGAACATTCCTTTTCTGCCTCATCCTCAGGACTCTGATCCAGCCCTGTCCTCATAAACAAACAGGACTGAGTTGAGCAGAACCTCCGATAGCCGCAGGCTAATGCCTTACACTCTTGAATTTGTGAAAGTTGAGTAGAGATGGAGGAACTTTATTGGGGAAAGGGTAGAGTTATCAGAGAGACCATATTAGACATTAGAGTAGAGAATTTGAAAGATAGTTATGTGAAAAAAAAGGAATATTAGGGAAATATAGAGATTTCATTTGGAACACCCTTCCTTTTTACCTTTCCTAGTGAGATATAAAGGAATGCTTACGTTGGACAAAGTGAACCTCTCTTCCTATTACCCTATACTGCTGTTTTGAGATTTACCCTACCTGCCCCTTTATATGCTCCCATCATAGTCCAGTAGATATTTGACACAAGGAAGGAAGGTAAAGTGGTCCTTAGGGAAGAGAGGTATTAGGCTCCCAGTCATCTTGTGAACGCTTGTGGTAATATAATTGAGACTGCAAATATTCCCTTACTCTACTGTAAATTACCAAAAGAAGCTGTTACAAGTATTGGGATGATGGCCCAGGTCAGGGCCCCAGCATCTGGTAAAAGCAGAAGAGAAGTTCCTTCCAGGCAGGAGAGAAAATAAAATTGAGTTCTTTGCGTACATTCTGTAGGTTAGCAACAAGTACCTTCTGCGATAGAAAAGGAAGATTTTGCTGTAGTTGAGTTTCATAAGTGCTCGGTAAATGTTAGGGTGATTGATGTTCCCATAATGATATACCATGTTTTCATGAAATTAAGTTTGGGGATTCCAACTTACACACACTGGTTGTCCTGTTCAATTGAATCAGGATAGAGAGAGGCATTGTCCATGGAACACTTCACCTTCTACCACCATGAATACTTGTAGCCGGACTTACACTCTAAAGCATTGGATAGTACTTCTACAAAAGCACAAAACATATCCCAAACCAAAATAATTGTCTTGTCTGCCAGTGGTCAGCTAAGTGATTCATGTTGCTTGATCATTTTTGCATACCGTCAAAATTTTAAAAACCTTGCTACAATATTTCCTTCTCTGTTTGCAGTACAGTTAGGGCATTTAAGCTTTATAGGAAGAATGTCTACAAGATGACAAACTTTGACTTTTCCTTATTGGTTATCGCTCCATTAATTATCCAGAGGGGCTGAAATGCCAAATGGGCTTTTTCAAATACCAAGTATCTGGATGATGAAAAATTAGAATTTATGCTCAAAGGTCTTGGAGTCGTATTGACAGCTAATGACTCCTAATAGTTATTTATTCCAAATGGGAATCTAGAAATTAAAAATTACTTTTACATACATTTCGCCCCAGAGTTGAAGAGAGTACTACTTACCTTAAGCTATTGTGTCCTTAATTTTGATCAAAATTGGTGATCTGGTGTCAAAGAAGGACCTCTAATGTACAATGGTGTTAGAGTCCTTTGTTATTTAGGCAAAGACAAAAGGAATAAAGAAAATCAAATCAATTGAAACTGTGTTGGTTTTATGCCTAACAGCTCAAGTAAACTATCCATTTCCCATACCTTGATGGACAAGCTGGGAGATAGTGGGCCAACCTAGCTGGCCAAGCTCAAAATCATGGAAAGGGAAAATTTAGAGAGAGCATGGTAGGAGGACATACATCAGAAATTGGGCCAGGTTACTGCTTAGGAACAAGAATCAATAGAAATAATGCAAATTGAGTTGTGGAACTAAAAGGAGGGTTTGCTGAGGACCAGGAAAGGGAGCTTGAAGCGATATATGTGGGCAAGTTTCGAGATAATCATTAATGGAAGTTTCTAGACTTTTAGCATCAATTTTTCAAAGGTAAACTTGTTTTCTTTAAAGGATTGGGAATTATAGTCATAAACTGCCAGTTCTCATTTGTTTGTTCATCCATTCATCAATTAATACCTTTACCCACCCATCTAATCTCTCCATCTAATGATCTTCCATCTTTTCATCAATACATCCTTTTATTTTTTTATACAACATTTATTAAGTACCCATTTAGTGCAGAATTCTTATTTGACATTTTGTTGAGGAGTGAAGAGAGTGAAACACAGCCCATAATATATTATCTATGACCTGTCATAGATAATATAGTTAAGAATTGTCAGGGTAATCTCCTTTTCCAGACCCCTCAGGGCACACTCTCCCACCAGAGCACAGAACCCCTCCTTGTTACCTAGTTCTCTGCATACTTTATGTGCTGTAAAGGTTAATTCTTAACTATAAAAATTTCAGAGTGAGCATGAGGCTGCTCAATGGCCTCTGTTATCGATGGATAAGGCTCTTTCTTTGTTGTCCTGATGTAGAGATTTTTCTTTTAAGTTTGCTTTCCACCTTCTAAATTTAGGGATGATCTCAAAGATGATTTTCTAAAGTTGATAATGGCATTTTGATCGTTTGGCCTAGAAAAGAGGCCACCAGTGGGCACGCAGAACAAAGGTTACAACTCAATGTTATCTTAGTGGACCAACGGATTGAAGAGTGCCTGCACACTTGAGGAGAAAAGGAGCTACATACTAAACCTGACAAGCTCAGAGGAGGCCAGCATGGCACGTCTTACAAACTCAGAGAATAAAAATAACCACATAGGATGGTCTGAACATAAAAGTTCCTAACTATAAGGGGGCCATGGCAGGTAGCCAGATCTGAGGCCTGTAGCTTCCTTGGCAAAGGTCCATCTTTAATTTAAATCATCCTGACTATTGTCTTTTTGCATCTAAAATAACGTACCTTTGAAATGTCAGGGTAATCTCCTTTTCCAGACCCCTCAGGGCACACTCTCCCACCAGAGCACAGAACCCCTCCTTGTTACCTAGTTCTCTGCATACTTTATGTGCTGTAAAGGTTAATTCTTAACTATCTTGTACCCACCAATGTAAAAGAAGTATATGTCTCTCTGTTTTGCTTTTTATTCAGACTTAGAAATTTCCCCATTTTGCTTTCTCCCACCCCCTTAATCTACCACCAATGAATTTGATGTAATCCTCTGTTAATTCTAATGTATAAAATGATGGCAAAACTGCTGTTCTTCAGAGCATTTTTGCAATTTGTTGAGATTTTGCTTCCCAGCAATTGTCAGTTTGGTTCAAATAAACTCATACAAATTCTCTACAGGTTTGGATATTTCTTACGTCTACACTTTCCAAAAACCTTTGAAAGAAAAGAAAGCAAGACTTAGATAATTTGGAGAAAGAGAAGAGAAGAAGGCAAACATGAAAGCTTGGAAACAAAGCAACACTTTTAATATTGTTCTAGGTGGTTCCTCTTGAGTTGCGATGCATGAACTATCCTTTAAAACCAAATCATGTAACCAGCAGGGGAATCTGAAAGAGCCAAAGTACATGTAAAAGGCTTTTATTCTGTAGAAGACACAGATCTCAAGTAATTTAAAATTTGGCCAAGTGCCTATAAAAGCTCTAGATAACCAATAGCACATTTACCTCTGGGCTTACTGCCCATGTACAAAATGCTACATATACCTAGCTAGCCAGGGTGGGGATGAGGGCTTGTTACAAAAATCATGGGATCTTGGCCCTAACTATATTTTTCAGAGTGAAACTGTAAAATTCAGGGAACACCCAGGTCAAATAATACCACTATCAAACCCCCCCGCCCCGCCCACCCCCCACTAGAATACAATAAAATACTTTCCCTGGGTATTTTCAAAGCTATTTATCAAAGAAGAGAAAGTCACAGAACTAAAAAAGTAGTAGAAAATCAGTGAAGCAATAAAGGTATATGAAACTTATGAGATTCAAGGGTCTTATAAACCCACAGTTAACTTATATAGCATTGAAGAAATGTGTAAATCATACAGAGTTTTGGGCGGAAAAGATGCCCACTAAAAAGCAGTGCTTTGTGTTGTCAAGGAGGGTCATAGAAAATAATACTTGGACTTTACCTTTGTTCCAAGTTTGAGCAATGTGTATTGCACTAAACTTCTTAGTGTGATAATGACATACAGCGGTTTTGTTCAAGCCTTAGCCAAGTAGCCTAGTTGATTTACAGCATCATCCTGATATGCCAGGATTGAGGGTTTGATCCTGGCACAGACAAGAATCAACCAATGAGTGCATAAATAAGTGGAACAACAGATTGATGTTTCTTTCTTTCTCTCTCCCTTCCTCTCTGTCTCTAAAAAGCAATCAATAAAGGAATTTTAATTAAGAATATGTTCACCCTAGCCAGTGTGGCTCAGTTGATTGGAGTGCCATCCAGTATACCAGAAGGTGGCAGATTTAATTCCTGGTCAGGCACATACCTAGGTTGTGAGTTCGACGCCTCCATCTGGGCACCTGTGGGAAGCAACCATGATCCCTCTGAATAAACCTTTAAGCATAGGCTTGGCTGCTAGATAGTTCTCTTAATGAATGAGGACTTACAGAGAGACCTCTGAAACACCTACCTCCCTGTGTTCTTGTGAAATCTTCCAGGTATGTGTTTAATGGGCACAGGAGACTCCCTAACCTGTGGTTGCTGCAGAGGGACCTCTGTAAGTAGCTGACCTTCAGATGAGAAATTGGCTTCTATAGACAATAAGACTGAGGGATTAAGTGTACGAATTCTGGACTCAGAATGTGATGATTCAGATACAGGCTTTTCCACATAATATATTTATGAACCTGTGCAAGTTGTTTATCTCCCCAGAGCTTTGTTTTTTGAGATATAATAGTAGCCATCTCATAGGGTTTTCATAAGGATTAAAGTAAATGAGTAATCTATGTAAAGCATTTTGCATATTGCCTAATGAGCTTGTAGATTAGTTTTCTCTTTTTTATTTACCTTCTTTCTTTATCTTCTTCCTAAATTTTATGTATTCTAAAATAAACATTAAAAAATATCTGCATTTATGAAAGTGAGATGAATCTTACAACTGATGGTGTTGTTCTTAGGAAGATTGGCAGAATTTTCATGTCCCTTTTGATGCATACATTAATAGTACATCTTACAATCAATGGTGTGTAAAATGAGGTAAAATTTGGAATTATTTTTATTATTACTGCTCATTTGACTATGTGAAGTATGCAAGGGATATAAGAGGCTTCAGTGAAAATGTTGTACGTCATTCTGGAGCATCAATTTCTCTTGAAATTTGGGTGGAAAAAATTGAATAGGTTAACCAATTAGGAATTTTAAATGTTATTTTTTAAATATTTAATCAAACATGGATACTTAAAGAGAAGTTGAGATTTACATGAATTTTTAAGAGAAAACTGTGGCATGCCACAGAAATGCTGGATTTCTGCTCTAGGTGTTCCTTATGCTCAGCTGTTTGGGGTAATATGATAGAAAAGACTGAGAAGCACAGTGTGAAGCAGTGGGGAGAAAACCAACAAGGCCCCTGCCCTCAGGGACCTTAGAGTCTAGCAGGAAACAGACATGAAAACAAATAGCAGAGGGAGGTTTGTTTTAGCTGCTATGATAGCAATTGTTGCAAAGAACAATTGGGCACAAAGGCAGGAGTGGCCAGTTCTGGCGGGGGTAAAAGGGTGCCAGTCAAGAAATCTTAGAGGAGATGCACTTAAAGTAGATTCTTGAATAAGGACATGGGGTTTGGAGAGATGACATAGTAAACTCAATAGGATTCTCGTAGCTTTTATCCTTTTTCCTGGGGGGTGAGATGCTCTGCAAAGTATAGGGGCAGATTCTGCTGAACTTTCAGAGGAACTAGAACTGGAATTTGCTGGGATCTCCTCTGCCAAGGTCCTCCAAGGACCTTGTGGGTGGCCTTGCTCCAGCAGGAGAAATCTAGGTCAGCTTGGAGCATTTGACCCTTACTTAACCCGAATGAAAAACTGTGTGACCTCTTCTGAACTTCAGAATCTATGCTACCAGCAGAGCCTGATTAGCTTTTGCTAATAAAATATAAGTCCTAACACCATCCTCTTCTTGGATTAGAAAAAACTTATTTTCAGGCTCCTTTCAGTAGAACTGTGGGCCATTCATTCTGTGAAACTCTGCCCTTTGAATGGAACTGTATATTCTTTTGTAGAGCAACCTGGGCTGAAACTTAGACCTTCATTTTTTTTGCCCTAAGGGGAAAGATACACATCCTACACATCCCTTTAGGAAGAATGATACAACATTGCTACCCATACCCTTTGTAATTTCAGGTTATTCCTGGAACAGCTGGCTTAGTGTAACAGTAATTCACAGTCCTCAACTGGACTGTTGCAGAGAATTCTTCATCACTGAGTTCAGCATGCGCCAGCTGTGTTATTGAAGTGGTAGTTGAATTTGGTGATCCTTCCGTGGTCCAGACAGCATGGCACTGCCTGTAAGGACCACGCAGTGTGGTTAAGGGGAATATATTTCCAACAACAATGAATCTTCAGACTAAGCTCAACAGCACACAGCCAAAAAGATGTACTGTTTGACGATTTGACTTAGGATATTGAGCATGTTGGAGTGAAACCCACTCGGAAGCGTGACAGTGTGTACCTGCCCATAAGGAAACACAGAGAGAAATCTAATGCTGCCCAGAAATCTCCACCAAATGCTGTATTGATAGTCTCATCAAGCACAGATAAGAGTGTGACGTTTTATTTCCTTGCATCGTTAAAGATGGCCTTGCCACATTGTTGAATCGAATCCTTGGCTGGCAAAAGAAAAGAAAATTCCCCAAATAATTTTCAATGAAGTGTGCCTTATCTCTAAACCACAATTAAGTGCTTTCAAGATTTCACATTCACAGAATGATCTCAGCAATCTCACAGCTTTGCAATGCTGTTTCTAAAAGAGAACATGTATCGTTTGGGAAAACGAAAAACGGTTGGAATTGTTTTGGTTGCTGAAAATACACTTGGCCGCAGCGCTGTGGCACTGTGGAGAGGAAAGAGCCTTGGCTCTGAGCTCAGGCAGACCCTGGGTTTGAATCCCAGCTCCTTCATTCACTGTGTCCTTAATAGGTCATCAGAGTTTTTGAGTCTCTTCTCCTTTTCCTGTAAAAATGAGGTCAATAATGTCTGCCTCTGAGCAGGACATGCATAGAAGAAGGGGCATTGCTTGGCCCTACTGGATTCTTATTATATTAATATCTGTCATCTGCAGGCCTAGTATGTGCCTGGCATAGTCAAGTGCTTATGAATGTATATTAATTCACAATACTATGTGGCTGATTCTTTAAAAAATATTTGCATTGATTTCAGAGAAGAAGGGAGAGGCAGAGAGAAATAGAAACATCAATGATGAGAGAGAATCATTGATCAGCTGCCTCCCGCACACCCACTCCTGGGGATGGAGCCTACAACCCAGGCATGTGCCCTGAACGGGAATCGAACTGTGACCTCCTGCTTCATAGGTCAACAACATTCAACCACTGAGCAATGCTGGCCAGGCTGTGGTTGATTCTTAAAGTGACCAACTTGCCCCTGGTTGCCTGGAACTATCCTGATTTTACAACTGAAATTCCTGAGTCCTAGGGACACTCTCAGGCCAAGACAAACTAGGGAAGGCATTTGGTCACTCTTTCAATATTATGGTCTCACTTTACAGGTGTGGAAACCGAGGCTCAGAGGTTGTGTGCAAATTGCCCAGTATCTCACAGTTGGGAAAGAATAGGCCCAGTACTCAAACCCAGGCTTGAAAAGTTCTTTCTGCAGCCTTAACCTCTGCTCAGTAAATGTTATTCTTGCTGTATTACTAGGACATTCTGGACTTAGCAAATATTGGTAGATCAGATCATATTTTTCAACCATCTTTAATTACAATTTCAGGAGTGTGTGTGTGTGTGTGTGTGTGTGTGTGTTAAAGAGTGGGGATTGCTCTGCAAGTGGTAGTGATAATGAAAATCATAAGGATAATGCTAATGAAAATGATAATTTCAAAGCTTAACATTTATTTCAAAGAATGTTTTGTGTTTCGTCAATGCACAATCCATTCATTCTTCCCTTTATTTATGTATTCATCCATTCAACAGGTATACAGCGGGGTCCTACTGTGTGTCAGGTACTGTGACAGATACAAAGAAGGTCAGAATGCTGGTCTCAAGTTGCTTAGTGCACTTGGATTTAAAGCATCAATTGTAGTCCTGGCCAGTAAGAGGTTGCAGGTTCAATCACCAGTGGGGGGCGGGCAGGAGGCAGCAGATGGATGTTTCACTCTCACATTTATGTTTCTCTCTCTTTCTCCCTCTCCCATCCTCTCTGTCTAAAAATCAATTAAAAATCCTAAAAAAAGGAATCAATTCTAAAATAGTGTTAGAAGTACAATATAAAAGCAAGACCTATGTGTTTGAGCCCTTTCTCACCATCCCTCATATAAGGCTCCAGCACACAGATCTTTAATGAAGCTACAAACTTATAGTTGACACTTTTTCCATTAACTGTTACCTCTTCCTGGAAGAATCTTTCTCCTTGTGGTGGTCTTTCAGATTCCAGATGAAATATTGCCTCTTCAGAAAGAACCTCCTTGACCACCTTGAGCTAAATTAGTTACCCAGACATTCTCTATTAGATCACCCCTGTTTTAATGATCTTCCTAGAGTTTATTTATTGTTATTTGATATTTATCTTGATTTTTTTGTTTACTGCTTTTTGCCTGTCTTTGCCAACAGTGTAAATTCCAGGGAGAAATGGTGACATTGATTTTATTGTGGTGTTTTTTTTTATGGCTATATTCTCAGGACCTAAAACAATGCTAGGCACACAAGAGCTGTCAGTAAGCATGTTTTGAATGAACAAAATGAATGAATTAATAAATGTTTTGGATGCTGGAAGGAGTAGTCAATTCAGCATGAGTAGAAGTGTGAGGAGAACTGTGCTTAAAGGGATATGTGAAATCAGCCTTACTTCCCCCCTGGTTATAAAGGTAGTATATTCTTAGTTTCAAAGTTAGTAAAAAAAAATCACACAAAAAAGAAATAAGGTCAACTTGACATAATCACAAATAATATTTTGTTGCATTCGTGCTCATAGATACTTCTGAACAAAACCAAATCACTCTTTTCATAATTCTTACCTTTTTGAGGGTAAATATTTTCTGACATTTTTATTTTAAAGGTTGCTTTGTTCTTCATCATAATAGATGTACTAGAATTTATGTAGCCAATCTATATTGCTGCACCTAGGAAAGTTTCCATTTTGCCATTATGGACAATATTGAACAGCCTTGCAGATAGATAATATTTGTATGAATCCATGTGGTAGCTTAATTAAGCCAAAGTAAATTGATCTGGGTCCTAGATCCACCAGTTTCTTTTAACCATTACACGTTACAAAGCTTGCTCAACTGTAATGTGGGGAGGAGAACCTACTTCATAAGACTGTTGTGCAAAATAAACAATATAATGAAGGACAAGTTCTCAGCACAAAGGATGCCATATGTGTTAGCTCCCCTTGATAACTTCCTGTGAATTCCAATTGGCTTTCCAAACTATCTTAAAGGACAAAGAAACAAGCTAAAGAGATGTGTGGGAAGGGAGCTGAGATAGGGGAATGAAGTTGGGAAGAGGAAAACTTTTTTAAAATTATGGAAGAATAAGTATACACCCATAGCATCAGCTATAAACTGTAAAACATAAAGCTTATACCACCTCTGACTCTCACACAGCCCTGTTCGCCTTGCTGGTCTGCATCACCCCTGGAGATATGCTTTTTTGGCCACACAGCAAGAGGAGGCTGATCAAGATAATGCTGGTGATCTAAGCTTCATAATTGGGAGCATTTAACTTAATGAAAGTAGCCAGAAAGGTGAGTTTTGATTGGCTCAACAAGAAGTTCAAATTTTAAAAAATTAAAAAAATATATTATTGATTTTAGTGAGAGAGGGAGAGGGAGAAAAGAGAGAAACACTGATGTGAGAAGTTAACATGGATTGAATGCCTCCTGCATACCCCCTACTGGGGATCGAGCTCACAACCCAGGCATTCTGATGATAGGGAATTGAATTGGTGACCTTTTGCTGGACTTGATGTATGGGATGACACTTAACCAACTGAGCCACACCCACCAGGGCAAGAAGTTCAATTTTTAATATATAGAATTGTCTAGAAGAAAATATCAGTAACTGAGTTGTTTGTTTGGGTAAACATTGTGGAAAATATTTGAGGCCTGGGTAGTAGAGAACACCTAACTCAGGAAGAGTTATCTTTCATTTCCCTCATGGTGAGAGGTTGTAACTTCATCTAAATATATCCACATTGCTTTCAGTGCTGGGTATCTGCTTTAATTTGTACATTTTAATTTTGTTTATATTTCTAATAAACAACTTAGAAGCACAAAGTAATAGCAAAGTCACACATTGATAAGATCATGTTTATTTAGTGCTATCTGACAAGTAGAGAAAGTAAAAAGAATATTTTAAAAAATGTATAATTTATATTTATATAAATACTTTTAAGGAGAAAAGTTGAACACATCTGGTGACATTAGGCGAATGTATGCATTTAAGTTTGCAGCCTGTCTTGTAGCCTGACAACTTAGATGCAAGTATGTATGCACCCATATCTTGTTTGTGAGTTTGCATAAGTAGGGCCCAAGGATAAGTTACGGGCAGGTCTGCAATACATTCTAAACTCCCATAAGATGTGTGTTCCTGTGCCATCCCACTTATGTCGGCTTTGTTCTTCTGTTTTAAAATTTCACTACAAGCACATTTGAATGTCATCCAAGGTTGTAATCAGGTGTTTTGGCCCTCAGTTTACTCATCAATGAGATGAGAGGATCTCTGTTGACAGGCTCTGCTTCTTCTGAATGAAAACACTATGAGCCCCAGAAGCCTGCAGCATATACAAATGTAGGGGGGCTGGTGAGGTCCAGTCATTGTCATCTCTGTATTAGGGGGAGTTTTCTGTTCAGCTTCTTTCTATTGGAAAGGAGTCAAGTTGTCTGACATGGAGCAAGTTTATGATACCAGTCCATTTAACTAACTGTAACATTGTATTACTGTAGATACAGCTCGTTTCCTAGTTTACAACTAAACACAAAACTAATAGACTCTGGATTCCAAGTTGAAGAGCTCTATGTTTCCCGGATCTTGACTTGCAAGTTCAGAGCTGAGCTACACAAAAAGAGCTCAGCGGAGACCCCTCAAGTCAAACCTCAATATATGGTGAAATAATTGTATGATGACATGGTCAGTATGATGCTGGACTTCCCTGGGTCATTCCTGACAGAGACATTTTCTTGAAATTGCACTAATATATAACAAAAGAAGATGAGTGTGATGTGATGCAGTCTACACAGTCAAACCTATATCTGATTTCTTAAATTTATAGACGTTTTCATTCGCAGTAAACACCACAGAACAGTAAGTCATCTCTAAGCACTATCCTGAGTTTTCCTTGATTCCAAGTTTACAGTTAATCATATTTTCCATTAAAAAAAAAATAAAAAGACAGCTAGAACTGACCTCATATGACCACAGAAAATACATAGGACTCAGGGGCAAAATCATAATTCTCGCGATTTTTCTTATATTCTTTTGAAGATGGGTCACGCAATAGCTATGGTTTGCCTCTGTAGGTGGGCTTCTCCAGGGACCCAGGTTACATTTTCCCTCTGCTGGTGCTCGGCTTTAACTCTTGGAGGAAAGCCTCGTTGTTGTGAGGACAGTTGTTGTGACAGGTGCAGGTCCCAATGACCATCATTGGCTTCTTGATGATGTGCCCCGGGGAGCACTGGAACTCCACCTGGATGGTTTTGGTGTTGTGAGGGGTGCAGCACCGGCCATCGCTGCAGACTCCACAGTACCTGGGCTTGTAGGTATGCAGGCTTGTGCAGTTCTTGAACTGCAGGTGGATGGCTTTGAGGGACTTCGTGGTGCGCAGACACTTCTTTCCTTTCTGAGAAAGAAGCAAGGGAGTGATGCACGGATGGTGACTCTTCCTCCCAGGACCATTTTAGGGGTATGGATTAACTTGCTAGTTGCCTGCCCAATATCCATTGCTCTTTATTTTTTGCTAACAGGACATTAATTTTGTGTGGGCAACGTGGTCAGCTAAAAGTGCTTTCCCAGAATATCTGGGAGCTTAGGACGGCCTTGTGACAAAGTTCTGGCCAATGACACACAAGCCACGGGATTCTGGGAAATTCTTTGCCCTTCAGTCAGATACCGTTCTTTATTGCTTCCTGCGTTCATTTTCCTTCCTACCTAGAATGTGGAAACTGTGACCCATTTTGCACAGTCGTCTTTTGATCTTGGTGGTAAACTAAGAGTAAAAGCATATGTATGATAAAGAAACGGATATTATTAAGCCACTATAACAGGGTTTGGTGTTGCTTATAGCTAAATGCATTCTTAGGTGTTATAAAGCAAAAGAGAATAAATTTGGCATTATTGCAAGTCCACTAATGTTTCAAACATTTTGCAAACATTAACTCACATTAACCTTATCAACAACATTTATTCATACAAGGAATAGTTGTTAATGTAAAGAACAATTGCCCAAGTTTTAGAGATAAATAAATAAAATCTCAAGGAGCTAAAGTGATCAGAAAACATCCAGTAATTGAACTTGTCTAATGCAATGCCCACTTCTTCTACCATATGGCTATTTTCCATAAAGGCGAAATAAGTGGAGAATTAATTGAATATTCCATTAGTAATGGTTGATGAAGAATCCTGATATTGATACTTCAGCAAGGAATTGATAATATGTTTATTTCCTACTCAGATTTCTTCACTTACTAATTTGCCACAATTCTCTACTGCTCTTGACCTTCCTGGGCACAGCCCACAGATAGTGGGGTGATGAGACTTGGAATTTTATGAAATTAGTGGCTCTCAAACTTCTGTGTGCATCAAAGTCATCTGGAGGTTTTGCAAAACCACAGATTGTTGGGTCTTACACCCAGAGTTTCTGACTCAGTAGGTCTGATGGGGACCCCAATAATTTGCATTCTAACGAGTTCTTAGATGCTGCTGCTGATCTGCGGGCCACACTTTGAGAAGCACTATCTCCCACTTAAGAATCTCCCGATAAGGAAGTAACAATTATGATGCTAGTATTTTCCTAAATTCTAGGTACATTCCTAGAATCTTTAAAAAATATATTTACCATAAAATATTTTAAATATAATATCTCCCAATATTAAACTGGGTGCAAGAAAACATAAATTTTAGTTAAAGAAACAGTAAAAAGCATGATATGGAAAATATTATTGATAAAGAAGTTAGTGTGTCTGAAAATACTTAAGGTCCTCTTGTTTCTTTCTTTTTTATATTTAATATTTGGCATATATTCTTGCCAACAACCACAAAAAAATACAAGGGCAGCAATATCCCTTTGTGTATGTATATGTGTGTATGTGTGTGTGTGTGAGAGAGAGAGAGTAAGAGAAACAGAGAGATAGAAAAAGACTGCTTTGTGGGTGAACCTGCATGACCATGTTACATGTATGTTAGAATTCCCTTATGTGTAGGGAAGTGCATATAATTTTAGGGATAAGGAATCTCTAGGTGTTATTTCTAAATTGATGAAAGAAACAAAGTTAGGATGGACCTTAAAAAGTCATATAGCTCAGCAGCCATATAATGAATGCAACTACTAGAGACTCTTATTTTAGCAATAAATAGAAGTTTTAAATAATGATGCCTAATGTTAACAGAGTAATCTATGTCCAGAGCTTTGCTAATTCATTCTATTTAATCCTCATGATATCTTTGAAGTAAGTACTGTCAATGACCCTATTATGGGAGAAGGAATGGAGGCTTAGAAGTTAAGAAAATTGCCTAAGAGCCCACGGCTAGTTGGTGTGAGAAGCCAGGATTTAAAGCCAGGCTAGCTGGCTCCAGAGATATGTAAATCTTTCATTGCTAGGGCCTATTTTATTTTGGCCTTAGGTTTGTCCAAGGGTCCATATAATAGTTTAATTTGGGGGTATTGCATTTATCTAGGGTTCTGGTAACAAGGACGGTGAGGTCATCCGGAAGCAATCCAAGCTTCTGATCTGCATGCCTTGTACTCAGCGTTAACACACTGAGTTGATATAATACCAGCAAAAAAGGAAAGAAATGTTCTATTTTATTTGGCATATACAGCCTTATGCTGGCAAATGTACTAGTTCCACTAAGCTTTTTAAAATACTGAAAATAATTCCCAGACAGCCATTCATTTCTTCATCAACAGTGTTTTATCAAGCACACACGATGGACCAGGCAGAATGCTGGGAACAGAGTGGTGAATAAGGCAGCTATAATTCCTACTCTGTTGATTGAATTCAAGGGGTGAAATGCCCTCTCTAAAATCAGCTTCCCTTGGCAATTGAGTAGCCAGTCTTTTCCAGGAATGGAATGAGCTTTGCCATACCCTTCTCAATTGGGGACATTATGATAATTGTCCGGCTCCTCCTTCTTTACCTGTGAGCCTGCTGTGAGCTGCCTGGGATATTTCAATACATTAAAGAGAAAAAATAAAAGAAGGTAAACTCATTCACTTCAGGAACCTCTCTGCCTTTTCCCTGGGGTTAACTCTCAGCTAGAGCTGACCTCTAGTCAACTAGTGTCGCAGTCATTTTTCTAAAGCTTGGACTCCAATGAGGCCAGGCCGCCACCTACCTTATCTGTTGGTTGCCTGTGCTCCTGTTCACAGGGCCGCACCATACAGAGCCGAGTCCGCTTCACCATCTCGCACTGCGGATTCCTGTTGGTGACCTGGGTGGAGAAGCCCATGCCACAGCTCTTGGAACATGCGCTCCACTCTGTGGTCTGTTCAATGCAGTTGATACTTGAGTCAGAGACTGCAACTCCTAGAGTGGTTTCTGTCCTGTAGGCTATGAGAAATACAAAAAAAAAAAAAAAAGAGAGAGAGAGAGACAACCAGGCAGAGTAAAACGTGAGGATCACAAAGTGGCTTTGTCCATCATCATCAGATAGAAGGTCTCAGCCAATTCTGTGCCTCCTAAAACTTGGGTGTTTTCAGGGACAGAATGGATTACTCTATTTATAAACTCCTAACAGGTTGCACAATGCCTGGCTCATTGTAGGCATTTAGGAAATCTTTGTGGAATGACTGTTTAACTTGTCCTTAAGTCTCAGGGTCCTGGCCAGGTGACTCCATTGGTTGGAGCAGCTTCCCGTACACCAAAAGTTTGCAGGTTCGATTTCGGTGAGGGCACATACCCGGGTTGTGGGTTTGATCCCTGGTCAGGGTGTGTACAGCAGGCAACCGATCCATGTTTCGCTCTCATCTCTCTCTCTCTCTCCCTTCTTCTCTCTCTAAAATCAATAAAAAAAATATCCTTAGGTGAGGATTAAAAAAACAAAGAAGCTTAGGAATTTTAAGAATATAGAGCAGTTTAGCATCAATGACCATTCCATAAATTACAGTGTTTCAATATGTGATTTCTTACAGAAAAAAGATCATGCTGAAATTTTAATTGGATGAGTAAGTAGAACCAACTCAAAATTGTGATGGAAGCAATACTTTGCCTTAGAGAGGTGGTCCTGGTGATTTGGATTATGGGATATAGACACTTGGACTTTGATTATGAAAAGTTCTGTCTCAACATTTCATATCATGACTTGGGGCACGTCTTCTCTTTGACATGGCAGTGTTCCTATCTGCAAGGCATGGCTAATAATGTCTGCATACCACCAGTAGATGTAATCTGGCTGATGAATGGCTTCTAAAATATTCTTTACTGGCTCTTGAGTTTCTCTCCCTACCCGAAACTATTTCCTTTATAAGATGAAACAAAAAGCAAAGCAAAACCAAGATTCTGAAGTGTCACTTGACCTTTCCTGCAGCATCTGGAAAGGTGGCATTTCTCTGTGACACCTGTCCAGTGATGAGTAGCATTCTTTAGGGAGGCTGGTTTTGAGAATGCACAGCTAGTGTGCAGAATCCACAAAAGGGAGTGATTTTTTTTTTTTACTTGTATCATTGTAATGTGAATAAAGGTCAAGTAGATGGACTAAAATATACAGAGTAGTCATGCAATAAGACCGAATCAGTCCCACTGCTGGAAAGAACCACTGAACTGAGCAGGTTCTCTTTAGGAGAAACTGCATACTTCACTCACTCGGCTAGGACTCCAAGCCCTGGTGTGTTGGGCTCAGTGGGCAATCTGGAATCCACAGCTGCATGGCCAGAAATGGAGGCCAGTTTCTCATTGCGAATCCTCAAGGACACTCATGCTTCTGCCCACCTGTATCCTGTGCTGTGATCACCTTCAGGGAGCCCGAGTTTCTCACCTGGAAGGGCGTGCAGGTCCCCTAACGCCTCCGTGTCATTTGCGTCACAGATCCACTTTTCACAGCACTCCCCGGGCACTTCAACTTTTCTTGGAACCGGGCAGTCAGGTTGGGGTAGTAGCAGGTCCTCGTCACAGCGAGGCACGCAGCCAATCTGCCCATCTTGGCAGGTGCACTGGTATTTGCAGCTGGGCTGAAAGGTTTCTCCACTTTGGTAAATGACCCCATCGAACACACAGTTATCTCCCTCGATCGCTAGAATAGCGGGGAAGCAGGGCAGAGAGGGGAGGGGAGAGAGAAAAACAGTTACAATGTTTTGAGGACACCACATAAGATTTGTGGCACGTGTTCCAAAGCCCAAGTTGTTCATTGTCTGGTTGAGAGAGCCTGTTTTATTTTTTTTTTATCCATCTCCAGAGGAGAGATATCCTCACGAAGGGCTCCCAGAGCAAGAAAGATGCTTCAAGACCATCCAGCCCTGCCACTCATTCTATGGATGAGGAAAGAGGTGTGCAGCTGAGAAATGACCTTCCCAAGGTCCCGTAGCCATGTTCTAAAGTTACTTTGCAAGAAACTCCTCAGATTCTCCTCAGCCAGCAGCTTAGAATTAAAAAGAGAAGGAAGAAAGAAAGAAAGAAAAAAGCACTCATGTTCTCCAAATAGGTTAACTGGTCACATTGGGCAGAGAGTTAGAATTCCTTGGCATTCCAGCACAAAAAATCATTATGAGCTCGGGGGCTATTCCAAGCCTCTAATCCAGAGAGGCAGGGCCAGCCTCCAACTAAATGGTGCACCACGTGGAAAACTGATGCCCAATTAATTAAGTTTCACCAGCCTGCACCGGCTGGCCACCTGCCTTTTGTTATTCACAGCCCAGGAGAGGGGTTACATAGATGTTCCAGGAGACTTGGGGGGGGGCTTTGGCTCAAATAGGACAATTGCAGGTTTGAAAACGAACCTGTTGGACTGCAGTGGGGGAGCTGGGAGCCAGTGAGTGAGCCCTAGCGTCCATCACCCCAAGCGTCCCCCTGGACATGTCCAAAAAAAACCGACTTCACTGGCCCCTAACTCTGCTCTGCTCCCCATCCATCTCGATTCTTCTCTAGGGAGGCAAGTGACTGAGTGCTTCTCACCTCTGGCTTCGGGAGCTCCCCCAACCCCAGTCGCCCCCCAGCCCATGCCTGGCGCACAGTAAGTGCTCCATACACATCACCCACAGCATCCTCATTACTGTGATTATTGCGCATCACTTTCTGGGGAGGGGGAGGGATAGGAAAGACGGGGCAGCCCCAGCTAGCCTCAGAGAGAGGTTCGAGGTGGAGGGGGCAGGGTTACCCATGCAGATTCCAGTCTGGGCGCTGGGGTCCGCTCTGCGGTCACAGAAGAGGCCGCGGCTCTCTTCGCAGGGCTCCAGCTCCGAGCAGCTGTCGCCGCGCTGGCGGGCACACACCAGACAGCACGAGCAGTCATCCAGCACCGCTCTCACCCCGGGGGCGCAGGTCGGCGGCGTCTGGGGGCACCGGGCCGGGCAGGGGTTTGGGCAGCGTTGAGTCGTAGCCACCTGGGAGGCGGCGAGAAAAGAAGGAGAAACCTCTCAGCGGGATCAGTAAGGCAGAGTGACCCGGCAGGGGCCGCCCAGGAAGGCAAAGTAACCAGGGACACCTAAAGGTTGCGCCACTCACCTGTCCCAAGAGATGGAGGAGCAGGAAAGCCAGGCAGAGGCACTGCGTGGGCAGACTGAGACTCATGCTTTGCACACTCTGCATGCTCAGGCTTTTCCCTCCCGCGTTTGCAAAACGAGACTTTCCACGCTGTGGATTGGCTCTGCTCACTTCCCTCCAGGTCCCGAGATCGCCTTCCTTCCCCAGCGCCACCGGCAGGTTTTATAGTGCGCTCCCCGGACGCGCACAAGCCGGTTGGCTGCAGCGCAGGGAGGAGGGGGGATCGGCTGGGTGGGGAATGGAATGAACCCCGGGGTTGCCATGGCAATTGGCCTTGGGTGCTGCTCTCCTCAGGGCGCGGCACCAGGGCCTGCAAGTGCCTGTGTGTGGCGACCGGCCTGTCCCAGAGCGCCGGGAGGGGCTTGGGTGGAGTCCCCAGGCTGGGACCCAGGCAGGGCTCGCTCAGCGAGCGCGTGGGAAGGAAACGCCCGTTTCCTCCTGGAAGCTGCTTTGCCTTCCCCGAGGACTAAGACACCGCCACTCCCCACCCCACGGCCCAGGCTGGGCTGCAAACGTGGGGCTCTCCTAAAGGGGTGCCTGAAGTTTGGGGCCATCTGTGGGGGCTTGGCCAGAGGCCCAGGGATTTAGTCATAAGGGAAGCATGAGCAAGCCTGTCACCGTTTAGGGCACTCTCTGAATGTGTTGTGGGAGAGGGGGAGGGAGAAAGGGAAGAAAAGAGAAAGAGAAGAAAGACAAAAAGGGGGAAACCCCAGATAAAGAAAATAAAGTAAGTCAGCAATGATTGGATAGGGGATGCTATTGGCCAAATGGCAAAGTTCATTTGACTACTCATTCCAAGCCCCGCTGATTCCCAAACCTTCAATTCCGCAGTTTTTATAGGAATAGAAGCAAGACATAATAAAATAAAACATAAGAGCTTGAGATAAATACATGCAAGCGTTCTGCCTGGTCGATAAAAACCTTGAAACACCTGTTGGATCACGGCTGATGCCCAACAGCCCATCTCAAAATGCGAGAGGCTTTGAGAGTCTATAGGCAGGTTCAGCTCAGCCACTGTCAACCCCAACAATCAAGGAAGGAATGTGGAAGGTGTTTGCTTTATTTAGGGAACCAAATCTCTCTTCCACCTGGCATCCACTTTCAGAATGTGGCTGCTCTGAACACTGGTCATCTCTCATGAGGACAGCACTTTAAAATATATATATATACTTTGCCCTGGCTGTTGGCTCAGTGGGTGGAGCGGCAGCCTGCGGACTGAAGGGTCCCAGGCTCGATTCCGGTCAAGGGCATGTACCTTGGTTGTGGGCACATCCCCAGTAGAGGGTGTGCAGGAGGCAGCTAATCAATGATTCACTCTCATCATTGATGTTTCTATCTCTCTCTCTCCCTCTCCCTTCCTCTCTGAAATCAATAAAAATATATTTTAAATAAATAAAATATACTTTTATTGATTTCAGAAAGGAAGGGAGAGAGAGAGAGAAAGAGAGAGAGAGAGAGAGAGAGAGAGAGAGACATCATTGAAGAGAAAGAATCATTGATTGGCTGCCTCCTGCACACCCGCTCCTGGGAATCCAGCCCGAAACCCAGGCATGTGCCCTGACTGGAATCTACCATGACCTCCTAGTTCATAGGTCAATGCTCAGCCACTGAGCCCCGCTGGCCAGGCAAGGAGAGAACTTTAACTGCTCCAAAGGTGACATTGCTTGTTGGATTTTAAAAAAAAATTTGCTACCCTGCATTTCAACTTTGCTGCTGCCACTGGGTTAGTTATGCCCAACTCTTTTGAGGATACCCGCATTGAAAAGACACTTTATAAGAAAAGTTACACAGACTGGGGATGTAATGCTAGACCTTGAAAAGAAATAAATTCCCTGGACTTCATCGGTCTCCAGTATGAAGTTCAATCAATGGCAGCTTGTGTAAGGGGCCAGGCTGCCCCTGAAACTCCTGCCACCTTGGCGATGAAGTCATTTCAAGCCCCTTCAGGAGAGTTCTCTGAGGAACTTCCATGACATACTTCCAAGCCGCCACACATTCTGCTTTCTGAGTAGTACTCGAAGCTTGTTGAGAGACCAAACAGTTAATTTGCACCATGTCTAGGTTACTGATATGCTCCTCAGGTTGATGGGTTGTCATGGGGCCTCTGGCCTAGTGATGCGTCCACCTGACTGCCCAACAGAATCTACCAGGTGTTGTTGTTTTTAAAACTGTAGATTCCTAGGCCCCACCCTTGACCCAATCAGTTGGATTCTCTGGTGAGGGCCCTTGGTAGGCAGGTTTTTAACTTTGAAATTTAAGCTGGTTTGGGGAAACCTACATATGGAGCAACTGGAGGTGCAGCTGATGGGGAGGCAAGAATGTGGGCCAAATTTTCAAAGTATGACTAGACAGAACAAGGAGAAACTGGCAACATTGAGGTTGGTCTGACTCTTCTTGGAAAGGGGGAGGCTGAGCCCAGCCAGCATGGCTCAGTGGTCTAGCTTCGACCTATAATCCATGAGGTCATGGTTCGATTCCCAGTCTGGACACATGCCCTGGTTGTAGGCTCAATCTGCAGTGTGGGGTGTGCAGGAGGCAGCCGATCAATGATTCTCTCTCATCATTGATGTTTCTATCTCTCTCTCTCCCTTCCTTTCTGAAATAAAAAAATAAAAATACATATTTTTTTAAAAAAAGAAAGTGGGAGGCTGAGAGGAGAAATGTAAGTTCAAGATAAGGATGAAAATGTTAAGAAGTCACTGCTAATGTGGGCTGCTACTCGGTCCTCTTGATTGCAAGTGATAGAAACCAAACTACTTTCAGCAAGAAGACTTGATTGAAAAAATGCTGTAGCATTTCACATAGTAACGAATAGGAGCGGTGCTGCTAGGCCCGAGAGGCACTAGGGTCTGGGCCTCAGAGCTATCAGGACTTCACCTTTCTATCTTCCGTGCTTCTCTGTGTGTTGACTTTGGTCTCTCTCCTTGGATAAGTCCTTCAGTTCTCCCCACCCTCTTACACTATGACCTTATCACCACAGAAAGGATATCCTTCTCCCTTAGGCTTAATTTGGAAAGTTCCAGGAAAGGAGTTGGATGAGCACATGCTGGGTCAATTGAAGGAGGCAAGACAGCCGAGGAGTGGGGAGGAAGGATAGCTCCCCAGGAAAGAAGGAATTATTCTTTAAGAAGAAAACAAACTTGCAAAACAGTACTGGAACACTCTTTTGTCAGCTAGAAATGCTCCTGGGTAAAGATTTCCTTGATAAAACAACTGGAAATTAGTGAAGCCACCTGAAGACAGGTCTGTCAGGTCATGTTTGTGGCCTCCAGGATAGATTTTATCTTCTCTGGACACTTGTCACCACCTTGCTATTCTCCTACCTCTCTTGACGCAATGAATAACAATGATGTGTCTGTCTCTGTATCTGTCTTCTTTCCCTGGAGGACAGGGAACCTGTCATATTCTCCATAACACCCTCAGCATTGACTGCAGGGATGGATAAATGGTCAGTTGTTCTTGGACCTTTTGAGATACTTCAAACCTCATTTTAAGTTTTGCCACTGCTCTGCATATGGCGAGGAAAGGAAGAACTGGAGGCTGTTGGTTCCTCAGCATCAGTAGAGGCTGAACTGGGCCTCTCAGCCTCTGACATGCACCTTCTCTGTCTTTCCTGGTACTGAGAGTCTAAAGGATAGCATGTGGGCTGGTGATCTCCTGTTTGAAATAGACCAGGGGTCACTTGAGGTCTCTGGGGGGTCCGGGGACACCCTATTAGAGACTTCATGAATTGCTGGCCTTGGCTACCAACTGGGTTATGAGGTGCAAGTACCTTGGTTGGTTCATCTTTTCCCTTTCCTTCACCCCAGGTGTGGCACTCATTTCTCCCTCTCTGTCTCAGAGAGTTTGTTCATTGGCTTATATTCTTATGACTTCTCAGTCAACACATAGAAATTCTTACCTTTTCTAAAGGTAACATTTTATGAAGCTTTCCATTTGCTGTTTTTATCTTTTCCATTATATAAAAGGTTAAAAAAATATGTTGGCACTTCTGTAGCAGGCAAGAAGAATATAAAGCACAGAGCCCCGTATTAGAAACAAAACAAGTAAAAAGCAGCGACTGCGATATTATCACCTCCAGGACAACTCCATCCCTCTCCTCTCCTCTGTGAGTGCGTTCTCTGTAAACTCATAGCCATGCATGTCTTCTGCAGTCATCGTTCAGCCAAGCCACATGTTCGTAGCTCTCACAATGTGCCCCGTAAATCAGCCTCGCAGCTCCTTAATAATCCTGTGGCTCTTTTCTGAATTTTCTTCCTATGTCCCTTCTCTGGGGCCCCAGGGTGTTGGTAGAAGACAAGGTAATTCCCATTATATGTTGTACAAGCCAGTCCTACTTGGTGTCCAGTTATATGGCTAATTTCAATCACACCCTCTTGTTTTTCTGACAGATCCCTTGATATCTTGCTTTTCCAAAAACAACAAAGGGCGGAGAAGAAATAGTGATGGGAGGTGAAATGTATAATTTTTAGTGTTATCGCCTTTGGAAATGTCTTCCTATTGCTCACCTTTTAAGAAGTTATTTTTAGTACATTTCTTAAAGAAAACAAAAAATCCAGGAGATTATGTAAAGATAAATTCAAGCTAGAAATTAGCTAGACATGTGAGAAATAAATTAATTTACCCCCTGCTAAATGACTTTCTTATATGGAAATGGGCTCTTGGGGAGTCAAATCATTTCTTTAAAAGTATTTTGAACTGGATGGAGTCTAACAAGCTTATATACATGGGAAGGCAAAATAGATTTACAGTTGTTCATATGGAAAATAATACAAAATTAATAAATAACAATACAAGGATACACTCTGGGTTTCACTCACTCACAACTGTAAACCTACTTTTGCTCACCCCGGCATAGGCCCCATTCCTAGCCACCGGGCACCTGTACTGCCCATTTCAACACCCAGCTGAAGAAAGTGGCCCTGATGAGTTTTTTTCTTTGTGGATTCTTTATGGCTCATAACAGCTGGGCTGAGTGAAACCAATCCTGCTCCACTGACCAGGACTCTTTAAACCAGGAATTAGTGTCAGAGACCAAGGCACATGCATATGGACTGGACACAAAGTTAGCCGCTAGCTTCTCAGGAGTGCGCCACCTTGGATGATGGTGGACCCAACTCATAAATGCTGGTGGCCACGCATGCTGCTGAAACAACGGAAAGGAAGTAGGCTCACTTGAACACAGCCAAGGTCCTACACCAATTCAAAAGATTCCTGCAGGAAGAAAAAAAAATTGGATATATTTTTTTTTGAGAGTCCCTATCCCCAAATGATGCTTCAGAGCCTAAAAAAGCTTATACAGCCTCTGCCACCCAATTTCTGAATTCTCAGTAACAAATCACCGAGACTTTTAGGAGAGACATGCCCATAGAACCGTGTTGTATTTGACAGTGTGAATAATCATAATGTCCAGGTCATTTATGGATAACTATTTTATACTTCATGGCATAAATCAAAGATGACTAAGATCTTTGCGTCCTCACGGATTTTATAACATATAGTGGGGCCTTGACTTACGAGTTTAATTCGTTCCATGATGGAGCTCGTAACTCAAATTACTCGTATGTCAAATCAAAAAGTGAACGAGTGAGACACGTGATGCTGGGCTGATGTTGTGGCGTTCACTGTGACGTTCGCTGCGCCAACTAGCGGTGGGGTATCTGAAGCTGGCTCGTAACCCAAATTTTAGCTCGCAACTCAAAGCAAAAAATTGGCCGAGAGACGGCTTGTATCTCGAAAACCTCATTAGTCGGGACACTCATAAGTCAAGACCCCACTGTAGTAGGAAAATGAAGTAATAACTGTCATGGAAGGCAAAATGTGATGATTCCCATAAATAAACATAGGTGCACAAAAGAGGGTGATGTTAATTTCTTTAGCATGGGGTTCATGGTGGCTGGGGAGAAGGGAGTTTTGGGGAAACTATTATTGTATGTTCATTGTTTGTCTTTTCACTAAGCCGTATTGCCTCAAAGACTATAGGACATTGAGTTGGATAAAGCCTGGATAGGATTTTGAAACCTGGAGACGTGGGTTGAGCAGAGCCAGTGAAACAAAGGCAGAAGGATGGGAAAATTGAAGAGTGGCATCATTTATCTGGAAGAGGGAAAAGTAATGGGACATATGGTTATAAAAGTGGGATGAAGCTGCCAACTCTTGTCCTCCCTTCCTTCCTCCATCCCTCTCCTCCTCCCCAATCAGCGCTCCATGTAGTAACATTATTCTTCAAGAATTTACCCTTGGTTACAGGAGGAGGTGAGTGGAGGTGAGTACTGCAGTTGAGATGTGTTTGGAGCGGTTCAGGGAGAGATAATGAGGACACAGACTACAGATTGGCCATGCCAAGGGAAAGAGGAGCTTGCAGGAAGGAGATGGTGAGCCTTTACAGGAGCTCTGGCTGGCTGCTGAAGGCATGGGTAGCACAGATGTAAGATGATCCTGGGTTTTGACCCTAGATAACTAAATGGCTTGTGATAGCATTTTGGCGGAAGCTGCACAGCTTATGTGATGAAACATGTCTGCCAAAAGATTGCCTGTTTTCCAATCTTAGAATATAATATTGTGTTCTAGATCTTAGAATAGTTTCCTGGCCAGTCTGTGCCTCAGTTTCTTTCTCTGTCTATGATAGAAATACCCATAAGTCCTTCTTTTCTAGGATTGCCGTTATGCTAAATATGATGCACAGCTTTCCCTGCAGACCTTCTCAATGGGGTTCTGAGAGACTTAAGTCCCAATACCGTGAGGCATCCATTTGGATGAATTAACTTCTATTCTCTGCATCTTGAATGGTACTAGCATGTAGCACACACCATGGGAAACCATGGGGCATCTCAGACAAAAGTTAGAATCGGTGTATTATAAGATTTGGGCTCAGGCAAGGTGATTTTGAAGACGATTCAAGGAAGTGAGTTTTGTTCCAGATCGGGTGCTGACAGGAGACAGGGCAATCCCACCAATGGTTACCTTAACAATCTTTATTGCAGAGGTGGGGTGAACAAAGCACACAGAGAGTTGTTGCTGGAGAATGAATGATAGTTGTTCATGTCAGCAGGGCCAGGGGGAAGCCCAACCATTTTTGAGGTCACACAGTATTTTTGTTTTTACCTCTGTCACACGTGATTATGAAGTGGTCTCATCCTGGACAGTCCTCATCAGATGCTGATATTGTGTAAAATCCACAGCAGAAGAAACTACAACCTAGCTGGTGGCAAGAGATGTCAGGAGTCAGGGCTGCCTTTTTCCCTCTCGCTCTTTACTGTTGCCTAGACATCGTTTTGACTCTTTCTTTGAGATGAGAAGAAACAGACTTACCAAAGCACAGGTTTGAGTAATTTATGGCTGTGGATGCATATTACCAGTTTGATTTTCAGAAGTGTGTATCAGTTTACTCTTTTGCTGGCATAAGAGTAAAGTTATACTGGGATAAATGTTGAGCAACTTTCAGAAAGCCTGTATCTTCAATGGTTGGGTGATTTGTTAGAGAGTAACCCAAACCTTCTGTGCTTTTAATGGTTCTACCGCTCTGGTTCTCTGTTGTTAGGTCTTACTGCTGAATGGTCATATGAGGAGGGGTCATTCATATTTACCCTGCCCACATATGCGTCCCTCTTCGCCCAGTAGCAGACCTCTTTCCTTTTTGTTCATTGAGATCAATAACTCCCACCAACACTGGGACTGCTTTTTTGTCATTATCCCATCCTGCCCATTTTATCCTCCTCATGTCAATAATCATGAATTGGTATAGTTCCTCCCTTCGAGTCATTTTTCCCCCAGGTTAAATGGACAACAAGGTGTCATGAATCAAACTGGTCTTCTCCATGCTCTTTTAGATGCTCCTGTGTAGAGCTGAGCTTTCAGAAGCATCCCTTCTTGCTGGTGCTAGCGTGTGTGTACCAGGTCATCTGTAGGTCAGCTAGAACAGTGGCTCTCAGGTAGTTTTGACCATGACACTCAATAAGAAATATTGAAATTTTACATCATGAACAAATATGTATAAATGCATCTTCACATATATGCACATCAGCCCCCACATTTATATACATGCATATCGCAAATACATAGGACTACAGGATTGGAAAAAAGTTTCACAAACATGTCTTTGCTACATACCTTGTGTTTAAACCCCCTAAGTTAATGTTTTTATGTCTTAGTGATAGAGGAATGTCTCCTTGGTTAGGAGTCAGCAAGCGCTAACATATAATAATTAATTTCTACATTCTTACTTTTCATCTTATATTCTTTACCTTAGATTTATTTTATTTTATTTTTTTAAATATATTTTATTGATTTTTTACAGAGAGGAAGGGAGAGGGATAGAGAGTTGGAAACACTGATGAGAGAGAAACACCGATCAGCTACCTCCTGCACACTCCCCACTGGGGATGTGCCTGCAACCAAGGTACATGCCCTTGACCAGAATAGAATCTGGGACCCTTGAGTCCTCAGGCCGTCACTCTATCCACTGAGCCAAATTGGTTAGGGCTTTTTTTTTTTTTAATAAATATTTTTTAATTGATTTTTTTTTTTTTTATAGAGAGGAAGGGAGAGGGATAGGATAGAGAGTTAGAAACATTGATCAGCTGTCTTCTGCACACCCCCTACTGGGGATGTTCCTGCAACCAAGGTACATGCCCTTGACCGGAATCGAATCTGAGACCCTTCCGTCCACAGGCCGACGCTCTATCCACTGAGCCAAACTGGTTGATTTATTTATTTTTTTTGTACCAAGAAATTTTAACTTGTTTGTTACAGCCCAAACCTGAGTCCAGCTACTCATTACTCACTCCCAGAATTCAGACTCTGTAGTCAATTCAACCACAACCAAAAATTCACCTTGATGTAAAATGATGCTTGCTTCCTCCTTAATTAGATACCGTCAGCATTTATTCTCATACATATGTTTCCATATTTTAGCCCAAAGCTTGGCAATTATTTTACTAATTGTAAATCTATGCTTATTTCTTTCTGACTTCTCACCCCAAACGTGGGATCTGACTCTGAGGAATGGAGGGTTAGGGCAGGAAGAGAATTGGATACTCTGGGCAAGACTAGAATTTCAGGTAAAGGAAGAGGCCTGTGTTAAGTAAGGGAGAAGACACCTTGTTAGACAAGGAAGAGGTGTTCTTTCAGCTGCTAAGGTATTCTCAGAGGGGTCTGTGGCCCCTAAGCTCCCAGGTCCTCCCATTTCCAATTCCACTTATCAGCGTCCAGTCCCTTCCTTATCTCCAGGATACTGCTCAGGCTCTGACATTGACTACCGATATTTCTTCATTGTGAAAAAAATCATGTTTTGTTTTGTTCATCAGTCTTGCAGCTAATAGAGGTGAGATTCTTTTAGCTCTCTCTGTTACGAGGTTGCCCCCTTTATTCTGCTATCTCCTCAATCCTACACAAAATGGGAACTTTCCCCACAGGCAGATAGGAAGGTTCAGTATTGAAATAGACAAATACCCATTGTCTATATATGATGAATAATTTTCTAGTTTGTCATTGGCCTTTAATTTTGATGATTTTTGGTGTACAGAATTTTTAAAAATGTCAACAATTTATAGATACTCCCTTTGTGTTTTTTTTTCATTAAGACAATTATTTTAATTATTTTTCAAAAGTTTAAATCTTTCAATGGAAAATATCAAGGTTTTTTGAAGTTATTTATTACGAAGTAAAATTGGACTTAGTCTAAAAATGTCAAAGGCTATTTAATTATAAGGAAAAGTGGTCTTCTCCCCTACTCCTCCTCAGCATTAATTTTTATTCTTTTAGCTGTATTTACTTTCCAATATTTGCCCATGTACCTTTCAGTACTGTACCTCTTTATGTAGCTTATACTGCTATTTTTTTTCTTTTTCAAATTTGTACATTATTGAGTTTCTTTTTGGGAAGATGAGGACTCAGCCTTCTTAAATTATAACCACACATATTTCTATGCATCCTTCTCACCCCCAAATCCACATCACAATTTCTATTTAAATAAATACCATTTACATTATTTTACTAGGTTAATATGAGTTATAGTTGACAATGTACTACAATTGCATGTCAGTTCTTATAAAACTTATGTTTTTTGGGGGGAGTTACAGACTGCTTCATCTTTTTTATTTGTTAATTACTCATTAGTAATTAGCTTCAAATTGTATGATTAAATTGTAGAAATTCTCAAAAAAGGTCCAAGAACTGCAAATAAACTACTAGTTTCCTTTCCTTTGTTCTTGACTACATCTCACCTGGAGTCCTGCAAGCTCTTATTCCAAATTGGAGGTGCTTTTCAAATCTGCTCATTATTTGTTGTGCTGAGACCTCCCTACACCTGGACCTCCCTTTGCTGTATTGCTATGTTGGATCTTCTATGTAATAAATACCAGGTATTTTTCTTCTACTCTCCTGCTTTAGTTTACTCCCTACAGTTTTGTCTGTTTCAGAATGTGCCCTGCAGTACATTTCTTTACACACACACACACACACACACACACACACACACACTGATGAAGCTGTGGTGGCGGGGTCCGAGGCAGAGGCAGTTAGGGGTGATCAGGCAGGCAAGTGAGTGGTTAGGAGCCAGCAGTCCCAGATTGCGAGAGGGATGTCCGACTGCCAGTTTAGGCCCAATCCTGCAGGGATCCCAATCCCTCGGGGGAAGTCTGACTGCCAGTTTAGGCCCAATCCCACAAAGATCCCTGAGGGATCAGGCCTAAACTGGCAGTCAGACTTCCCCCGAGGGGTCCAGGATTGTGAATTTCATGCACCAGGCCTCTAGTGTGTGTGTGTGTGTGTGTGTGTGTGTGTGTGTGTGTGTGTGTGTATCCTATATAATAAAAGCCTAATATGCAAATCAACCTAACGACAGAATGACTGGTGGAACAACTGGTCGCTATGATGCGCACTGACCACCAGGGGGCAGACGCTCAACACAGGCGCTGCCCCCAGCCCACAGGCCCTAGGCCAGCCTAGGTGGATGCCAGTGGAAGCCGCCAATCACCCCGCTGGTTGCCCCGCAGAGGGAGGTGACCGGCAGCAGCAGGGGGCAGGGTCAGTGAGCAGGTGGCGCCAGGTCAGCTAAGGCAGGTGCCAGCAGGGCCCCCCTAGTTGCCCTCCGGTCGTCCCACAGATTGGCCCTGATTGCTGGCCAGGTCTAGGGACCTTACCCATGCATGAATTTCATGCACCGGGCCTCTAGTGAAGCCATTAGAGGCCATTTTGAAGCCATTTCTGCATTGTCTTCCAGGTTTTAGAGTTGCTCTTGAGAAACTCAGTGACATTTTGGTTCCCAGTCTTCTGTATGCGATATGTTATTTTTCCTGTGAAAGTTTTTCAAAACTTGTCTTAAACCTTAAGTTACTAAAATTTCATTAGTGTATGATTTGCTTGTTCTCTCTCTCATATTTATCCTATCTATCTATCTATCTATCTATCTATCTATCCATCCATCTATCTACCTACCTATCTATCTATCTATCATCTAACTTTCTATCTATCAATCTACCTACCTATTCATCTAACTACCTACCTTGTTCCATTTGTTGTTCTTTGGGCATTTTGTATACCTTCAACTTAGGGATATTTTCTTATATTATTCGATAATTTAATTTCTTTCATATTATCTGTTCTTTTTTTCCTGAAAACTGTTTAAGCTAAATATGAAATTTCCTAGATTAGTGATCCAATTTTTAAGTATTTTCCAGCTTGTCATCTTAGTATTTTTTTCAGTTTTTAGAAATCTATACCGTGACTTCATATAACAAATATTTTATTGCAATTTTAAAAGTCAGGTTTATTGAGGTATGATTTGCATGTAGTCAGAGTTACAGCTTCTAGTGCACAATTCCACGCCTTTTGAAAAAGTTTTAATGTAATCAAGATATAGACTCATTCATTCATGTTCCTTTATAGTAAGCATCTCTTTCCATTCCTAGACCCTGAAAACCAATCTCTGACCTAGTTTTGCCTTTACCTGAATATCATAGAAATGTTTTACTTTCAAAATCTTCAGGTAGCTGCTTTTTGTATTCTGTACAAATTTTTTAGTTGCAATCAGTGAAAGAGATAGATTGATAGACTTTCTCCATGTTGGCTATTTTTTTCTGCATTTATTTAAATGATCATGTAATTTTTCGTCTTTAGTCTGTTGATATGGTGAACTATATTGATTGATTTTCCAATGTCGAATCAGCTTTGCATTCTGAGATAAACCTCAAATAAAAAAAATATATTATTTTTTTCTGGATTTAATTTGCCAGTTTTTGTAGAGGATTTTTACAACTAAATTCACAAGGAATATTTTTCTTATTTCTAATTTAATTCTTTTCATGGTTTTTGGTATCAAGATAATCTGACCTCAGAAAATGAGTTGAGAGCATTCTCTCCTTCTCTATTTTCTGAAAGAGTTTATAAAGAATTGCTATTATTTCCTCCATAAATGTTTGATAGACTCCACCAGTGAAGTTATCTGGGCTTGGAGTTTTCTTTGTGGGAAGATTTTAAACGATAAATTCAGCCCAGCTGGTATGGGTCAGTGTTAAAACCAAGAGGTCACTGATTCCTCATCAGGGCACATGCCCAGGTTTTGGGCTGGATCCCCAGTAGGGGGCATGCAAGAAGCAGCCTATTGATGTTTCTGTTTCTCTATTCTTCTCTCTTTTTCTCTCTATAAAATCCCTAAAAAATATTAAAAATTAAACAAACTAAAAATTAATTTTTATTAAGTATAGGAATAATAGGTATTTCTTCAGTGAGCTTTGATAGTTTCTGTCTTTCAAGGAATTTTTCTACTTCATGTAAGTTGTTGAATTTGTAGGCCCAAAGTTGTTCATAATATTCCCTTATATACTTTTAACATCTCTAGGTTTTATTGTTTGTAGCCTCACCCAAGTGATTTAGAGAGTAAATAATTCATTTTTATTTTAGTAATCATTATCTTTAAGTAAAAATGTCTATTTTACATCAATTATTTAGCTAAAGAATTAGTATGATTTGTTTTCTCCTAATGAGATTGGGAATATACCTTTTATTTAGTCCTAAATTTTTTCATTGAAATTTTATATTATATATGTTTGTTATAAGAATAAAATTTGACATTTGCATTATGTAATCATATTTAAAATAACTATTTACATAACATTATCTTCAACGACAGCTTCAATGATGATTTCCAATTCTTTTATGCCTTGACCTCCCCTTTTTTTGCATTTTTCACTTTGATTAATTTCTTAGTTTACCAGAGGGATAGGTGAATTGTATACTTGCTGAAAAACCTTTGCACGTGAAGAAGTCCTTTGTAGCTGAAGAATAACTTGGCTGGACATACAATTCTTTGACAGCAGAATTTTTATTTTAGATAATAATATATTTAGGTAGAGCTATTATAAGCACTAACCATATATTGATTCATTTAATTCTTCTCTGAAATAGCTGTTATCATTATCCTCATTTTGAAGATGGTATAACCAAAGCATAGAAAGCTTAAGTAACTTGTCAAAGGTTAAACAAGTGGTAAGTGGAGTCAGATTTAGAACCAGCCAGTTTTGTTTCAAAACCTATGCTCAAAATCACTACACCACGTGATCCATTAGATCACCGGTTCTCAACCTGTGGGTCGTGACCCCTTTGGGGGTCGAACGACCCTTTCACAGGGGTCACCTAAGACCATCGGAAAACACATATATAATTACATATTGTTTTTGTGATTAATCACGATGCTTTAATTATGTTCAATTTGTAACAATGAAAATACATCCTGCATATCAGATATTTACATTACGTTTCATAACAGTAGCAACATTACAGTTATGAAGTAGCAACAAAAATAATTTTATGGTTGGGGGTCACCACAACATGGGGAACTGTATTAAAGGGTCGCAGCATTAGGAAGGTTGAGAACCACTGCATTAGATAGTAGCTTATTGCGTGTTAGATATTATGAGATGTTAATTAGTTGTCTTTTGTCTTTTAGAGAAGTAAAAATAAAACAAGTCACATTTTTCTTCATTGGAAGGTAAATTGGTTGTTTTTTTTTTCTTCTCTCTGTTTGGATGCAATAACAAACTGTTGGTCTCTGTGCTTTGAATTTTGTAACAACATTTTTGTCTGTTCAGACTTATCTCTGAAAATTTTTCTTCTAGTATTTCATTCATTTTATTGTTTCTGTAGCATCATCTGCTTTTGGCATTCCTATGTATGTAATTAGCATATCCTTATCTGTTATGTTTAGCAAGTCTTCAAATTTTGTCCTCTAGATGGCACTCTTCCATAGTTTACAGAGGTGATTCAGGCTTTTGTCTTTTTTTGTTAATCCTCACCAGAGGTTATTTTCCCATTGATTTTTAGAGAGAGTGGAAGGAAGGGAGGAGACACAAAGAAAAACATCAATGTGAGAGAGCTTTTGTCCTTTTTAATACTGGAAAAATTACTTAAATATTTTGGGTCTCAATTTCCTCATCTGTAAAATATAGGTATAATAATAAAACCTACCTCATAGGTAGTTAGTTGTGAGGTTTCAATCGAGGAAAACTTGTACAGTGTTTAGCTTTTGACTTAGCCAATCACTACCTATTACCTAATGTAATTACTAATTTCATTATTGTTATGGATATTATTTTAGCCTATGAGATTACTTGTGTTCATGTCATTGTCTTGCCCAGAAATCTTTCAGTTTATATTGGACATTTCTAATTTTGAGGTGAGGTCATGAGGTCTGTGTCTATGGAAACCATTGCTGCTACAAAGGGAGATCCAAAGAAAGGACTTTCAAGGGGAAATTGGGGATCAGGCAGAGAACAGAATGGAGAAATACTTAAGAATGAAGTTCTGGGGGATATATTTTTGAGATCCTGGATGCAATACTGCCTGAAACTAGTTATATTTCTATTATCTGAGCTATCACATTTTATTATTATTTAAACTATTTTAAGTTGTTATTTTCTTACTTACAATATTCAATCTTTACTGATAACACAATTTTCATTGAGAATGAAATTTGTTCACCTTATGTTAAATATGTACCGACAGAAATAGAATTATTCTTTTACTATCTTACCTAGAAATTTCATTACTAGAATAATCTATGGATACTATACCATTAACTATACACAGGTTTATTTTTTCAAGTATAAGACAAACTCTGGGACAATGTGGTCTTTTGGAAAATTAGTGACTCTTACTAATTACGCTTTGATTCTCATGGGCTATTACTGGATGAATTATATTTCTACCAACAAATTAGTTTTTATTCTCTGACTTATTTTACTTTTAATGTAAAACAAAGACATTTCAGAACTCTATTATTATCTGACTTTTTATAAAGCTGAGCTAAACTTTTTGTTATTTAATATCTATTATTTCATTTCTACATATCTATGGTATCCAAAATTTGAAAGATCATGGTTTTTATTACACACAGAGGAACATTTGAAGTGGAAGGAATTTTGGAATCAACAGAACTGGGTTCCAATCTCAGCTCTGCTACTTGCTAGCTCAGTGAACTTGGGCTAGTTATTGAACTCTGAGCCTGTTTATATTTTTGTTTGTTTGTTTGAAAATTGTGAGTGATTACAGAACCCTCCAGAAAGAGATAGTGAGGAACACTGAGATAGCATATGTAAAACTTTTAGTGTATTTTAAGATTCCTAAAGGCTCATAACAAGTATTTTTTTTCTTTTTTCCAATTAGTACGCTTAGATTTGTTTCCAAAAATGTTCACTGAGAAGGCATGACAAGCTGATATATTGCTCTTTGAATTAAAAATATTAAATGTTTTTCTTTATTTACTAATTTCTAAACACTCAGTGAGAAGGAGCTAATGTGTGTTTAGATGAAATCTTCTTCAATGCTAATTTGATGTTAGGGTGAAGAATGACTTGAACTGGCATATCTATGGATGCTGATAGAAATGCCCATATTTCTTAACACATTATACATTTAGAATTACAGGGAGCTTAGACATCCTTTGAATCCCTCTTCTGTTATAATATCCCTATATCATTTTTTCTGTATATTATTCCCATTCCACTGGAGAATTTTGTCTTCATGTTTTTTCATTTATTTTTAAACTTGATATTATTGTGTGTTACTAACTGTGTAGCTCATAAAAAGGAAATTAAAAAAATATGTGTGTACTCATGCTGCAAACTGTGACCTATCCATTTAATAGGCGCCGAGAGAGAAGTAGTGCCCCCCTCCCCCCCTTTATTTTATTCTTATTATTGAAGCATTCTCTATATTTGAATCCCCAATTTCAAAGAGTGTTGTTGTTCACAATGTTTTTGTAGAAATCTCTTGAATGGTTTTCACACGAAATCAATTTTCTTCCCTCTGGATCTCAGTTCTAACTTTGACAATCAGAAACCATTTCTAAATCTTCCAAGTACATACCCCTGCCCAGTGGCTGGAAGGCCTTGACCTTTTCATGCCGGTTGGATCCGTCCTCAGTTCCCAGTTGCAGAATAAGCCCAAGTAGCTAAGGAACCTTCTTAAACAGAGGGATAAACATACCCAAGTTTGAATTTGTCTGATTACTGGTATAATTACATGAATGACTTAGCTGTTCTCTTTTATTGTGTAAGTTGAAGTCAGGAGGAAGACATAAGCTCCTGAAACTTAGTGAAGACAGAATTAAGATAACAAGACACTGTCGTCTTGAGATGTTCTCTTTACCTATAGTAATAGGTACAATTTATGACTAAGAGGCAAAATGGCACAGTGGTTAGAAGCATGGGATCTGGTCGTGTTGGACCCCAGATCTGCTAAGACTAAGTATTAAGTTGGGAAGGGAGTGACCCTGTGAGTTCCTGTGAAATGGAGATAAAAACAGGACCTAGTTCATGGATTCTTAGGAGGAGAAATAAAGGTAAATAAAATAAACACACTCAGAGTAGTGCCCGGCATAGTCTCTACTTGAGATTACAGTTTGCTACCTGTGTCTTCTCCTGGGCCCACGGAAACCTCATTTCACTGTCCCCTGCAGGTGTTCTTAGGAAGCCAGTGGGAAATCTGGAACTGCTAACACCCAACAGACCCTCTTCATCTTTACTGCTGCTGCCTCACAGCATCAGGCAGTGCTCACTTCTCCCTCCTCTGGAATCTCCTTGGTGTTCTCAGTCCCATTTTTTTCCTATGTAAATGCCCCCAAATGTTAGTTTTGGATATTTAATTTAGCAATACTTGAACAGAAATTTCATATAAATAAATACATACAAAATATGCTGACTAAATACAGACAAACACAATTTTAGGATTCTAGTAAAGACAGTCATTTGGAAATCAGTTTGAAGTTATTTTGTATTAATTTACATTAATTGAAATGATGGTTGTTGGGGCTCATGGAAATTTTACAGAAATCTTTCCTTCAGAAATTCCTTCACATGCACAGTAAAATGGACTTCACAAACAGAGCCTAAAGGAATAAAGAACAAAAGCATTTTGACTTCCAAGCAGTGTTTCTGTTATTCTCCTGTAAATTGAATCCCGTGCCCCGCTTCTAGCTACTCCAATTCTCTCCTTACCTCCTTTCTTGAACAAAATTCATGAAAGAATAGTCTCTACTTGAGATTACAGTTTGTTACCTGCATCTTCTCCTGGGCCCACGGGAACCTCATTTCACTGTCCCCTGCAGGTGTTCTTAGGAAGCCAGTGGGAAATCTGGAACTGCTAACACCCAACAGACCCTCTTCATCTTTACTGCTGCTGCCTCACAGCATCAGGCAGTGCTCGCTTCTCCTTCCTTCTGGAATCTCCTTGGTGTTCTCAGTCCTATTTTTTTCCTACCTCTCTCTGCAATTCTTCATCTTCCCAGATGTGTCTTTTTGCAGCGATTTTGTCCATTATTGGATTTATTAGAATTTGTATCTCACTCCCTTTTAACTTCTACTTGGTTGATTTGATCCAAGCCAATAAGTCCAATTTATGTTTCAGTTGTTTATATTTCTGTCTCCTAGATACCATGGTGCCCCACAATTATCTCAGGGTCACTCTGACCTCAAGTGAAATAGTATTTTTCTTCCCACTCCAAAGTTGCTTCTACATTAATCTTTACTTAGATGAATGACTCTACCATCAACATGCTCAACCAAGTTAGAAATCTTAAAAAAAAAGTTTTTTTAATTCATTTGAGAGAGGGAGAGAGAGAGAAAGAGAGAGAGAGAGAGAGAGAGAGAGAGAGAGAGAGATTGCTGCATCAACATCAATTGGCTGCCTCCTGCATACACCTTGCTGGGGATTGAGCCAGCAACCTGAGCATGTGTCCTGCCCAGAACTGATGAAACCAGGGACCTCTTAGTGCATGGGTGAACACACAACCACTGAGCCACACTGGTTGGGCCAAGTTAGAAATCTTGAAAGCACACTAAACCGTTTCCTCCAATTTCCCCAGTCTTTCCTGTTGATTTCCATGGCCAACTGAACCTTTTAAATTACATGATTCTATCCTTTTTTTTTATATCCACAGTCTTACTGCTTAAGTTTTATTTACTTTTTCATCTTTTGTTTACATCATTAAAACAAACCCTGTATTGTAGGGCAAGGAAAGACTATGAGGGTACACTGAAGAATATTGAATCCTCAGAGAAAAAGAAACCTAGATAAGTGAAACCTTAATGTGAAACCTTGGCAAGCTGGCATTTGATTGTTTAAGAAATCTTGCAATAAGATGAAATCTTGAGTTGCTATCCCCAAAATGTGTTATTCTAAAGGTCAGATAAAAATTCAGAGGTGGTAGTGGTGTTTGAATATTTCTGAGAGATTGTCTACTCTAGTGAACAGCCATGCCATTACGTTTAATTTAAAAAGTATTTGTCAATTGTGTACTAAAGATTTGGCAGGCACAAATACAGAGCTAAACCTATCATCTTACCTTCAAACCATTCTTCTTTCTGTTTTCCCTCTCTTGTTAAGTGGCACTTAGAGATGGCCGTTCTCCCACTCTAGAAACCACAAAAATTTCCCTGCCCCCCCTCCCAGAATGCTCACCTTGATTCCCCACTGATTCCCACAGATTAATTCAAAGCTTACCATGTATTTTCTTAAGAAGTGTAGTTAATATTGGATCTTTAGCACTCTACTGAAAGCTTACTTTTTAAAATAAATGTTTGTTGATTTGCATTTCAGAATTCTAGATGTTGTCATCTATGGTCTGGACCAGCGATTTCCAACTCTTTTCATCTCATGGCACACACTAATTAATTACTAAAATTCTGCAGCACACCAAAAAATACATTGTATTTTTTGCTGATCTGACCAAAAAAAAAAAATAGGTATAATTTTGATTCATTCACACAGCACAGCTATTGTCATGTTGGCTGTTGTTATTTCTTTTTTTTATTTGACAATCTAAGGGAAAGGAGGTCAGTAGCCCTGACTAAATAGTCAGGCATGTTTTACAAATTCTTGCGGCACCCCAGAAGAAAATTTCTGGTCTAGACTATTTCGATAAACTTCTAACTTGACTTAGTATCACTAACACTTTCCCTCTAGTTCAACGCATCTTCCATGTTGCCAGCACATCTATCTACCTGTAAACTGAATTAAGTGTGCCAGTCCTTTTTTTCTACTGGCTTTCATTGGCCTCAAGCCCAAAGCTCAATACCCTTTGCCTGCCCTCCAGGCCTTTCCCACGCTGGCTCCATTTCCCCCTCACAGTGACATTTCTTGCCACTTTCCTTTCTGCATCCTATGCCCCAGTTGTTATTATTCCTCAAATAAGCTAGGACTTCCTTCCTTTTTTGTAATGTTGTTCCCTTTGCAAGGAAGCCCATCTCCCTGCATTCATCTAGCAAGTTCCTCTTGTGCTTACAGGTAACGCAGGCAGGTAATCTTTCCTCCACCATCCTCACAGACCCTCACAACCCTTTGTTATACCTTTTGGTATTTTGATAACTCATTTCTGTGTACTTACCCCACATTTTGTGAGCACCCTGAAGGCATGAATTTTGATTTATATACCTCAGAATTTTAGACTTTCTTATACAGTAGTGTGTAGTTGTTGTCCCAGTAAAGATTTATTAAATGAATAACTAAATTCTAGGATGACATTCTATTTTCAATTATATGCATATTTTAATATCTTACACACCACTCACAATAGATTTTTAAAGTTTTGTGCTTAGTTTTGATCAGAAAGATATTTTTATGTATGTTTAACAGGAAAAAAAATAAACATTGTAATTGTAGATTTCAATTGCGGTATTTAAGGTCATGTTAGCTAGCCACTCTAGGCTCTTGAAAGGAATGAAGGAAGGAAAGTTAAATAAAAATGGTAGGAAAATGATAGACTAGCATGGACCTAAATATGACCTGACACCAGTAAATGAGACCTTTATCATGAAAGTTCTGAGTTATTTTTTTTTCTGGCAATCACTCCAAATAATCCAACCCACTTTTTCATGCATATCTTCAACTTCCTCCAACAAACAGCATGATAAATTCATTGCTAAGAACATGTCTTGCATTCTACTCTATTTTTTACTCCACTGTTTCCTTTGTCAGCATGTCTTTAACTCTCTATCACTGTCACCTATTGAGATCCTACCGAGCATTTAAGAGACTTCGAGATGTCACCTCCTTCAGGAAGACCTTCCTGATCTTTCTGCTGAATGAAAATTTCTTTACTCTGAACTTCTCTAGTACTTTGTACCTCTTTTATGGCATTTATCACAACCTGCTCTCTACTAGGATTTTTAAAAATGTACTTGCCTCATCTTACCTATTAAAATTTAAGCCTTTTAAGGTCCAGAAAGTTCTCTTATTTTTTATCCCTTCACCCTCCCCAAGCAATGATGGGCACAATGTAGCATTGAATAAGTATTTGCAGCATGAAATTGAAATGGGTTATGGACCTGAATTTTGCCATTGATAAGTTTCTTGAGGCCATACATGCCTATGCCTTAATCTATGCTAAAGTGTATGGAAGTTCCTGCCTACTTCCTACTCTCTATTTTTCAGAGCTGTTGAACAACAGATTGTTAAAACAACAGTAAGAATAATTATAAAGATCTTTAAAGTAGCAAACTCTAGATTTCTTAGCACTGAAACACCATCTTGTTGAGAGGAGCTATAAAGTGTATTGTCAGGGGCACAGACTATGAATTTAGAGCTGCTTGGGTTTGAATCCTGACTCTGCCACTTACGATCTGTGTGACCTGAATAAACTACTTACCTCATCTGTGCCTCCCTTATAAGACCTATAAAATAGGTATTATAACAGTTCTTACCTCATGGAGTTGGCATGAGAATGTAGTGAGTTAAAATGTATAAAGTGCTTAGAGCAGTATCTGGCACATGGTTAGTGCTCAATTAGTTTTAGCCATTACATTATTATTATTATTATTATTATTAGCACTCAGTTGTATATGTCTGCTCCTCCCTTGAAAGCACATGCTTTTAAACGGTTAATGTGTTTTCTTCGCCTTTGTATTTCAAGTGACCAGCACAGTGCCTGGTACAGAGTAAAAGCACTGAAAGACAAGAACCTGGAAGAAAATATCTCCTTACCCTAGAGGTGAACTCAAACTTGCTTGCTCCCTGTCCTGGATACCCATAGAACTTTCTTTTCCCACTCTGACCAACCACATTTTTAAAGCTGCTGGTTTTCATTTATTTTATAATTCAATCATGATGAATTTTAAAATCCATTTTAACTTCCAAGCATCTCTGGAGACTTGCTTCATCAGTCTGACATCACACTAATTTACATTTCATATTTTTTTTCATCCTCATGTAAGAGGTCTAAGAATCATTCCAATAAAAAGACTGCATTACACATACTGTGTGCTATTTATTCCTGGCTACATGTTCAAATTAACAAGCAAGAAATCGCTTATGCCTTGATCAACTAGTACAAACTGTGATGCTATCTCAGTTAGAATTGGGAAAAAATTGCACCTAGACATTCTTTTGTAACCATCTAAGCTAATAGCGTAAGTGGAAAATATTTATACAAAAGGCATAGCAAATTCCAATTCATGGAGATGTTAGAGGGCATCCAGCTTGATCACTCTCCCAAGAGGGTAAATTCTTCAGTAGCCCCCATGATAAATAACCATTTGTTTTTGCCTGGATTATTCCAAGAAGAGAGAACACATTCCATCTAAGGTCATCTTCTTTCTTTGGTGGGCAATTTTAATTACTGGAAAATTATTTTTCATATTGAATTATTTTTCATTACTCTCAAAACCAACAAAGGTTGGAGCAGACCACCACCTTCCATGATGGCCTTCAAATATTGCAAAGCAGGCATTTTATTTTCTGATATGTTCTAAATCAAAAGATTATACTGGTGGAGCTCAGGAGTTTTTAGACATGGAAGGCACATGAATATAATTTAATCCTATTGTACAGATGAAGAAACTTCAAATAAAAGGTTGAATAATTTGCCCAATGTCACACTTTAGTTCATCCAATCCTTGTGTCTCCAGCAACCAACTTAATAACTTTACAATTTTATCTTTTATTATAAAATATACAGATTTATAAAACAAAAAAGATTTATAATTTACTATGACAAATAAAATTCTTACAAATATATAACTCATTATATAAATAACATTGAAGACCTTGGTGAACTCCAACCAATTCACTTTCCTTCCTCCCTCCCCAGAGATTACCACTAACATTATTTATTCCTTGTTATTTAACGTTAAGGTATACTACATTAGTGTTCCAGCAGAGAAGCAGAACCACTGTGAGGGATATGGAATAAGGGATTTCTGATGGGGATTATTCAACTTTCCATGGTTGTAGGTACTATCAAAGAAGTGGAAGTCTATGGCCTCTGCATCTGGGCCTGAAGTCATTGTAGGTTAGCAGGACTGGTGGTTAAGAGGCCAGAAATGAAGTGGCACATTTTTGAGCCTACACATTTAGGAATTTAGATGCCAGAATATGGTAACTTTTCTAGGGTAAGAAATTCCACTGAGAGAGGCCTTTTGGAAGATAATCTGACTACCCCAGAAGACAGATTCCTCTGCTTTTCCCTCTGGGCATCAAGGATAAACCAAGGAAGTTTATTTTATTTTATTGGAACTTCTAGAATAAATTAGCTTTCTATTTCTGCCATAACATGTTACCAAAAATTTAGCAGCTTAAAACTACACTCACTGATTAGCTCCAGTTCTGCAGGCTGAAACCCAGGGGAGCTCAATTGGGTTCTCTGCTGAGGGTCTCATAAGGTAGAAATCAACGTATCTGGGTTTGTTCCTATCTGGAGGTTGTGGGGAAGGATCCATTTCCAAGGTCATTCAGGTTGTTGGCAGAATTGAGCTCCTTGCAGCTATAGGGCTCCGGTGCCTGTGCTTTGCTGACTCTCAGCTGGGTCACTCGCAGCTCCTACTCTCTGGTTTCTGCATGTGCTCCTCTCAGTCTTCAAAGCCAACAACAACACATCAAACCTGTTTTCTGCTCAGAATCTTTTCACTTTCCCTTCTGCTACCATCCAGAGAAAAGCTCTCTGGTTTTATGTATTTCAGAGGGAAGTGGGGAGGAGGGCAGGGTGAGCAGGAAGATATTAACCAATGTATAGCTCAAGCATGTCAAACTCTCAGACCTCGGGCCACATACAGCCCACAATGAAAATTTTTGCGGCCCAGCCAATATAACAGTATGTAAGAAACGTTTTAATAAAAATGTCACAACTCAATTTTTACAATACCCTGTTATATATAATTATTAATAACGAACTACAGCGTTCGCTAATGACTAATTACTATAATTGTGTTGCATTCATTTCCCTTATGCGCCTTACGCACAGGCGCCCCATTTCTCCCCACTAATACTGGCAGCGAATACTGTAGCAGCCGATGGCCATGTCATTAGTCTTGGACTGACTTGTTTGGTGTGCACAACAGGAAATATTTGGCTTTCAGAAAACAAGAAAAATAGGTTTATTTGCGTTACGCTTATTGATTTGTGCAGTTATTCAGTGTCTGGTAAGTTAATGTTCAAGAAAAGATATTAATTTTTATTAAAATGTTCTATTATTTTATGTTAACGATTCCTCATTTTTTCAGCCCTTTGTATTCAGCATGTCTCTATCGAAATAAACCTATGTTTCTATGAAAATTGAAGCTTTTGTTTTTTTGCAGCCCACATAAACTTAAACCTTGTTTATTTGGCCCATGTTAGCCTTTGAGTTTGACATGCTTGGTGTAGCTCATGGACAGACAATAGTGTAGGGAAGTCCTGGGGAGGGGAAGTGAACGGGGTGGAGGGGGTCAATGGGAGGGGAAAAAAAGGGGACATCTGTAATACTTTCAATAGTAAAGATAAATTTTTTAAAAAGGCTGCTGATTAGATTTGGCCCATTGGGATAATTTCCCTTTTGACCAATTCAAACAACTCTTTAGTGACCTCTAAATAAATCTCAAATCCCTTTTCCACATAATTGTAGGCATGATATCTCATCAGTCACTGTGCTAAGAACTGGGGTGGAAAATCTTGGTGGGTCATTTTGGAATTCTGCCTACTACAACAGAGTACCTTCATATGAGTTGCATTACTTTACCATCTCTGACTGTTGATATGAATCATCCTGTCCAGAGGTTGGAAGCACAAATTCCCACAATTTGGAATTGTAGGGTCAGAATAGGTAGCAAAACTGTGTGAGGCTGGATAGGTGGGGACTGTGGCAACCTGGAAAGTGCCCCATCGGAGGGGCAGTGTTGAGATTTAGCACTGGCATGGTTGCCATGAGGGATATGGCTCAGTTTCGCCAGATCTTTCACATTTCCAAGTGATGCTGGTTTTTAAATATAAAATACCATGATTAAAAAAATTTTTTTTGACTAGTAAATACTTTTAAACACTTTGCAGGAAAACACACCTATCAGGCCACATCTGAATGATGATCACCAAGTTTTAAGCTCTGCTTTAATCTCTCCACCTCCCATCCTGCGCATTATATTTTGGAGAAAACTCAATACACAGAGATTAGATGATTTATCCAAGCTCATATAATTAATGGGTGACAAAGCTTAAACTAGGAGATAGTTGTATTGACTTTCAATAAGGATTTTTCCCTCAGGTGGTCCAGCTTTCTGTTGCTGCTGTAGCAGGTAACCACAAACTCAGTGCTTTAAAACGACACAAATTTACTCTCCTATAGTTTTGCAGGCCAGAAATGTGAAAGGAGGCTAATGAGGTTAAAATTTAGGTGTCAGCTGGGCAGGTTAGTTATTTTGCTGTTGTTAATTCTCACCTGAGGATATTTTTTCCATTGATTTTTAGAGAGAGTGGAAGGGAGAGAGAGGGAGAGAGAAACATTGATGTGAGAGAGACACATTGATTGACCTCCCGCATCGGGGATTGACCCTGCAACCTGACCCTTCAATGCAGGGAATGACACTCTAACTGACCAAGGTGTGGGCAGGTTAGTTTCAAGAGCTCTAGGGAGGATCCATTCTTTACCTCTTCCAGCTTCCAGAGGCTGCTAGCATTCCTTGGCTCATGTCCACATCAGTTCAATCTCTGTTTCTGTTGTCATATCACCTACCTTTAATCTTCCTGCCTCCTTCTTAGAAGGACCATTTTGATTATATTGGGCCTATGGTATAATCCGACATAATCTCCCCATCTCAAGATCCTGAATTTAAAAATATCTCCAAAGTCCCTTTTGTCAAAACGTTCACAGGTGCTGGGGATTATGAGTAGACACCTTTTGGAGGCCATTACTGAGCCTACCATAGTAGGTAAAAAATCGTGGACTATTATGTAGATTTCTCTTATTCCTCTGCTCTGGGTGAGAACACCAATCGTAACTTGCTGTGTCTCTTTGCCTAGCATTTGAGTAGCTTGGGCATGGCCACCCCACCCCAAGATTTTCCATTTATTTTCTGTAACTAAACAGAAGTCAGTCTTTCAAAATATTGGTTCTGAATGTTTAAAAACATCTATTAAGTAACCATAAATATTAATTTTGCTTGCCTCCTCTTCTCTCATCCCTCAGCTTTATGGTGTGTTGAATATGATTTTATATCCAAAACCATTTTTTTGAGGATAAGTATTAAATTTGACGTTTGAAACAAAGGAAAACACCTCATTAAGGAGTAATGAATTTACCTTTCAGTCAGGGTGAAACATTCTCTCTGACCCAGACTTGCAGTAGTCTCCATCCTTCTTAATCGATTTTACACTTATACCTCACTTGCAGACACAAAAATACTTTGTCGCAAAATAGAAATGAGAAATCACAATGGCTTCACTTCGAGTTTTTGAGTGAATCAGCATAAAGTTATTCCACGGATGTTTCAGTCATTTTTAAGAGGCAATAAAATTAAGTGGAAAAAGCTCAGTCAAATCACTACTGCATTCTGCCTCGTGTTTCCCATCTACACACGGGGAAGGGCTCTATTTCCCCTTGTTTTACTGTTTATTTTTAAAATGTGAAACGTATAGGCTAATGGGTCTTTATAGCATCAGGTTTCACTCAGGTATTTATTTTGCATGTGCTGAGGATTGCAAGTTCAGTTTTATATACACATGTCCAGGTTTTGTGGTCATGTCCTCTGTACTCTCAGCATTCAGCCAATCTCTCACTCAACTTACTAGATATCTAGCAAGTATCTATTCCTTCAATAAATATTCAAGGAAATGTCTGTTTTGTGCTCCAAAAGAGACAAACTAGAAATTTCTATACAACATGATTATAAAATGTAGATAGTGAATAAAACTTTGGATGTGGAACAAACTATAAACATAAATGCTGAAGAATGGGCTTGGAGAAAGTACTGGAAAGGAATTGGCAGAAAGACAATGGAAGGATGCAAAAGCTACAGGGAGTCTAAAACCTTCGGTGAATTATTTTGTATTGACTCCATTACCTTTGATACAATAAGAGGAAACCAACTAACAGGTAACCATTTCAAATTATTCACATTTTATTCATATGGACAAAAACATTCAATATAATATTAATTCAGTCTGTCTAAGCTGAATTTTCCTCATCATCCACATATTATACACACATATATATTATTTTTGGGCAGGAGTAAAAAGCCTCAGTGCTTAAAGCTCTAGATCAGTGATTCCCAAAGTGGGCGCTACTGCTCCCTGGTGGGCGCTGCAGTGATCCAGGGGGGCAGTGATGGCCACAGGTGCATTTGGGGGCGATGAGTAACTGCTATTAAAATTTAAAAAAAAATTAATTTCCAGGGGCTGAGTAATATTTTTTCTGGAAAGGGGCGGTAGGCCAAATAAGTTTGGGAACCACTGCTCTAGATGGTTTACTGTGATGGTTCATTAATGGTCTTGTAGGTATAATATACTTGGCTTCTTTCTTCAGAGACTGGCTAGATAGACACTCTCAATAGAACCGAGAGTGAGAGATACAAATTGCTTTGAGGTTCAGAGCTTCCAGCCAGAGGTTAAACCTTCAAGTGTTAGGAGAGTGTAAGGACAGCATGGATCACTGCAGTGAGTGCAAGTACTGTTGATCCTGAGAGTTCGTGGTTCTTATCTTTCATCACTGGGAACTACATTTCTGTGTTTGATTGCCTAGGGTTGTTGCTACTCACACTTCCTTCCTAAAAGAGGCTGTATGCAAGATAGCTGAACTCATGAGCTGATCTAGATGGGATTAGTGTACATGTTGACTGTGATAACCCACCCATCTAGCTGTCTAAATGTGTCAACGTGCATATTAAGCCACCCTCACACGGCCAGTAATGGACTTACCAATCATAATTCACATAGCCATATACTCTATGAAGGGTGTTCTCGGCTGTTGGAAAGGTGGGATGAAAGACGTAGAGCTGAGATCATGAGTTCAGTAGGACTGCCTGAAAAAATAGCTCATGGGAACAGAGCACGAGATGAAATAACCAGATGAGGCGCTTACCTTTGGTTCATTTACTCTGTCTCATCTAAACTTTTTTCTTCTAACAACAAGGAATAGTCAGTTCATAGCTGGAGGAGTGGGCTGCAGAAGGTTGGGAAAGAAAGACTGAAAGTGGCCCACTGTAAGACTACGACATATTTGAAATCTCTTATTTTGTTATTAGAATTTTTTTAATCTAAAGTTTTGGTTCTGTTCATTTAAAAAATCGAATTTTAACTTAGCCATAATGTTTCAAATTAGCTAGCATCTACAGTAATTGATACTGCATATATATATAAAATTTGAGACAATCTAACTTAGCAGGTTATGAGCACATGGACTGCCAATTAAAATCTCACATTACCATTTACTAGCTGTGTGGCATAGGACACATTCTTTAACCTCTCTTTATGCCTCAGTTTCTTTATCTGTAAAATGAGGGTGATTATGTTAGTACCTACTTCATAAAGGTGTTGGGAGAGTTAAAGGAGAAGAGGTACTTAAAGAGCTAAAAACCATGTTTGTACCTAATAAATGCTCAGTAAAAGTTAATTATATTCCTATTGTTGTTATCCTTAGGTTTAGCATACCTTCTGGCTCTGTGCTGTAGTTAAATAATGAAAGCAACTAGAAAGCATTATAAAGTGAAATGCAAATTCTATAATATCAATGTAAAAACAACCTCCTTCCCAAATTACCTACAGAGATAATAATATCACACAGCTCAGTGGTGCCAGGAGACACTGCGCCAGCTGGTGGGAAGGAAAACATGGTGTGGCTCCCAGTCTCTCTGCTCCTGCTGGGAGCTGGACCACCAAGCTAAGGAGCTCCTCTCGATTTGTCAGGAATTTCCACTATGGAAAGGCATGAATCTACCCCAGCAGGACTTCAAGATTTGGGATGAGAAGAGCAGGCAGTAGCTTTTCAGCAAAGCTCTGTTATACAGCTCCTGCAAAACCTGGATAGAATTTGGGCCATTGGCCTGGGACTTTAAAATGAGACTGTAAGGTCTTGGCCTCATCCAAACATGGCCAGCTTCTTCAAAGACTCCCTAGTACCACGAAGGGGAAATCACCACTCGCACCTTCCCACCTTGAACCCTTCTTACAATTCTCATAAAGCACATTGCTGGATTAAGTCTCTTATAGGCTTGAGTACTGAAAATACTGGTGATGCCACTGCAGACTCACTGACCCCTAATACATCATTCAAAATAGCCGTAAAGTCTGCAAAAACAAACTTAGCCGTTATTACTTTGAACTAACTTAGTTGCATGCCAGGGAACCAAGTTTTCTGAAGGCATTGATTAATGCTTTACCCCTTTCTAGGCCTCCAGCACCTAACACAATGCCTGGCACATAATAATTTCTGGAAAAACACATATACACAGCACATTTGTTAAATATCTAAATGAATGACAGAGTGAATGACATCATTTTATGGCAGCCCATCGACAGAGTGACCCTTGACATAGGTAAGAATGATTATTATGTAATTTTAGTACTCTCAATTTAAGCAGGGAACACTTTCGGAAAAAGTGTTCATTCTTCTTGGATGTTTAAGTATATATTTGATTGCCATTGGCAGTGGAAGAACAGACTTCGGGGCTCCAGAAAGGTTTCTCAGGCATTTTCCAGAAATATTCAGAAATTGCAATTCCTGGGGAGAAAGGCCGAGTGTGTGCTGAGGCTGTCTGTTGGGTCATCAATCCTCATGACATCAAGTATTTTCTTGCTTAAGGCATCACCTCGAGGAGGCTGGAGCGGATCAGTGAAAAGGAATTTGTAGAAGTGATTTGGATTTGGAGAAGAGATTCTTTAAGTTTAGGATCTTAGCATTCTAAGCAGGAATGCTAAGATCCTAAGGGTTCCAAAGATTTTTAGGAATCCTAAGATTCCTTAAGGAGCTCACCCTGTAAAGGAAGAAAACAAACAAGATATGAAGTGCAAGTGAGGCAGATGAGATGAATTGATCTTACGGTGCAAGGTTTTATTTTATGTGTAGAAATTAGAACCACAGAAGGTTAGAGCCAGCTGGCAACTTTGGAAAGGTTTGCTTCTTCATTCTTCATTTTACAAATCAGGGGACCATGGCCAAGGTGTTTAAGCAAATTGTCCAGAGTGACACGGAATTAGTAGCAGAGCCAGGGTTGTAAAGTGGGGCGCCCGGTTTCTAACCCCTGCTTTTTCCACTCTCTGAGCTGGCTGCCTAACTCCGGGGCAGAAGGAGAAACCACTCCTGGGGTTATTTGGAAGAGCATTTGTCATCTGGCTGCCACACTCAGGGGAGAGCCAGACCACTTGACGGTGGAAAAAGAGGATGGAAATGCAAAATGCGAAGATGAAACTGCAGATTTTATATGGAAAACATGAACCAACTATGGTTTGAAATATTAAAAGTAGGTTATATTCAATTTAAATCTTATTGGACAGTGACTTTAGGGCTATAAACAAAATGTCTGGAAAAAATTTTGCTGCTATATTCTTTTTGCTGCATTAGGCAAATAAAAAGGACTGTCCCCATCCTCTAGGAACTTGTTTAAAGGTTGAAAACATTAAGCTTAATAAAGAAAAATAAATGAAACACAGAACAAATGTCACTCCCATGATCTCTTGGCCTTGCCTTCTGTACTGTAGAACCAACACCCTGGGCTGGAAATGAAAGAAACGGATTCTAGCTCCCTTTAAGTTATGATTTAATTCAATTCACCCCCAACACTCTAGAATTCTTTGTTAAATCTAACATTCTAATACTTACCTTTTAAAAAATTAAATGAGCACATGTTTATTTGTTGACTGCCCATTACGTTATCAGGCAGTATGCAGGGTGTTGTGCATACAATGGTGAACAAGATAGAAATGATGCCTGATGTCATGGAACTTAAAGAGAGAAGAAGTAAATAAAAAACAATAAGTTGATAACTTATTAAGCTTTATCTATAATAAGTAGATACTCTAGGAACAGGAGCTAAGCTACATTACTGAATACATATCGGGTGCCTTTGGGTTGGGTCCATGGAAGGTCTCAAGACACACATTTAAATACTCATAGGAGGAATGTCCCTAGCAGAGAAGAAAGGCCCTGAAATGTGGACAGAGCAGGTCTTGCAAGATTTTGCAGACCATGGGAGGCAGTTTGGATTTAATCTCAAAGGCAATGGGAAGCCAAAGGAGGCTTTATAGCACATGTGTGGTATGATTTAATTCATGTGTCAAAAGTATTGCTTTTAATTCTGTGTAGAGAGAATATAGGGGAGCAGAAGGGAGACTGATAAGAGGTCTTTTTAGTAATTTAGATAAGCAAGGTGGTGGCTGGGAAATGAAAAGGAAGTAGATTTAAGATAATTTAAGAGGCTGAATTAATAGGACTTATTAATTACTAGTGACCCGGTGCACGAAATTCATGCACATTAAAAGGGAATTAATTAGAGGAAATATTTTAATATTGCAATTTGCCTTTTCTCTATAATAGAAGTGTCAGAGATGAAAGAAAATTAGTAAAACGTATATGAAAATCTTCCTCCTGTCAGAGTCTGGAGCGCACCACGGGAACCAGAGTCAAGTCCCTGCCCACCCATGTGCACCTTAAAATCGTGCGAGACCCAGACCTGGCCAGCCCCACCCCCATTGGGCTAGACCCAGACCCGGCCAGCCCCACCCCCGTCAAGCCCCACCGGGTGGGGAGCATGGCCTCAGGTCACCTGGCCCGGCGCTGGGGCAGGGGGCACAGATTGAGGTCCCCTGTCAAGTCCCACCAGGCAAGGGGCACTGCCTCAGGTTCCTTGCCCTGGCCCAGCGCTACACAGCCTCAGGTCCCTGCTGATTGCTCATTAAGGCTCATTAAGGGAACTCAGCCTCCACTGTGGGCACAGCCATCTTGTATTATGGAATCCCTCCCACCAGGCAAGGGGCACTGCCTCAGGTTCCTTGCCCTGGCCCAGCGCTACACAGCCTCAGGTCCCTGCTGATTGCTCATTAAGGCTCATTAAGGGAACTCAGCCTCCACTGTGGGCACAGCCATCTTGTGTTATGGAATCCCTGCCTCCATTGTGGGCACAGCCATCTTGACTGTTACAGCGTGATGGTCAATTTGCATATCCCCTCTTTATTAGATAAGATTAGCATGTGGTAGGAGAGGGGAAAGGGAAATAAAGGTAAAAGATGATTTGAGTATCTATATAGTTAGCACCATTAACTGGGGAAGGCTGGTGGAAAAATAGGATTCAGGTGGAGACAGAATTCAGTAGCTCTGTTTGGCTGTATCAACTTTGAGATGCCTTGTAGACATGTGCAGGAACATACCAACTAGAGGAATGGTCGGGGACATACCCAGACCATTCCTCTGAGTTACATGAGTCTGGAACTCAGAGGAATGGTCTGGGCAGAAGAGGTACACACTTTTGGAATTGCCAGACAATGGACTATAGCTCGGGCTACGAGGATGTTTGGAGAGAGAAAGAAAATAGGGTAGAATGCCCCAGAATTGTGGCATAAGTGGAGGAGTCTTCTGCAAAGGCTGAGAAGGAATGACCATTGAGGCAGATGGACTAAATGTCACATAGCAAGAAGAGAATGTTTCAAGGAGAAGTAGTCAGTTGTGCTGAAACTGCTGAGAAGTTGGATAAAATGTAGACTGAAACTGTCATTAGATTTAGAAACAGAGAGATAATTAGTGACTTTTACACAAGAAGATTTTTTTTCATAGTGGTGGGATGAAAACTACATTAAAATTATATGAAAAATAATTAAGAGATAAATACATGTGATAAATGTATAGAAAATGTTAAGATCAACAAAGAAACAATAGTAGCTAGAAACACTTGAAGAATCAAGAGAAGGTAAAATTTTTAAAAACATTTAAGACACCAGAACATATAAAATAACTGATTGTCAATATTCTGATAAGTAAGGAGAGGTATATAATATATGCAGGAATTGGCAAAGTATGGCCCATAGACCAAATCTGACCTACCTGTTGTCTGTTTTTGTGGACTACTGATGGCCCATGACCTAAGAATAGTTTCTACATTTGTTTAAATTTTTTTTTAAAAAAATAGTAATACTTAGTGAGTTTTGAAAATTATACAAAATTCAAATTTTAGTGTCCATAAATAAACTTTTGTTGGAACACAGCTTCACCGATTGATTTATATAAGTCTATTGCTAAGATGGCAGAATTCTGAGGTCAGAACAGAGACTGTATGGCCAGCAAATCTGAAGTGTTTACTATTGGGCCTTTAAAGGAAGATTTGCTGAATGCTGCTTTAAAAGCAAAAAGAACTAGTTGGTGAGGAGACCTTGAGAAAGACCTTGAGACCCTGGGTCCCAGAGGATTAGGGGCTGGTCTCTCATAGAATAAGAGAAACTTACTCAGTAGAATCATAAAAAAAAGATGCTTAGCATGGGTGCAGATGCATGAAGTCTCTTGAGTTTGGTGACCATGGGACAATGTCATTCTTCGTTTATGCCTCTGTTTCCTCAGTGACAGAGAAGTTACTCGATATAGACATGGCGTTACCATAAAAGTCTGACGTAAGCTTTTTTTTTCTTAAGAAAGAAATTTCACAATAAAACAGAGATCAAAGTATAAAATTTATGACTTTCAAATTTCAAAAGTGAGTATGACTAATATTTTTAAACTTAAAGAATTCCATCAGGTGGGGAAGGAAAGAGAGACTCTGAAAGGAAGCAAATTAATTTGATGCTAATGGTTCTCAGAGGAGCTCTTCCCTTCTCCTGGGATTACTCATAATCCCCCCAAGAGGGGAAGAATAGACATCCCCAATTAATTTGAGGCATCTTCAAATAAAGGGGACAATGCCTAGATTTTCCCCTGTGAACCGTGGGAACCAGAAGACTTCCAGAAAATTTCCCAAGTGATTCTGACATAGAAACAGTAGAGGACTGTTGGCTCCACGGGGAGCAGGGCAAAGAGAGATCAGGCAGTTCTGCTGAGTTCTCTGTAGCGATAGCACATTGTGGGAGAAGATCCAGCTGAGCCATGAGGCTATTGCAGTCATCATGACAGTAGCAGTGGGTGGAAGACAAGGACCAGACATAAGTGACAGCATTGAGGACAAAGGACAGCCAAGGAAGCCTAAGAGAGCCCCAGAGAGCCATTTATTTCCTTTGGAAAGGTAAAAAAAGTTTTTACCATGTAAATAATTTTTTCTTCCCAACACTGTTTACTTCTTTAACTGTAATTATCATGTATAAGGGCTTGTTATGTGCAGAACACAATGTAAACTATTTTATGTGCTTCATTTCCCACATGTTCTATGAGGTATAAGGTGTTATGATCACTTTATTAGTGAAAACACAAAGGTATAGTATATGTTAATTTGCCAGATGTCACAGAGCAGAATCCAATGATCCCAAAGTTGTTCTTTCTAGTTTCTCTTTCTAGCTGCCACTTCACCCAGTCAATAGCTTATGCTAATAACTTCCATTTGGTATTACTGCTTTTTGCCAGGCAGTGGGCTAATTGCTTTAAATATTTAAGTTCCCTCAGTCCTTACAAAAAAAATCCATGTTTTATTATTATTCCCATTTTACAGATGGACAAACTGACACTCAGAGATGTTAAGTAATTGATTCCAGGTCACCCAACTAGAAAGCACCAGAGCCAAGATTTAAACTTGTATGTCTTAGAAAACCATGTTCTTAATTATTCTCTGATCACCTTTCTGCCACTCAGACATCTGGGCATCTACTGCACTTAGAAAACTGTTTCTAACAAACAGAAAGAGGGAGGAAGACTAGTTGTCTCTCTCTGTTAACTTAAAGGATAGATACTGGCCATCCACAAAAACCCATGCCCCCCTTTCTTCGGCACTCAGCCAGGCTCCTTTGCAGCTGGGCGCGGCCAGGTATGATATAAGTTGAAATCATATGTACCATTTCCAGGCTTGTCCCATGAACCCTCCCATGCCATCCGCATGCTCCTTCCCCCTGATCTGGTTGGATGCAGATGCTGAGTTGACCCTACAGATGGCAGAGCCACACAGTTGTCTCTCTCTGTTAACTTAAAGGATAGATACTGGCCATCCACAAAAACCCATGCCCCCCTTTCTTCGGCACTCAGCCAGGCTCCTTTGCAGCTGGGCGCGGCCAGGTATGATATGAGTTGAAATCATATGTACCATTTCCAGGCTTGTCCCATGAACCCTCCCATGCCATCTGCATGCTCCTTCCCCCTGATCTGGTTGGTTGCAGATGCTGAGTTGACCCTACAAGATGGCAGAGCCACATGTGGATGTACCTGGGGCCCCTCAATAACAGCTTGGAGTAGAATCATCCCCAGAGAACTGACACCAACTCAGGACTGTTGCAGAGGAGAGGGGAGAAGGCTTGTATTGTGTTGAATTATTACATTTTGGTCTATTTAATATCTGCTACAGTATCTTAGCTTATTCTAAAAAGGACAAATGGCAAAGGACATAGCAGGAAAATGGAACCAAAAGGAAGTAGGGGAGTTAACCTATTTTTAACCTATTGTTGTACCAACTTATATACCCTTGGCCATCAGGGTCAGGAAGCATGTGGGGAGGGGATGCTGACTGCTTCTCTGTGTCCTGCCAGCCCTTGTCTCATGAACTGAGGGCTGTGGAGCAAGACAGTGGAGGAAAGGTGGGCTGTTAACTCCCCAGTTCATACAAGACAGATGCCCCATCCCCTGGGGAGGGGATTTGGGCTACATTGCCTCCTCGAGGGGCTCTTATTGTCAGCCCCACCCCTGGGGGCTATTTCCCCAGGAACCACCCTCAGCCCAAGGAAGGGTGAGGAGAAAGGGCTGTCAGTTAAAATTAAGGTGTCTGTTGTTTTAACCAAATGCAGAAGCATAAATAAATAAAAGCGTTTATCTCAGTTCAAAAAAGAAAGAAAGTAGGAGAACTATATTAACCTCAGACAAAAAGCATTATGGTGGAATCACAATAGACACACTGCAATAATTTACATTTTAGAGAGAGCGTTCTGGCTCTAGTGAGGTTTGGATAGGAGCAAGTCCAGAACAACACTGGGAGTAGGAAAATCAATTAAGAAGCAATAGTGGCAACCTAAGAAATAAATGATGGTGGATTGCCCTGGACTGGTAGAAGAGAAGTGAACAGACTTAAGGTATTTGAAGACTGTGAAATCAATAGGTCCTGTGATTGATTATATGTGGACTGAGAAAGGAGGAGGACTCAATGATGATACCTATATTTCTGGCTGGATGGCGGTGATGTATGTAACCAGGAGAAAGGGCAGGTTGGTGGGATGGAGTAGAGATAATGAGCTTGGCTTTGATGTGAGGAGCCTGGGGAAGGGTTGAACATACAGATCTGGAACTCAGGAGAAAGAAAGAAATTGGAGGTCTAGCTTTAGAAACAGTTGGTGTTTAATTGGTAATCAATACCAATAGATGAGATTTCCCCCAGATTTCACATAAAGAATGAATTATTGTCATTGTCCCTTCCCTTCCCCCAACAAACACAACCTTGCCATGGACTCACCAGAAAATAAAATGAGAGCATCCTCTTCTCTATCCTCATTTATTCCAGGAAAACTCAGCAGGTCTGAGTTCTCTTTATTTCCAAGGGCCAGTGACTTCTGTGCGTGCACATGCACACGTGTGTTTACACAGGCAAGCGTGCAAGGCTGCGCGTGTGCATGCAAAAGGCGTTTAATAGGATGAGGCTGTGTTGCCAGAGATAAAACGAGGATGCAGTCCGTGGCTCTCCTGAATTGATACAGAGTCTGGTCTGAGCCAGGGAGGCAGTTTTGGCCGACTGCAGTGTGGCTGGAGGGCGAAGGACTGGAGGGTTCCTGCTCATCCTAATACTGTGAAGGTGGGAAGATCTTTGACGGAGGGAGGGGGTTATGTTGGTACCAGGAGAGACTGGGCACAGAGCTGCAGACACTCAGAGCCTAGGTAAAGACCTCTGATCTGCAGGGGGCCTGAAGAACAAGCTGCACACATCTGTGTGGATGACAGGCTGAGGACAGAGCAGTCACGGGGTTGCCACTTTGAAACGAAGACCAGAGTCTTCTGTCACATTCTTCCTGTGCTACGTAAGCCTGGGTTCTGGAACCAACCAAAAATGGGGTGAAGAACTTCCAAAAATAATACTGAAGCTTTAGCTAATCTTAGTGAATGGAAACTCAAATTGGATTTATTTTGACTTGGGGGCGGATATAGTGACATTTTTTCCACCTGTATTTTTGAGTAGAACATGTTACATATAGATAAGGAATCTAGGTATGAAGAGGCTTAGTATCTTTGTGTGTGTGTGTGTGTGTGTGTGTGTGTGTGTGTGTTTTAATCCTCACCCAAGGATATTTTTTCCATGGATTTTTAGGGAGTGGAAGGGAGGGAGGGGGAGAGTCATAGAGAAACATCGATGTGAGAGAGACACATCGATTGGTTGCTTCCTGCATGGGCCCAACCGGGCCAGGAATGGAGCCTGCAAACATGGTACATGCCCTTGACCAGAATCAAACCGGGACCATTCAGTCTGTGGGCTTATGCTCTAACCACTGAGCAAAACTGGCTGGGGTGAAGCTTAGTATCTTTGTCAAGTCACACAAGCCATCTTTCTGCCTCTACACCCGGGCTCTTTTGGCTAAGGCAGGTTGAAAGAAAATTCCGAGCTTCGGCTCTACACTGCTTTCTTATAAATGTGAGTTACCTTGGACTTGAACAGCTCTGGTCCCTGGAGGGTTGAGGAGAGTCATGCACAAAGATGACATTTCCGTGGCCAGAAGAAATGCTCACACTAAGGCAATATGATTCCTTTCTATAGGGTTTATATTTCCGATCCGCTATACGGATGAGTGCCAAAATTAGCTTTCCCTCGCTCTGGTTACCTTTAATGCCTAGTTTATTTCAGCTCAGCACCCCATGTCCGTACCAATGAGAGTGATTCATGAAGCTGAAAGCGAGGCTGAATTCAAAGGTGACCCGGGTGACCTGCCTCTCACCGGCTGCAACCTCGGGGCTGAGCGTGGCTCCTGGGTTTCTGGGATGCTCTCGCCTGCCAGGGACTGAGAGGAATGTGCAGTCAGCCGCGCACGGTGCGAGCGGAAACATGCCTCTCATTCAGCAAGAATGCGGTTCCATCCACAGAGTTTACGGCACGGTTGCATTTGAAGTTCAGCCCCAGAACTTTGTGGCAGTAAAAATGGTCGTGATTTATAGGAAAATGTCACTCGGCTGTCTCCTCTATAAAAGCTTTTTACAACTCTCATTGAATATAAATCAGACCCTAAGCCGCCAACAAAATGATGGTTTTGGCATAACGTTTTCAAGACGAAAAGAAAAGGGCTAGAATTGTCTTGGCTTTTCACCGAGGACAGATATTACAGGAATTCATGGCTGATCCAAAATCAATATTCTTGTCTTTAAAAATAGGTCTGAGTAAATTTACGTCTTGGTGAAATTCCAAATTAATGGAAGGGTTCATTAAGGAATTTACCCACAGATACTGAGGGTGCCAGGCTTTTGTAGTTTGAAATGGAGCTCAGAGTGTTTTTCTTTCCGTTTTTGTCTTCCTGAACCATATTCTTAGATACATACCTCAAGCCTTAAGCTGTATTTCATTCATTCATCACATACTTGACTCTTATATGTGCTCTGACCAGAGATCGAACCCGCACGCTTGGCGTATCAGGACAATGCTCTAACCAATTGAGCTACCTGGCCAGGGTCTGTATTTCATTCTAATGGGAAGCACAAAGGTGGGTTTCCAAAGAACTGATTTGCTAAATTCACTTGGGGGATGCATCTGGAAGAATGATGCTATAAAAGACTATCAGAAGGTTCTGAGAAAGCATGTCAGACAAATGGTAGAAAAATTTGGCTTCTCTTGTTGGCAACTCCCCTCCACTCCACCTCTGATTACCCTCCTGAAATTCAGCCTTTTTCTGAGAGCCACATACTGGAGGTGGGGTTGGGGGGACAATAAGAGGGGCCAATAAAATATATTATTTTAGGAACTACTGAAGGAATGAGAAAAAGCTCATCCTAGACAAGAGACATCGTCAGAGGACATTTTTCTGTTGTGTGAAAGAGGAAATACACCTGTTATGTGAAATCTCAGTGGTCTGATATAATATTAATAGAAAGATCTTACATGCATCCACTCCACAAAATGTTTATTGAGTGTTACGTGCTAGGTAGAGTTTCAGGCACTGGAAATGCAGTGAGATAGAATTTTGGTTTACTAGTATGAGTGCCATTTGCTTTCCTCCATAATCAACATCATTGATTCTCAATAGAATTCTTAAATATTATTTCACATATGGTTCCACCGTTCCTTTCACTGGTCCCTGTTCTCACTTAGTTTTTGTTCATATGGACATACATCTTCTATGGTGGGTATAAGGACCAGACACAATTCTATATTTTACTTTCTAAATTTAACAATAAACCAATAGCTTTCTTAGAGTATTTCAGTGACTTAAAATCTGTGAATTTCCTACCATGGGGTTTTTAAAGCAGAACCTAGATGATTACTTGGAAGAGATATAGTAGAAGTTATTTTAACATTTATTTCAGTGAGGTGGGGCTTGTTTTGAGATAATATAAAACAAAGCATAGTGTTCATGGAAAGAGGTCTAATGACTCAGAGATCTGGAATCAGTGTTTATAAAGAGGTTTAAAATTCAAGCAGTTTTAGAAGCAAACTCAGAGAAGCTCACATTTCTCATTTCTCCCACTGGCTAATACTGTGTTCTAGTTCTGTTTCAACAGTTTGGGATAATAGTGTTTTCTATTTTTCCTCATGATTTTCCTAACAGTACTATAACTTTTTCTTCCTAATAGCCCTCTGATTAGAAATAACTCTTTTCATATAGAAAATTTAATAAATTTGGGAACTTCCAGACATGTTTTAGACTAATAATCTCCAGGGAAGAGACCAAGTTCCTGGATAAGATAATGCTAGGTTCCTATTTCCCTGCCCTTCTATTAAGTGCATAATCATGTTAAATAAGAGAGTAAAATAGAGTCAGCAATATATTATACTAATTACAAAATTATATATGCAAACACATATCTCTCTGAGTTGAGCTTGAACCCTGTGACCTCCATGACAGGGTTGAAGCCATAAAACTAAAAATGATACCATAATAAAATATACATAATAAATGATACCCTAATAAAGTTCTGCTAGCTACACAATCTTTGACTCTTCTACGTTACCCCAGTATTATGAAGTGTTGTGACATAGGTCCATCCAGTTGCCCATATCATCAAATGGTACATATTATCCAGTGACATATTAAGCTTTTTAAATGGCTAAAAAAAATGTATATAGGAAATAGGATCGAAGAAATCAGAAAAAAATCTGCTTGAATAATAGGGCAATGGCAACCTCAGTATCATTTGATTTGATATAATGTCCCAAAAAGCTAAATTCATCTAAGTTTGCTTTATCCAAGGGACCATTTGCCGAAGAAAGACATACGAGTACCATTGAATTTTGCTCATTTGAGAACACATCTGGAACATAGGTTTCCCTTTTGCATACCACACATTTATGAGTAACATTGGTAGATGGAGTGTGCCCAAAAGTGGTTCCTGGTATGGAAAAACATCTGGAAATAATTAAAAGAAATGAATACATTTAGAATGACATAAAGTAGTGACACAAGAGTTGTCATCAAATAACTGAAGGACAGATGGAAAAAGAATACCACCAATGCTGTTCCAGATACCGGACTTACTCTAGGACCAGAAGTATAATATAGGCTCAATATAAGGAAATGTTTTCTAATGGTACAGGTTATCCAAAGATAGAAAGAATTTCCTTTTGACATGTCCTCGTCATTGGATGTGTTCAAAAGGATGAATAACAATCCCACTGGGGCTATTGGAGAAAGAATTCTTGAAATTGTTGAAAGATCAAACTAGATATTTCTCTTTCAACTCTATTATTATTGTTACCATAGGGGCTCTATAAGTAAGCTAGGTGCCCAGAAATCCTTGCAGTATTTAGAGGAGAAATACTCTGCAGAGATTATACTGTAAGGCTAGCTGGCACAAGGAGTGATTTGAATGGCCCTTTGCAAAGGGGCTGTAACTTAAGAAATCATAGTACCATTGATGGTAGACAGCACAACATTTGACTGAACTCCAAATTTCCTATATCCCAGCTTTTTATCTAAGAAGATTGTCTTAATTTCCTTATGGTTCTTTGAAGTAAAAGGCAGATGTTGACATCAACAGGAATAGCAAGTGTGTGGGAAATGAATTTTGCTACCATTTTTCAATCACAACTATGTGTCAGAAGAAAGGAGATGATGTCAATAGCTTTCTAGGCATTTCCTTTACTAACACACACCTGGTGGGCAAACAATGCTAGCTGATCAAGCCTAACTCAGGGTGTATGATTTCCCTGACATTTACATAAATTAACTCATTACCTCTTCTATATCCGCTGGATACACAGTGGGCATCTCTATTTCTAATTTCCTGTGCTTTCTCAGTTCTTAGTTTTACTCTTCTCACTACCCTTTTCTGATGCAGATGTGGAATAGCATTCCCTTTTCTTTTCTTACAAGAGTTGGAGTAAATTTTACCAAAAGTTTGGGAGGATAAAGGACACTTTCATAGAGATAATAGTACATAGCAAATCACTTGACCACTGAATTTAGGCAATTCCTTGTTACAAAACACAAAATCTGGAAAATTTGCTACTGGAGATTTCTCATGGACAACATTTCTTTGCCGGTGCAGACCACTGCAATGTTATCCAGCTCCTCTATTCTTCATTTAAAAATATATTTTTTTATTGATTTCAGAGAAGAAGGGAGAGATAGAAACATCAGTGATGAGAGAGAATCATTGATTGGCTGCCTCCTGCATGCCCCACACTGGGGATCGAGCCTACAACCCAGGCATGTGCCCTGACTGGGAATTGAATCGTCGCCTCATGGTGCATAGGTCGAAGCTCAACCCTGAGCAACACTGGCTGGGCTCCTTCTCTCTTCTTTGTTCTTCCATTTTCATTGTTTATTCCAACTCCAGATTCTTGTTTTCTTCTTGAGCAGAGCAGTTAAACTTCTCCTTCTCTCAATCAAACCATCTTGTTCTCACCTTCCCCAGCTTGAGGGGCCAGTTGCAGTACCTTTCTAACAAAGAAAACTCCACATGTGGATTCATGATGCCAATGATTAAAATATTTTTTTCTACCAATTTCTCTTTTTGTTTGTTTGAATGGGAACTTCTGATTACTATACTATTGAATCTGGACTATTGGTCACTGAAAGTAGAGAGTTAGATGAAAGGAACATGATATTAGAAGTAAGAAGGTATGTTTCGATACCTGCTTTGCCATTTAATGGCTATATAATCACCTTGGACAATTGACACAGCCTCTCTGAGTCTCTTTTGTATTCATAAAACGAGGATGACTTCCATCTTAGAGAATGATTATGAGGAATTATTTGAGCATATGGAGATAAATTATCCAATTAAGTACTTGGCATGTGCTAATCTTTCAATAAATGTTTATCTTCATCATCTTGAAATCCATTTCTGTTCTTTCCAACTTTTTTCTCAATATCTTATAACTATGTTCTGATCTATAACTTGAAATATTGGGAAATATTTGTGCTATTGAATAAGCAGACACAGATGGAAAACCAAGTATTGTTTATAGTCAAATTCTAACCTTTCTTTATAAACCCAAACCAAACTCCTATATTATTGTACACCTAAATAATGGAGTTGAGGAGCCAAATTCTAATAAAAATGAAAGCAGAATAACCATTGACAGATTTTGGAAGGACCCTGGAAGATTTTAAATGTTGGGGTTGTATAGAAATATTCCACACACAGTTATTCATATACGTCCCTTAATTATAGCAGCTAATGCAATAGTTTCTGGGTGGTGAGGGTGTGGGGCAGAGCATATGTTAAGAGAATGATGTCAAGCAGTGTGAAAGGTTGGAATTTAAGCAGGACACAGGCCTGTCTTCAGCAGCTCTTTAGAAATTCTAATGACAATCTGATAGTGGAAAAAGAGTGCTATTTACAGCTACGTCTCACAAATTATGTCCATCTCCTCTTTGTTAATTTTTATCTTTAATAGATCTTTTCTATTCTCTACTCATTGGTCATTGAATGGCTGGACATGAACATTGGATTAAATTGGATTTTCGTGTGTATAAAATACACTAACCTAATGGGATGTGAAAGAGCTGGCTTCAACATGTTTGTTGAAAGGCACTTGCATTACATTTGAAATGGAAGTGAAACAAAGTTGAATTTTATAGCATTGGCTTATAGGCACTGTCCTTCACCATTCACAGATTGACACAAATAAGGTGGAGAACCTCAGAGTCAACCAACCTCACTATATGCATTTCAACTGTTTGATAACATAGGTTGATTCTTCTCTTTAATATATGTGATTTAATTTGTATTTATTTTTTCAATAAGAAATCCCCCCTCAAAATACTAACAGGAATTAATATTTAAATATAAAACTATGAATTTAAGTATAGAACTGTGCTGTAATAGATACAATATAAAATTTCCTAATCACTACTGTTCTGTTTCATTTAATTTATAATTGTAAGAGTTCCTTGCAGTTTGAAAATCTGTCTTCTAGATTCTCATTTGCTTCAATTGTCAATCCAGTATTGATAAGGTACTATCCCTAAACTAAAGTTTAAGATAATGTGACTCAGAGAGGTGAAAATATTCATCCAATGCATATATTCAAAAGCAATATAGCTGCTTTCTTCTAGATCTAATTTCCTGGCCAACCTAGTTTTGATGGTGATAATAAACACACATATGGTTTTGGTACTAGAGAGTAGATCTTAATCTATGGTGAGCTGTATTATCTCCTCAAGACTCCAATCTCATGATAACCTTCATGCTATTGTCAGATGTAGCACTAATGGGTGCCATTTCTACTTCCTTTCTACAATAGCCCCAGAGTCTTCATGTTTCCATGGTGACTATTGGTGATGAAATTATGAGAACTTTTGTCTTCATTTGTTTAGACTAGATTTTGCAGGGGATCTCATTTATGAAGGGGAGATTGTGCTTTCTCTCTACTAATGGAGACATGCAGAAATTAATGCCTATAGGGTCCCAATTTTTATGACTATAGGAAACCATCAAAATCCGAGCATCATAGAATAAGAGACACTCTCAGGGTTTATGATGCTCACTCAACTCTTAAGCAGCTGGATCCTCCTCTCTTCTTTTCTTCACCTCATGTTGGTATGGGCAGGGAGAACCTAGCTTGACTTTTGAAGGAGATTCTAGAGGGTAGGGGAAAGATTTCTCTATCACCAAAAAATAGCTACTGTAGTATTGTGTTTAGCTGCAGTAACTATGCAGAAGCCTCAGCACCCAGCTCTCAAAGAGATGTGTTTTGGGAGGTTTGAATAGGTAGAACTTGAAAACTATACAATATATGACTTGTATTTGGCTATATACTAAACAATTTAAAAATACCTAATTTTCATACTCATGGGTCTGCAAGATGACTGTGGTTTGATGATTCAGAGAAGCACTAAGGAAACTCAGAGAAGAAAGGGAAGAATCCTAGGTGTAGCATGCTCCTTGGTATCTTTTCTCAGGGCCCAAGGAATATGGAAAGATGTGTGTCTTTTAAAAACAGAATCTGGGACCTAATGGTGCTATGTGTTTCTCTCTTTTGATACCAGAAGACAGAATCTAAATACCAGAATATCAGTGAAGTTTAGGATTGTATACATAGCAATACATTAAAAGATTTCTAGGTAAAGGTTTTATTATAAAGATGACATAAACATTTGTTGACATGCCTTACCCAATACCTAATAAAGACAGAAGTATACTGTTTGCACACAAATATATAAGAAACTATAAAGGACACATACTAAGTAATAAATTCAGTTTCCTATTCCTCTCCACTTAGAAGCTAAAGCACACAGGGACAAGTAGGTGACCACCTCCCAAGATAACCAGTTACACTGGTGTCAAGTTCTGAGGTTTATAGACCCACCAAGGGAGAGCTTTCAGTTCTAGTCCATATTCTTTGACTTGGATGTCCTAACAGTTCAGCAGGGGGCCTCACACCACTGGGAGGAAGTGACATTTTGTTGGGTAAATCTGCATGTAAATTTCAGCTATGTAGATATTCATTGTGTGCAGTTTTATTTCAGTTCCAGACTCATTCCCTTTTATTTTGGAGCTAGTACCAGCTGTGTGTTTGGTTTGAATGTAGTAAAATAGAATCAGCAAATCACATTTATTTTTCATCTTTTTCTAGTATTTTATTTTGCTTCTGTAGCAGTAATGTACAACAACTCTACTTGTACATTGTCTTTTTGCTGGGAAATATTGTATGTGGAATAAAATTTTTTATAAAAATTATAAATTATAAAACAAAACCCTCCAGAGCTTTACAGAGTTGGAAAGAGCTCCATAAAGATGAAAGTTATCACTTTATTCACCATCTTACTGCTTATCACCTCACCTCCATACTCTATGGTCTCTGAGTGTATGTGTGTGCGTGTGCACACACATATAACACACATCATGGAACCATGTAATACCTATGTTAGAAAGGGGACTCTAAAGAGACTTGTAGCTCAGAAAGCCTTACCCAGCAATAAATACTCTTCACACCATCTCTAAGTCTTCATGACATCTGACTCTACCAGAAAGTTGCACAGGAATAAGAACCTAATTATATCCTGTGTTTGAAATTTTCATTTTTGCTTATTCCAGTTGCTAAGGATTTTTTGTTTTCATCATTTTGAACAGGATTTCATCTACCCACAAACTCCTCTCTGGGGGTCCTAATTAAACTTTTTTGGATTAAAATCAGCTATAAAAAGTTGGGTTTTTGTTTTGTTTTGTGTTTTTTGTAGCTTTTTGCACACCACACTGGATTCCTGGGACAAAACATTTGCTCAGGGGCTCCATGTTTTTAACCTACCTGTCTATCCTTTTGGTTCTCTCTAAACTAAACTTGAAACACCAATAGGCCTCCAGGGTAGACTATGGAGCTCTAAACAATTAACAGATGCTGAGGGTTATAAGAACACTCAGACTTTCTTTGATTGGTGTTTGGGGAGTTGTCGCCAGGGCTCACAGCCCAGAGACATGCGATTTTGATTTCCCACCTCTCTTTGATGTCTGTGTTGACAGATGATGTGAAACCAGCTCCCTTGCGCCTAGTTGGTCTGAATTTACTAGATTTGCAGGTGTTTGGCTTCATCCCACTAATGGAAAATGATACACATGGTCTCTCAAGGCTTACTCAGTGCAGAAGGAGCTCATGGATCATAGAAAACCAGAATGTGAGAGGAAGAAGTAACTTTAAAGATGAACTAGTCTTCTTCCTGATTTTATCTATTTTTTAAATTTTTTTTCTTTCTTCTAGATCTCAAGTATAAAGCATTGAGTTAATCACATGTCCTATAGGTTCAATGTTATCATCAGTTGCAATTCCCTACTCTTATTTTATTTCCTTTTATTATTTTCTCCATTATCACTGATCTCTCTCCATTTTCTTCATGGGCACTAATGTTCTTAAAGATGTATGGTTCTTTAAAAAATGAATGTTATGGTGTATATATATGTATTTTACATTTACCTAAATACAAAGGTACTTTATATCATATTATTCTTAGTTCTTTTTCCATCAACATTTGTTTTATATGTTTGTATTCGGTGTTGCTTCTGACAGCTGCTTACTAACCCACTAAATACACTCATCACTTTCTACTTATCTATCTATCCACAGATGCATACCTAGATTGTCATCGATTCCCTACTTCCATACACAGTGCTGAGATCATTGTTCTTAGATATGCCTCTTTATGGACCTGTGGACAATCCTCTCTGGGATATAAGAGTATTACTAGGGTTTACTAATATTTAATTACATTAAATACTTCAACTTGTTCTGTTTGGATGGAGCCAAACACCTGCAAATCCAGGTGACTGCATTAGGCTACACTTCTATCGGCAGGTGAATTTCCTTTCCCCATATTCATGTCAAATATGGTTTGTGGAAAGCCCTTCCCCTCCCCCCACCCCCGCCCCAAGACATTTCCCAGACCAGAACCACTCTTATGACTGGACCAGCCCTTGTTGTTCTTTACTATGATTGCAATACACACCTCAGCAACAACTATCAGGAACTTTGATAAAAATAAAAAGGTTTATTACTCACAAGTCCTGGAGGTGCTCCCAGGGTCAGAGAGAGAGAGAGAGAGAGAGAGAGAGAGAGAGAGAGAGAGACTCTGACAGGCAGCATATTATGGGTCTTTTTTTTCATCCATTCAGTCACCCTATGTATTTTGATTGGAGCACTTAGTCCACTTATATTTAAAGCAACTACTGAATGGTATGTAATTATTGCCATTTTATTAATTGTTTTTTGATTATTTTGTGGTTCTTCTCTTACTCTCTTCTCTTATACATTGATGACTTTCTATAGTGCTTTGTTTGGATTCCTTTATCTTTGTTTTTTGTTGTTATATTTAAAATTAATGGTTACTTAAGTTTGAATGCATCCTAAAAGCACTACATTTTTTTTACTAACCCTCCCCACACATTTATATCTTTGTTATCATATTTTACATTTTATGTATGTATGTACCCCTTAATTTATTATTGTATTTATACATGACCTTGCTACCTTTGTCTTTTAACATTCATGTTATCTTTATAATTGGTTGATCCACTACTTTTACTAAGTGTTTGCTTTATCAGTGAGATTTTTTAATTTCCTAAATTTCCTTAGTTTTTAGTTTTGGCCTTTTCTTTTCCATTTAAAGAAGCCCATTGAACACTCGTTGTAATGCTGGTTCAGTGGTGATGAATTCCTTTAACTTTTTCTTGTCTGGGAAATGATATCTCTTTCAATTCTGAACAACAGCCTTTCTGGGTAGAGTATTACTGGTTGTAGATTTACATTTCATCACTTTGAATACATTGTGATGTATTTCCTTTTGGCTGCAAAGTTTCTGTTGAAAAATCAGCTGAGAGGCTTATGGGGACTCCTTTGTACATAACCAACTGCTTTTTTTCCCATTGAATTTTTTAGGGTTTCTATGTTAATTATATTATCAACAAATAATATAGTTTTCTCATTCTTTTATATCTGTATCCCTATTTTTTTAAAGTAACTCTCAGCTCAAAACCCTACAATGGCTGCCTATCTTACTCACATCAAAGCCACCATCCTTGCAATGCCTAGGAGGCCTTATGGTGCCCCCATCCTCAGTGAGATGCTTCCCACATTGGTCCTTTTGGTCCAGGCACAAGGAACACCTTACTAATCCTGAAACTTGCAGACACAGTTTGCCTCCGGGCCTTACCAGGATCCATCGCATTTGCTCCAGGTGAGAGTGGGTGCTTCCTTACATTTTGCAACCTAACTTGCCTCCCGCTGGTCAAAGCTTTGTTTTATACTTAATCTCTTGTCTTCCTGCAGAGCTCTTACCTCAAATCTCTTCAGGGCTCACTCCCTCACTTCTTTCAAGTCTTTGCTTAGATATCCCCTCCTCAGGACATGCAAAATGGACACTGCACTTTCTTGCTTTAAATTTAAACTCTCTGTGACATATATCAATTATTTATTTACTACTCTCTTTCCCCCACTAGAATATAATGTCTATAAGGGCAGGCATTTTGGTTATTGCTTGTTGCTTTGCTTATTCCACATCCTCAATGCGTATAACTGTTTCTGGCATATAGAACGGGCTCTGTAGCTACTTGTTGAAAAGCAAACAGATGGATGAATGAGTAAATGAATATTATTGACATTATTGTCTTGTTTTAGTAAAATCAAGAGAATTTATGTGATATTTGCCCAATTATAGGAGATTCACAGTAGGTTTTTGACATTTAGACTTTATCAAATTAAAGGTGTTAGTTCTGATATAACCAATATTATTTGTTAAAGTAAATAATAGAAAGTAAATTCGGTTAAAGAAACCCTCTAGGCATACAAAAAAGATATTCATATGTAAGTAAAAATGTATCCAAAATATTAGAATAAAATGCAAAAGAAGTGAAAATGGTGGCTATCTCTGAATTGTGATATTATAATAATCATACTTAAATTTTTTCTATATTGAAACATAATAAATATTATTCAAATAAAAAATAACCTCAGAAAATAACATCATTGCTAGGCAATTAAACTATTCATGCGTTTCCAAGAACATTAAGTTCCATTTTATTTTATTTATTTCCATTTACCAATCCCTTATTGAGCAAAATATTGTGCCAGATACTAGGAAAGATACAAAGATGAGTAAAACACAGGCTGTGTCCTTAAAAGAGGTTAAATCTGATGTGCACCAGTAATACAAGGGAGCAAAGTGCTGAGTGTGCACCAGCTATGGAACTCCTGACCCTCTGGGTTCCAAATTGGAAAGCTGGCATTATGTTCGAGCCTTTGAAATTTCCATCCCAGAAGTATGCTTGACGTTACTCTTCCCTGAACCAAACCAGAGCTGCTGTCTAGGAAGAAGACTTAAGAAAGAATCCCCAAATCCAGAAGAGGCATGGATTTTTATTTTTATTTTGAAATGGAAGAAAGAGAAGAGAATAAGGTAGATTGATTAGACAGTGACTTGAGCAGATTGATGGTGAAAGAGGACAGAGTAATGGTGACAGAGGAGAGCATGATTCAGTGATGGTGCCCATATATTTCTTTGTGTGTGTG